>NC_069499.1:226664506-226979506 GCF_027579735.1 Bombina bombina
TAATAGGGTAATAGGTGTATTGCGATGTAGGGATTTTGCGGTTTAGGGGTTAATAGGGAAATAGGTTTATTGCGATGTAGGGATTTTGCGGTTTAGGGGTTAATAAGTTAAATAGGTTTATTGCGATGTAGGGGTTTCGCGGTTTAGGAGTTAATACTTTGTGTAGGATTTTTTTTTATATATTTAGTGCGGGCGCTGTTTTTTTTTAATACTTGATGCAGGCGGTTAGTTTTTTTTTTTTAAATACTTTAATGTGGGCGATTAGGTGTTGCTTTTGTAATGCTCCAATTGCTTTTGCTGCACCCAGCGGGATGCAGCGGATGGATTCCGAAAATGGCAGGGTGGTGAAAGAATCCACTTTCTGTGGATTTTTTCACCACCCTGCCATTTTCGGAATTCACCTGGATGCAGCTTCGCTGCATCCAGGTGAATTCTTTTGTCCCAGCGCTGTCAACATTCCATTGAGGATGCGTGCGCAACTGCCGACGGCGACGGACATTACAAACGCAATTATAGTATAGATTATCCTGTAAGTAAAGAACATTGGAATGTTAAATATGTACAGTACATATATAGTAAAACACAAATACTTAAATACATATGCACACACACATATATACAGGGAGTGCAGAATTATAAGGCAAATGAGTATTTTGACCACATCATCCTCTTTATGCATGTTGTCTTACTCCAAGCTGTATAGGCTCGAAAGCCTACTACCAATTAAGCATATTAGGTGATGTGCATCTCTGTAATGAGAAGGGGTGTGGTCTAATGACATCAACACCCTATATCAGGTGTGCATAATTATTAGGCAACTTCCTTTCCTTTGGCAAAATGGGTCAAAAGAAGGACTTGACAGGCTCAGAAAAGTCAAAAATAGTGAGATATCTTGCAGAGGGATGCAGCACACTTAAAATTGCAAAGCTTCTGAAGCGTGATCATCGAACAATCAAGCGTTTCATTCAAAATAGTCAACAGGGTCGCAAGAAGCGTGTGGAAAAACCAAGGCGCAAAATAACTGCCCATGAACTGAGAAAAGTCAAGCGTGCAGCTGCCAAGATGCCACTTGCCACCAGTTTGGCCATATTTCAGAGCTGCAACATCACTGGAGTGCCCAAAAGCACAAGGTGTGCAATACTCAGAGACATGGCCAAGGTAAGAAAGGCTGAAAGACGACCACCACTGAACAAGACACACAAGCTGAAACGTCAAGACTGGGCCAAGAAATATCTCAAGACTGATTTTTCTAAGGTTTTATGGACTGATGAAATGAGAGTGAGTCTTGATGGGCCAGATGGATGGGCCCGTGGCTGGATTGGTAAAGGGCAGAGAGCTCCAGTCCGACTCAGACGCCAGCAAGGTGGAGGTGGAGTACTGGTTTGGGCTGGTATCATCAAAGATGAGCTTGTGGGGCCTTTTCGGGTTGAGGATGGAGTCAAGCTCAACTCCCAGTCCTACTGCCAGTTTCTGGAAGAGACCTTCTTCAAGCAGTGGTACAGGAAGAAGTCTGCATCCTTCAAGAAAAACATGATTTTCATGCAGGACAATGCTCCATCACACGCGTCCAAGTACTCCACAGCGTGGCTGGCAAGAAAGGGTATAAAAGAAGAAAATCTAATGACATGGCCTCCTTGTTCACCTGATCTGAACCCCATTGAGAACCTGTGATCCATCATCAAATGTGAGATTTACAAGGAGGGAAAACAGTACACCTCTCTGAACAGTGTCTGGGAGGCTGTGGTTGCTGCTGCACGCAATGTTGATGGTGAACAGATCAAAACACTGACAGAATCCATGGATGGCAGGCTTTTGAGTGTCCTTGCAAAGAAAGGTGGCTATATTGGTCACTGATTTGTTTTTGATTTGTTTTTGAATGTCAGAAATGTATATTTGTGAATGTTGAGATGTTATATTGGTTTCACTGGTAAAAATAAATAATTGAAATGGGTATATATTTGTTTTTTGTTAAGTTGCCTAATAATTATGCACAGTAATAGTCACCTGCACACACAGATATCCCCCTAAAATAGCTAAAACTAAAAACAAACTAAAAACTACTTCCAAAAATATTCAGCTTTGATATTAATGAGTTTTTTGGGTTCATTGAGAACATGGTTGTTGTTCAATAATAAAATTAATCCTCAAAAATACAACTTGCCTAATAATTCTGCACTCCCTGTATATATATATATATATATATATATATATATATATATATATATATATATATTTATACACACATTTAGACGTGTGTACGTTTGTATCTCTATGTTAAAACCCTCTACAGCCCTTTTTTTTTTCAAACCCCTGAAACCTCATATCTTTGAGCCCTTTTTAATGCAATTTTTATTAGACAGTGTTATTATGGTATAACTGAACTTTTAAATGTATTTTTGATGTGTTGTGTGCAACTTTTTTGTCTTGCGTAACAGTTAACCAGAATTATGAAGTCATGCTAACCCGACGTGCGTTAAATTTGATTGCGCTCAAGTGAACGTGTTTACTTTCAACTCCCGTTGAGCACAAAGAGCCACAAAATACCCCATATCCCTTTGCACGCAATAGTTAGCACACCACTCGTAATCTAGCCCATAATGTCCAACATCTACTTTTATGCGATGTTTGTGCTATCCCTCAAACAACATTAGGAAATTGTAATGGCTAGTCGAATAGGAATGCTTTACATTTAACCAATTCCCCTTCTATCCTGGCAACTTGCACACTCTGGTAACAGCATACTTGATAGAAGAGATAGGCATAAAGTCTCATGTAGGAGATAGCATACCAGACATCTTGTAACTCTGTATAAAAACCTTAGAGTTGTCTGTAAAGCCGCACTCAGGAGACAAGCCTTTCTGCTGCACTGTTGGTGTATCTCCCTCTGGGTATTTTGCAAATGGAGTCCATTGAACAATATCTGTACATTCAGTCTCCCGATCCAAAATAGAGCTTCTGTTGGTCTCAGCCACTATCTATGGGTCCTCCTGGAAGTTGAGATTTATTGGTTGGGTATCACCTAAAGAAAAATGCAGGTGACATCCAGCAGGGAGTGTCAACAGAGCTCGCTGTTATATTTGCACCCCAAGTCTCCACATCTCAGACTTTTGGGCACTGATGTTGTTGTACTCACCCGGTGGTTTCTAGTCCTCTGCAGGGGCTGATTACAACGTTAGGGCAGGCCTAAAAGCTGAACGTAATAGCCATTCAAGATCCAAAAAATGTTGCTGAAGAAGCCTTTTTCACCTCAGCTTCCCACTTGTCAATGGTGGCAATGAGTAAAAACTGAGTATGAAAACATGGTCCGTCTTTCATTTATCGACTAGCAAATCTCCCATAAGCAGCAGGTTAAGTACAAGTCTAGGTAAGAAACGAAAAAATGGAAGGCTGCTGAGCAACAGGTAAAAAAGAGTTTTATTCCATTAAAAAAACGTAACAAAAAGACACAAAATAACAAGGAGGGTAGTTAGCTATCTAACATGTTTCGCGCTAATACGCGCTTACTCATAGATGCTAATTGCAAGTAAGAAAAGCTAGTGCATTTAAGGGGCCAGGCACCAATAGGAGACAAATCTGTTAAATGACGTAACACAATCAATTTCACACATATAGTTTCTCCCTATTAAAGGGACAGTCTACACCAGAATTTTTATTGTTTTAAAAGATAGATAATCCCTTTATTACCCATTCCCCAGTTTTGCATAACTAACACATTTATAATAATATACTTTTTACCTCTGTGATTATCTTGTATCTAAGCCTCTGCAAATTGCCCCCTTTTAAAGTTCTTTTGACAGACTTACAGTCTAGCCAATCAGTGCCTGCTCCCAGATTACTTCACGTGCACGAGCACAGGGTTATCTAAATGAAATATGTGAACTAACACCCTCTAGTGGTGAAAAACTGTTAAAATGCAATCTGAAAGAGGTGGGCTTCAAGGTCTAAGAAATTAGCATATGAACCTCCTAGGATAAGCTTTCAATTAAGAATACCAAGAGAACAAAGCAAAATTGGTGATAAAAGTAAATTGGAAAATTGTTTAAAATTACATGCTCTATCTGAATCATGAAAGTTTATTTTGGTCTAGACTGTCCCTTTAATTACAGTACTCAGCCCTATTCAGATGCAATAGGTTGTATGTTAAAAACAAATACATATTACTTGTGAAAGTATAGCAATACTTGCTCATTAGACAAATTGCATCAATTATATTAATATTTAAAAAATTACAGATAATTCAGAAAACAGTTTACATACGGCTAGATTTAGAGTTTTGTCGGTAAGGACCTGCGTAGCTAACGCCTGCTTTTTTCTGGCCGCACCGTAAAAATAACTCTGGTATTGAGAGTCCACATAAAGGTTGCGTTAGGCTCCAAAAAAGGAGCGTAGAGCATATTTAACGCAGCTTCAACTCTCGATACCAGAGTTGCTTACGGACGCGGCCAGCCTCAAAAACGTGCTCGTGCACGATTCCCAATAGGAAACAATGGGGCTGTTTGAGCTGAAAAAAACCTAACACCTGCAAAAAGCCGCGTTCAGCTCCTAACGCAGCCCCATTGTTTGCTATGCGGAAACACTTCCTACTTCTGCACATAACATGTACCCCGAGTCTAAACACCCCTAACCTTACACTTATTAACCCCTAATCTGCTGCCCCCGCTATCGCTGACCCTTGCATATTATTATTAACCCCTAATCTGCCGCTCCGTAAACCGCCGCTACTTACATTATCCCTATGTACCCCTAATCTGCTGCCCTAACATCGCCGACCCCTATATTATATTTATTAACCCCTAATCTGCCCCCCACAACGTCGCCTCCACCTGCCTACACTTATTAACCCCTAATCTGCCGACCGGACCTGAGCGCTACTATAATAAAGTTATTTACCCCTAATCCACCTCACTAACCCTATAATAAATAGTATTAACCCCTAATCTGCCCTCCCTAACATCGCCGACACCTAACTTCAATTATTAACCCCTAATCTGCCGACTGGAGCTCACCGCTATTCTAATAAATGCATTAACCCCTAAAGCTAAGTCTAACCCTAACCCTAACACCCCCCTAAGTTAAATATAATTTACATCTAACGAAATTAATTATCTCTTATTAAATAAATTATTCCTATTTAAAGCTAAATACTTACCTGTAAAATAAATCCTAATATAGCTACACTATAAATTATAATTATATTATAGCTATTTTAGGATTAATATTTATTTTGCAGGTAACTTTGTAATTATTTTAACCAGGTACAATAGCTATTAAATAGTTAATAACTATTTAATAGTTACCTAGTTAAAATAATAACAAAATGACCTGTAAAATAAATCCTAACCTAAGTTACAATTAAACCTAACACTACACTATCATTAAATTAAATTAATTAAATAAAATATCTACAATTACCTACAATTAAACCTAACACTACACTATCAATACATTAATTAAATACAATATCTACAAATAACTACAATGAAATAAACTAACTAAAGTACAAAAAATAAAAAAGAACTAAGCTACAAAAAATAAAAAAATATTTACAAACATAAGGAAAATCTTACAACAATTTTAAACTAATTACACCTACTCTAAGCCCCCTAATAAAATAACAAAGCCCCCCAAAATAAAAAATGCCCTACCCTATTCTAAATTACTAAAGTTCAAAGCTCTTTTACCTTACCAGCCCTGAACAGGGCCCTTTGCGGGGCATGCCCCAAGAAGTTCAGCTCTTTTGCCTGTAAAAAAAACATACAATACCCCCCCCCAACATTACAACCCACCACCCACATACCCATAATCTAACCCAAACCCCCCTTAAATAAACCTAACACTAAGCCCCTGAAGATCATCCTACCTTGTCTTCACCATACCAGGTTCACCGATCCGTCCTGGCTCCAAAATCTTCATCCAACCCAAGCGGGGGCTGGCGATCCATCTTCCGGCGGCTGAAGAGGTCCAGAAGAGGCTCCAAAGTGATCATCCTATCCGGGAAGACGAGTAGATCCGGACCGGCAACCATCATCTTCCAAGCAGCATCTTATATCTTCATCCGATGAGGACCGTCTCCATCCTGAAGACCTCCAGCCCGGACCCATCTTCATCCGGCGACGTCCAACTGAAGAATGGCGGTTCCTTTAAGGGACGTCATCCAAGATGGTGTCCCTCGAATAGAATCCTATCAGCCTATCGGAATTAAGGTAGGAATATTCTGATTGGCTGATGGAATCAGCCAATCAGAATCAAGTTCAATCCGATTGGCTGATCCAATCAGCCAATCAGATTGAGCTTGCATTCTATTGGCTGTTCCGATCAGCCAATAGAATGCGAGCTCAATCTGATTGGCTGATTGGATCAGCCAATCGGATTGATCTTGATTCTGATTGGCTGATTCCATCAGCCAATCAGAATATTCCTACCTTAATTCCGATTGGCTGATAGAATCCTATCAGCCAATCGGAATTCGAGGGACGCCATCTTGGATGACGTCCCTTAAAGGAACCGTCATTCTTCAGTTGGACGTCGCCGGATGAAGATGGGTCCGCGGTGGAGGTCTTCAGGATGGAGCCGGTCCTCATCGGATGAAGATAGAAGATGCCGCTTGGAAGATGATGGTTGCTGGTCCGGATCTACTCTTCTTCCCGGATAGGATGAAGACTTTGGAGCCTCTTCTGGACCTCTTCAGCCGCCGGAAGATGGATCACCAGCCCCCGCTTGGGTTGGATGAAGATTTTGGAGCCAGGACGGATCGGTGAACCTAGTATGGTGAAGACAAGGTAGGATGATCTTCAGGGGCTTAGTGTTAGGTTTATTTAAGGGGGGTTTGGGTTAGATTAGCGGTATGTGGGTGGTGGGTTGTAATGTTGGGGGGGGTATTGTATGTTTTTTTTTACAGGCAAAAGAGCTGAACTTCTTGGGGCATGCCCCGCAAAGGGCCCTGTTCAGGGCTGGTAAGGTAAAAGAGCTTTGAACTTTAGTAATTTAGAATAGGGTAGGGCATTTTTTTATTTTGGGGGGCTTTGTTATTTTATTAAGGGGCTTAGAGTAGGTGTAATTAGTTTAAAATTGTTGTAATATTTTTCTTATGTTTGTAAATATTTTTTTATTTTTTGTAACTTAGTTCTTTTTTATTTTTTGTACTTTAGTTAGTTTATTTCATTGTAGTTATTTGTAGGTATTGTTTTTAATTTATTTATTGATAGTGTAGTGTTAGGTTTAATTGTAGGTAATTGTAGGTATTTTATTTAATTAATTTATTGATAGTGTAGTGTTAGGTTTAATTGTAACTTAGGTTAGGATTTATTTTACAGGTAAATTTGTAATCATTTTAACTATTTTAGCTATTAAATAGTTCTTAACTATTTAATAGCTATTGTACCTGGTTAAAATAAATACAAAGTTACCTGTAAAATAAATATTAATCCTAAAATAGCTATAATATAATTATAATTTATGTTGTAGCTATATTAGGATTTATTTTACAGGTAAGTATTTAGCTTTAAATAGGAATAATTTATTTAATAAGAGTGAATTAATTTCGTTGAATTAAAATTATATTTAACTTAGGGGGATGTTAGTGTTAGGGTTAGACTTAGCTTTAGGGGTTAATACATTTATTAGAATAGCGGCGAGATTCGGTCGGCAGATTAGGGGTTAATAATTGAAGTTAGGTGTCGGCGATGTTAGGGAGGGAGGTTAGGGGTTAATAAATATAATATAGGGGTCGGCGGTGTTAGGGGCAGCAGATTAGGGGTACATAGCTATAATGTAGCTGGTGGCTCTTTGCGGTCGGCAGATTAGGGGTTAATTATTGTAGGTAGGTGGGGGAGACGTTGTGGGGGGCAGGTTAGGGGTTAATAAATATAATATAGGGGTCGGCGATGTTAGGGCAGCAGATTAGGGGTACATAGGGATAATGTAGCTGGCGGCGGCGTGCGGACGGCAGATTTGGGGTTAATAAGTGTAGGTAGCTGGCGGCGACGTTGTGGGGGGCAGATTAGGGGTTAATAAATATAATATAGGGGTCGGCGGTGTTAGGGGCAGCAGATTAGGGGTACATAAGGATAACGTAGGTGGCGGTCGGCAGATTAGGGGTTAAAAAATTTAATCGAGTTGCGGCGATGTGGGGGGACCTCAGTTTAGGGGTACATAGGTAGTTTATGGGTGTTAGTGTACTTTAGAGTACAGTAGTTAAGAGCTTTATGAACCGGCGTTTGCCCAGAAAGCTCTTAACTACTGACTTTTTTCTGCGGCTGGAGTTTTGTCGTTAGATTTCTAACGCTCACTTCAGACACGACTCTAAATACCGGAGTTAGAAAAATCCCATTGAAAAGATAGGATACGCAATTTACGTAAGGGGATCTGCGGTATGGAAAAGTCGCGGCTGAAAAGGGAGCGTTAGACCCTTTTTTGAGTGACTCCAAATACCGGAGGTAGCCTAAAACCAGCGTTAGGAGCCTCTAACGCTGGTTTTCACGGCTACTGCCAAACTCTAAATCTAGGCCATAGTAAATGATACAGAAAAAGAAAAAATAGTAAAAATAGATGATACCATGCCCTAAATTGGAAAGCAACAAAACAAAATCATATTGCCCAATACATAATAAATTCATATTAAAGCACAATTGGTATTTGTTATGCCCATATGTGACATGATAAAAGATTGTTGAGAATATTTAAAATATTTAAAGAGATAACCATATACAGCTGTTCTCAAAAGGTGGAGTTATGACCATGTATCAATATATATTGATATAATTATATATTGATATAATTAAGGGGATCACCCAAGTGGACAAAATGCATGCATTAGACATATGTAAAAGATAAGGTACATGTATATGAAAATCAACAAAAGATGAATTAATATTTGAGTTAATCATGCATGAATGTGCATAAGTATCCATATACATGCCTTATGAGATACTAAAAAATATCTATATGCATATATATGACCACATGTATGACCCCATATATGTATCTCTCTCTTGTAATCCAGACAATTATAGATTTGGGTATATGGAACCTGTCTAGTGAAAGCTTTGTCGCTAATGTAGGTGGTTTTCTTGCTACAAATTTACAGTCTTTAATATAAGGTTGTAGAATTTCATCCCCTCTCAAGACGTGTAGGTGTTTTTTAATACTGCTACAAATAGAATTATATTGAAGTGAGAATTCAGTTGAGAATACAATACTGTTCTCATCCAAATAACTTCTCTTTTTAAGATCATCCCTAGGTGTAGCAATACTACTGGTTATCCCTGTTGAGAGAGAAGGATCTTTTGGTTTTGGTTTCCAATATTTAATCTCCTCAAATGCTTTGAGTAGTTCTTTTTCATTATAGCCTCTGGCTTTGAGCCTTACAATTAGCTCCTTGCCACCTTGAATATAATTTTCAAGATTACTGGCATTACGCCTGAGTCTGATAAATTGACTCCTAGGTATCGATTTCACTAGATGGTGTGGGTGACAGGAAGTGGCATGAAGTATGGTGTTACCTGCTGTGTCCTTTCTATATGTACTGGATAGAATTTTATGTGTAGAATTATCACCATAAAGATGGAGATCCAAAAAGTTAACTCCCTCAGGGTGTAAATCTCCGGTGAACCTCAAGTTAATTTCATTGTCATTTATGATAGTTAGGAATTCATCAAAAGGAAAATCATCCTTTACAATTAAAATAAGGTCATCTATATACCCCCCTCTTATGCAAATTTGTTTGTGGGTAAGTGGGAGCTCCAACATTTATATGATATAGGGGAGCCCTTCAGGTCCAGCATCCTTATGTACATGGGGTATATAGATGACCTTATTTTAATTGTAAAGGATGATTTTCCTTTTATTATTATTATTTTTTTATTATTATTGGTTATTTGTAGAGCGCCAACAGATTCCGCAGCGCTATTAACAAAGGCAGAGTACAAAAAAAAAAAAAAAAAAAAACAGTTATAGGGATCAAATGGGTAGAGGGCCCTGCCAAGAGTTGCACTGTTGTAGTCAGCTCTTGAGAAGGTGACCAACAAACAGCTGGACTCTTAAGCTTACATGCTAGGGGGGATCACGGGATAGCAATGGAGGAGAGGAACTGGTATAAAGTAAGGTTAGCGTAGGTTGTATGCATCCCTGAACAGTAGAGTCTTTAGGGAGCACTTGAAGCTTTTAAAACTAGAAGAGAGTCTTGTGGAGCGAGGCAGAGAGTTCCACAAGATGGGAGCCAGTCTGGAGAAGTCCTGTAAACGGGAGTGTGATGAGGTGACAAGAGAGGAGGAGAGTAGGAGGTCTTGAGCAGAGCGAAGGGGACGGGAAGGAGAGTATCTGGAGACAAGATCAGAGATATAGGGGGGAGCAGTGCAGTTGAGGGCTTTGTATGTCAGAGTGAGAATTTTGTGTTTGATCCTAGAGGCAAGAGGAAGCCAGTGAAGAGATTGGCAGAGAGGTGCAGCAGATGAAGAGCGACTTGTAAGGAAGATGAGTCTGGCAGAGGCATTCATTAGGGATTGTAAAGGAGCTAGGCGGTAGGTGGGGAGACCAGAGAGGACAGAGTTGCAGTAATCGAGGCGGGAGAGGATGAGAGAGTGGATTAAAATCTTAGTTGTGTCTTGTGTAAGGAAGTGTCTAATTTTAGAGATGTTTTTAAGGTGGAAGCGGCAGGCTTTAGCCAAAGTCTGAATGTGAGGAGTGAAAGAAAGATCTGAGTCAAATGTGACCCCGAGACATCGGGCATGCGGGGTAGGGGTAATGATGGAGTTGTCGACAGTTATAGAGAGATTGGGGGTGGAGAGTTTTGAAGAAGGGGGGAAAATAAGGAGCTCAGTTTTGGAGAGATTTAGCTTGAGATAGTGAGAGGACATCCAGTTGGAGATGTGAGAAAGACAGTTAGTGACACGGGTTAGCAAGGAAGGAGAAAGTTCTGGTGCAGAGAAGTAGATTTGGGTGTCGTCGGCATACAAATGATATTGTAAACCATGGGACTTTATTAGGGAACCTAGTGATGACGTGTAGATTGAGAAGAGAAAGGGACCGAGAACAGAGCCTTGCGGTACTCCGACAGAAAGTGGTGACGGGGCAGAGGAGGCCCCAAAGAAGGCTACACTAAAGGTACGGTTTGACAGGTAGGAAGAGAGCCACGAGAGGGCTGTGTCACATATGCCGAAGGATTGGAGGGTTTGGAGCAAGAGAGGGTGGTCAACAGTGTCAAAGGCTGCGGACAGATCAAGGAGAATAAGCAGAGAGAAGTGGCCTTTTGATTTTGCTGTAAGTAGGTCATTGGTAACCTTAACAATTGCTGTTTCTGTGGAGTGATGGGGACGAAATCCAGATTGCAATGGGTCAAGAAGGGAGTTTATTGTAAGGAAATGGGAAAGGCGTGCATAAGCTAGTTTTTCGAGAAGCTTTGATACAAGAGGGAGGAGGGAAATAGGGCGGTAGTTGGATGGGGAGGTAGGATCAAGGGAAGGTTTTTTGAGCATAGGTGTGACCAGTGCATGTTTCAGCGATGAGGGAAATATACCGGTGCTGAAGGAGAGGTTGAAAGTGTGTGTGAGTATAGGGGTAAGGGTGGCAGAGAGGGAGGGGAGTAGCTGTGAGGGGATAGGGTCAAGGGGACAGGTAGTGAGGTGAGAGCGCAGTATAAGTGCCGAAACTTCTTCCTCAGTAACAGGGGAGAATGAGCTAAGTTTAAGGTTATGTGGGTTGTGGTTGATTGAGAGCATTTGAGGGGGTGAGGGAATGGAATTATGTTGAGAGCTGATTTCATTTCTGATGGAGTTGATTTTGTTATTGAAGTGGTTGGCAAAGTCTTGAGCTGACAGAGAAGTTGTATTAGGAGGTGGGGGAGGGCGGAGAAGAGTATTGAAAGTGGAGAACAAACGTTTTGGGTTTGAAGAAAGATTAGAGATAAGAGTAGAGAAGTAGTGTTGCTTATGGAAATTAAGGGCAGAGTAGTAGGAGTTCAAGATAAATTTGTAGTGTTGAAAATCAGCTGAACTCCTAGATTTTCTCCAGTGCGGCTCAGCAGTACGGGAACATCTGCGTAGGTATCTTGTCAGTGGAGTATGCCAGGGCTGAGGATGAGTGTTTGATTTCCGAGCTATGGTAAGAGGGGCGAGATTGTCAAGGACGGATGTAAGGGTGGAATTATAGTGGCAGATAGATTGGTCAGGGCATGAAAAGGAGGAGAAGGATGAGAGGAGAGGTTTGATGGAGTTAGAAAGCTTTTGTTGATCTAATGACGTAATGCTTCTGTGAAGTTTGGTGTGAGGAGCAGAAGGAGGGAGAGTTGTAGGGAGGGATGATATGTTACAAGTAAGGAGATGGTGGTCAGAAAGGGGGAGTTTGTGAAGTTTGAGAGGGTGCATCGATAGCTAAAGATCAGGTCAAGGGAGTGACCATCTTTGTGAGTGGGAGAATCAGTCCATTGTGACAAACCAAAAGAGGAAGTGAGTTGCAGAAGTTGTTTTGCAGAGGAGGCAGTGGGATTTTCAAGAGGGATGTTGAAGTCACCAAGAATGAGGGAAGGGGTGTCTGAGGAAAGGAAATAAGGTGGCCATGCAGCCAAGTGATCTAGAAATTGAGTTGAGGAGCCAGGAGGACGGTATATGACTGCGACACATATAGAAAGAGGAGAGAATAAGCGAATCATGTGGGTTTCGAATGAAGAAAATGTGAGGGAACAGATGTGGTGTATTTGTTGAAAGGTGCAATGAGAGGAAAGTAAAATACCAACACCACCTCCTTGTCTATTACCAGACCTAGGAGTGTGGCTGAAGTGGAGACTCCCATGTGACAGAGCAGCAGTGGATGCTGTGTCTAGGGGAGAGAGCCAGGTTTCTGTTAGGGCCAGAAGGTTGAGGGAGCGGGAGATAAAGAGGTCATGTAAAGAAGTGAGTTTGTTGCAAACAGAGCGAGAGTTCCAAAGTGCACAAGTGAAAGGGGAAGTGGCTTTTGATGCAAGATGAATGTGAGTAAGGTTGTCAGAGTTTTGTTTTTTGAGTCTGTGGGATGGTACACATGGATGTGCACGGCTAGGCAGTTGTTGGGGAACAGGATTAGGGGAGATGTCGCCAGCAGTTAGTAGAAGCAAGAGGGAGAGTGACATAAGATGAGATACAGATTTGCAGTAGTGAGACTGCTTTTGAGACAAGGTGCAGGGGGGAGAGAGAGTGTTTAGGAATTGGTAAAGTTCATGAGTACAAAAGTAATGTGAGTTTAAGAGAGATGGGCTAATAAACAGTGCAGGTGGAGAGGGAGAAGGAGTAAATGAGTAATGTAGTTTGTTATAGAGACAAAAGGCAGCAAAAAGGAATAAGAAGATATTAGGCATTTTTACAAAAGAGGGTACCAGATAAACACATAAGACACAGTATTACATTAGCAATTGCAATTGAAAACAGTAAGGTATATCAAACATAATATTACAAAAGTACTTGCCTTGTGTCTTGCCCCTTGCCCAATCCTTGTTCAGTTCTTGTATAATTCTATTGCTATATTGCTAGTGAATCACTTATAAAATGTTCACTTTGAAAATGTGAACATATGCTATTGTTACAATATACACTGCCCATGCAATGCACTCCTGTGCAATGCACATCCCAGACTGGTGTGAAATATATGCAGGGAGGGCAGTCAGCTGAGTCCACTAAATTTAGTTGATTGCTAATCAAAGACAATTGGAAAGGCCAATTGGAAAGTTAGATTCTGGTCTGGTCAGGGTGAGATGTTAAGTAAACAGACAATAAAATTTGGGGGAGGTTAAAACTATGGAATAAGACAGCTATACATTTTAGAATAATAGCAAGTATTGATAAGGATTGAACATCACATGGCAGTTAAATGAACATTAGAAATAACACATTGGATAACAGTACAACAGATGTAGGACTAAATTAACAAACTAAAATCATTTGCTCTATGTAAATATTCATGTACCAGAAGAGAGTTACAGGAGAGTAAAAAACACCAGAGAGCAGTGAATAGTTGCAGAATCACAGGGTCTCTATTCACGTACCAGAAGAGAGTTACAGGAGAGTAAAAAACACCAGAGAGCAGTGAATAGTTGCAGAATCACAGGGTCTCTATTCACGTACCAGAAGAGAGTTACAGGAGAGTAAAAAACACCAGAGAGCAGTGAATAGTTGCAGAATGACAGGGTCTCTATTCACGTACCAGAAGAGAGTTACAGGAGAGTAAAAAACACACACCAGAGAGCAGTGAATAGTTGCAGAATGACAGGGTCTCTATTCACATACCAGAAGAGAGTTACAGGAGAGTAAAAAACACCAGAGAGCAGTGAATAGTTGCAGAATGACAGGGTCTCTATTCACGTACCAGAAGAGAGTTACAGGAGAGTAAAAAACACCAGAGAGCAGTGAATAGTTGCAGAATGACAGGGTCTCTATTCACGTACCAGAAGAGAGTTACAGGAGAGTAAAAAACACCAGAGAGCAGTGAATAGTTGCAGAATGACAGGGTCTCTATTCACGTACCAGAAGAGAGTTACAGGAGAGTAAAAAACACCAGAGAGCAGTGAATAGTTGCAGAATGACAGGGTCTCTATTCACGTACCAGAAGAGAGTTACAGGAGAGTAAAAAACACCAGAGAGCAGTGAATAGTTGCAGAATGACAGGGTCTCTATTCACGTACCAGAAGAGAGTTACAGGAGAGTAAAAAACACCAGAGAGCAGTGAATAGTTGCAGAATGACAGGGTCTCTATTCACGTACAAGAAGAGAGTTACAGGAGAGTAAAAAACACCAGAGAGCAGTGAATAGTTGCAGAATGACAGGGTCTCTATTCACGTACCAGAAGAGAGTTACAGGAGAGTAAAAAACACCAGAGAGCAGTGAATAGTTGCAGAATGACAGGGTCTCTATTCACGTACCAGAAGAGAGTTACAGGAGAGTAAAAAACACCAGAGAGCAGTGAATAGTTGCAGAATGACAGGATCTCTATTCACGTACCAGAAGAGAGTTACAGGAGAGTAAAAAACACCAGAGAGCAGTGAATAGTTGCAGAATGACAGGGTCTCTATTCACGTACCAGAAGAGAGTTACAGGAGAGTAAAAAACACCAGAGAGCAGTGAATAGTTGCAGAATGACAGGGTCTCTATTCACGTACCAGAAGAGAGTTACAGGAGAGTAAAAAACACCAGAGAGCAGTGAATAGTTGCAGAATGACAGGGTCTCTATTCACGTACCAGAAGAGAGTTACAGGAGAGTAAAAAACACCAGAGAGCAGTGAATAGTTGCAGAATGACAGGGTCTCTATTCACGTACCAGAAGAGAGTTACAGGAGAGTAAAAAACACCAGAGAGCAGTGAATAGTTGCAGAATGACAGGGTCTCTATTCACGTACCAGAAGAGAGTTACAGGAGAGTAAAAAACACCAGAGAGCAGTGAATAGTTGCAGAATGACAGGGTCTCTATTCACGTACCTGAAAGCAGAGGAGAGAGAATAGGGTTAGCTTGATGCAGTGTGCAATTTTTCAGCAGATGTCAATAGGCAGCATGTTTTCTTAATAAGCAGCACTGTGCTGAGTAGTGAATGCAGTTCTTGTATAATTCTATTGCTATATTGCTAGTGAATCACTTATAAAATGTTCACTTTGAAAATGTGAACATATGCTATTGTTACAATGTACACTGCCCATGCAATGCACCCCTGTGCAATGCACATCCCATCATAAATGACAATGAAATTAACTTGAGGTTCACCGGAGATTTACACCCTGAGGGAGTTAACTTTTTGGATCTCCACCTTTATGGTGATAATTCTACACATAAAATTCTATCCAGTACATATAGAAAGGACACAGCAGGTAACACCATACTTCATGCCACTTCCTGTCACCCACACCATCTAGTGAAATCGATACCTAGGAGTCAATTTATCAGACTCAGGCGTAATGCCAGTAATCTTGAAAATTATATTCAAGGTGGCAAGGAGCTAATTGTAAGGCTCAAAGCCAGAGGCTACAATGAAAAAGAACTACTCAAAGCATTTGAGGAGATTAAATATTGGAAACCAAAACCAAAAGATCCTTCTCTCTCAACAGGGATAACCAGTAGTATTGCTACACCTAGGGATGATCTTAAAAAGAGAAGTTATTTGGATGAGAACAGTATTGTATTCTCAACTGAATTCTCACTTCAATATAATTCTATTTGTAGCAGTATTAAAAAACACCTACACGTCTTGAGAGGGGATGAAATTCTACAACCTTATATTAAAGACTGTAAATTTGTAGCAAGAAAACCACCTAAATTAGCGACAAAGCTTTCACCTAGTTTAGTGAAATCTAATATCGGCACTGACACTAATTGGCTCAGAGGTAAAGGTAACTTTAAGGCACATCTTTCAAATTGTCTAACTTTTATGCTACCTGCCTTACTTCTTATATAGTATACTTACTTAACTGCCAACGTTGTGGGGCCCAATATGTTGGTCAATCAACTAGGAGTCTTAGCGATCGTACTAGGGAACATTTGAGAGATGTGAAGAACTTTAACAAAGATTCTTCAGTAGCGAAACACTTTAACCTTTTTCATTTTACTAATGTACCAAGATTTAAAATTAAGGTTATAGATATAGCTAGAGTTTCCTTACGTGGTGGTAATGTGTTAAAAATGTTGGATAAGAAGGAGTTATTTTGGATCTATAAGTTAAGATCTAAATCACCATTAGGTATGAACTTAGAGTGGGATATGAGATATTTTGTCGATTAGATAAATACGAGTTTGTATATTTACTAATGTATATTGATATTCATACATATATTTTCATATTAGTATGTTCTCAATACTCATTTATACAATTCACTAGACAGGTTCCATATACCCAAATCTATATTTGTCTGGATTACAAGAGAGAGATACATATATGGGGTCATACATGTGGTCATATATATGCATATAGATATTTTTTAGTATCTCATAAGGCATGTATATGGATACTTATGCACATTCATGCATGATTAACTCAAATATTAATTCATCTTTTGTTGATTTTCATATACATGTACCTTATCTTTTACATATGTCTAATGCATGCATTTTGTCCACTTGGGTGATCCCCTTAATTATATCAATATATAATTATATCAATATATTTTGATACATTGTCATAACTCCACCTTTTGAGAACAGCTGTATATGTTATCTCTTTAAATATTTTAAATATTCTCAACAATCTTTTATCATGTCACATATGGGGATAACAAATACCAATTGTGCTTTAATATAAATTTATTATGTATTGGGCAATATGATTTTGTTTTGTTGCTTTCCAATTTATGGCATGGTATCATCTATTTTTACTATTTTTTCTTTTTCTGTATCATTTACTATGTAAACTGTTTTCTGAATTATCTGTAATTTTTAAATATTAATATAATTGATGCAATTTGTCTAATGAGCCAAGTATTGCTATACTTTCACAAGTAATATGTATTTGTTTTTAACATACAACCTATTGCATCTGAATAGGGAGAAACTATATGTGTGAAATTGATTGTGTTACGTCATTTAATAGATTTGTCTCCTATTGGTGCCTGGCCCTTTAAATGCACTAGCTTTTCTTACTTGCAATTAGCATCTATGAGTAAGCGCGTATTAGCGCGAAACATGTTAGATGGCTAACTACCCTCCTTGTTATTTTGTGTCTTTTTGTTACATTTTTTAATGGAATAAAACTCTTTTTTACCTGTTGCTCAGCAGCCTTCCATTTTTTTGTTTCTTGCTGAGTCTATTAGCGGTTGTCCTCCGCTATTTGGTTGGCTCCACATACCCTTCTCCAGTTTTTAGTCTAGCCCGCTCACCCCGGTCCTTTGCGGAAGTGTACTGCAGCAGCACCGCTTTCCCTTCTCTCTAAGTACAAGTCTAGTTGTATGATCTCACTGTTCTAATAACATTTTGTCACTTTGAATAATATTGAAAATAAGTGACGTCTTCCATCGTAGGTTGAAAATACAGCATATGTAATCTGTTTATACCCCCTCTATGGGGAAGGGTTATTGAAGGGCTATCCTTGTAAGGTTGCCTTAGGCCTCAACACTCTGGATCAGTTATATGGCGTAGAACTCTGGCATCAAAAGATTCATAATAATCTGGAGATTTCAGACACCTTTGTGTAGGAAGTAGTTGGCTTTACAAACTGTTGGTGAGTGGCAGGTTATCAGAATTCCACACACAGCAACTAATATTGCTACCACTCAAGGTGCTGCCCAGAGACACGACCCAACTTTTGTGCATATTTTATTAATAAAGGTTTATGGACCTATGACAATACTTATCTTTGTTTATTTTCTATTAACTTTGTTTGGGATAGGAGTGAAGTATATCATTTTTTGTTTTCATGATAGGAGTTCTTTCAATTTAAATCATCGATCCTTAAAATTACTCATCTGTGATTACTTAAGATAAATACAGTCCAATATATGTAATTTCTTAAATCAGGTTGAAAATCTTATTATATCATACACACGGAAGGGTGACATAATATATTTGTACATGAAAATGGAAGATGTTAAAGCTGGTCACATTAATATTGAAACCATCAGAAACAGCATGTTTTTTGCCCACCACACCTCAAACTGCATGAAAAAAGAAACTATTTTTATTTAGGATAATAAAATACATTTTAAAATAGCTTTTTTGTAGGTGCAACAAAAATAACATTAATGTCTTTTTAAGGTCATGTAATACATTTAGTGCCAGATACAGAAATAAGTAAATTGCCTGGGGTTCAAAGCAATATTTAAAACATATGGAACCTGCTGATGTTGTAATTTGAAAGTTCACATGAATATGTTATAAAATGTGCTGCTGCCAGAGTTTCATATTAATAAGGGTTTCAGCTTCAGGCATGGTAAGCCTAGGGCTAGAGTCCAAAGCAATCAAAGGAATACAGAATAATTAGAGAGAGACTGGTCATAAAAGCGCCAAAACAACCAGCCATGTATAAGTCACATCAACAAAACTGCAGAACCATTCCTATGTCTTGCAAGTAACAATTGATTAAATTGCATTTACTGTGCCTTTGCCTTGCAATGTATCCAAGCACAGAAGCAGACCTGTGCAATCAGTCCTACATCATACATAAAGGGACATAATACTCATATGCTAAATCACTTGAAACTGATGCAGTATAACTGTAAAAAGCTGACAGGAAAATATCACCTGTGCGTCTCTATGTAAAAAAGGAAGATATTTTACCTCACAATTTCCTCAGCTCAGCAGAGTAAGTTCTGTGTAAAACATTATACTCAGCTGCTGCCCAGCTGCAGGTAAAAAAAAGAATAAGAAATGAACAGCAGCCAATCAGCATCAACAGTGCTGATGTCATGAACTCTTTTTACTGTGATCTCATGAGATTTCACTTAACTCTCATGAGATTTTATAGTAAACTTCCTTAAACTGAATAGGGAAATAAGATGGGTGTGCATGAAAGCTCACCCCCTTTGCTGTCCTGGGAGAGACATACTGATTTGCTGCTTAGAAGTCCTTTACAATGGGAAGTGGCTATTGATGAATTTTTGAGGTAAAATAGCTTTCATTTTTACATAGAGATGTTCAGGTGATATTTTCTAGTTCGCTTTTTACAGCTATGCTGCATCACTTTCAAGTGTTTCAACATTTGGGTTTCATGGCCCTTTAAATGATAGAAAAATACATTTTTAACATAATCTAAATGTTATTTGCACTACACTGCAAAGTTCCCACTCTTCATTAGCAGGGTATTTTTTTCTCGTAGAATAAAATACAGATAAGTACAATAAAAGGGACATTAAAGTCAAAAGAAAGCCTTCAGGATTCAGATAGTGTATGCAATTTTAAACAACTTTCCAATTTACTTCTATTATGTCATTTGGTTTGTTTTCTTTGTAACTTTAGTTGAAAAGTATTCCTAGTTAGGCTTAGAAGCAGTAAGCACTAGTGAGTGCTAGTTGTTGATTGGTGGTTGAACATTCATTTTGTGATTGGCTCTCCTGATGTGTTCAGCTAGCACACAGAAGTGAATTACAGCTCATTCAACACAGGATACCCAGAGAATGAAGCAAATATGATAATGGGTTAGATTACAAGCGGAACGTTAATTTATTGTGCGCCTACAAATGACCAAATTCGGCCTTTTACGGGTGCACAATAAATAACCAGCCATTAGCTGCACTCAAAAAATTAACCCATAGGTCAGACCTCTGGTTAATTTTTTAAATGTGCCCCAAATGCCCCCTCCCCACATACACACACAAAAATGTGTAGCTGAAAAATTAAAAAAAATGTAGCTTCTTATTAAAAAATAAATAAATCACGGACTAGACAGTTTTTGGGGGCTAACGTTGGCAGGTTTGGGGTGTTAAAAATAATGGCACTGAAAAATGCCTTTACATTGCGGCCTATGGGGACTGTGTGTTCTGTATAAATCTATATGTATATGCTTATATACATATATATATTTATGTGTTACACATATTAGCACATAAATATATATGTATATATTCATATACATATATTTTTAAATTAGCTGCCCATCACTGCGCGACTTATCCCTTTCGCTACACTAGTTCTCATTCTGTGTCTCAAGTTATGAGAACGAGGCTCCCATTGGAGCCTATGGAAGCGTGCTCTCATGAGCAAAATGCTTTCGTGCAATGTGAACGCGAGGTTGTGTTCCATCTGACTCGTGAACGAAAAAAATTGGATTTTATGTCTTTTAAAATATATTTCAGTTCATAGAGCTGGCAGTGACTTGTATCATGTAAACTGAGTTGTCACAAATACAACACAAGGCATTGCCAGTTCTCTGAGAAAACAAAACTGCTCAAAATGCTGGTGTATGAAGCATATTTACATATGCTTTGCTTTCACATGCATAGAGATATCTTCTAATAGAAGCTAATGCAAGTATATTGCAAAAATGTTTTTATTCAAAAGTGAAATGAATTGATGTATATTTCAGTTTTGACTGGAATATCCTTTAAATATCAAAGTGTTGCATCCAGGTATTCGAACTTACATCCACTTACAAAAAGGGGGAAAAAAGCAGATTAACAAAGTTTTAGTTTTCTAATGGTTTCCTACATTTTCATATTATGAAAACCTTTGCATTGAGAACTGTCACTAAAACCATTTCATACTTCCACAAAAGACATTTTTCACACAAATTTTGGAGCTATCTAGATAATCTGCATCAGCTGCTTAATATTACAAGTCATGTCGTATGGCTTTACCGCAACGATCCATTCCGCACTCAAAGATCTGTAGTTATGTGTTTTGCAAAACAAAATTTTTTCACAAAACACATAAAAAATATGTTACAAAGTACACTAACACCCATAAAGTACACTATTATTCCCGAAACCGCCACCCCCGCATCGCAACTACTAAAATAAAGTATTAGCCCCTAAACTGCCGTCCAACCACCCTGCGACTACTAAAATAAACCTATTAACCCATAAACCGCCACCCCCCGCATCACAACTACTAAAATAAAGTAGTAACCCCTAAACCCACTGCTCCCCCACACATGACTACTAAAATAAACATATTAACCCCTAAACTACCATCCCCCCACATCTTGACTACCTAAATTAAACTATTAAACCAGAAACCTAACACCCCCTAGCATTAAATAATAGTTTTATTATACTAACTACCTTAAAATAAATAAAAACTTAACTGAGAAAAAAAATAAAACCTAAGCTTAAATTAAAAAAAAAAAACTAACATTACTTGTTTAAAAAAATAAAAAATGCCATAAATATAAAAACTTACATTACCAAAAATAAAAAAACCTACATTACCAAAAATTAATAAACCTAACATTACAAAAAATAATAAAACCTAACATTACTAAACAAAAATAAAATAAAATAAAATTACACAAAATAAAAAAAGCTAACTTTACAAAAAATAACAAATGAAATTAACTAAAAAAAAAAATATTCCTATTCTAATACCCTATTTAAACACCCCCCCCCCAAAAAAAAAACGAATCGCTAAGTAAACTACCAATAGCCCTTAAAAGGGCCTTTTGTAGGACATTTCCCTAAAGTTAACAGCTCTTTTGCAAAGAAAATAAACACATTATCCCCTAAAATTAAAACCCCCAACCCCCAAAATAAAAACTCCTAATCTACCCATTGCCCTAAAAAGGGCATTTGTATGGGCATTGCCCTTAAAAGGGCATTAAACTCTTTTTAAGCCCAAAAAAAAAATAAAAAGCCCTAATCTAAAAAAAACACACTCAAAAAAAGCAAAATACCTAATACTAACCTCAAAATAGGTACTCACCATTTCTGAAGTCCGGCATTCCATCTTCATCCAGGTGACAAAAGTTCTTCATCCAGGCGGTTCCATCTTCATCCATCGCGGGACAAGTTTCTATCTTCTTGGCGGAGGCGGAGCGGTCGGCGGATGTGGAGCGGACGGCGGAGTGGAGATGATCATCGAGGCAGAGGTCCTCTTCATGCGATAGTCTGTCACACACTGAAGATTGAATGCAAGGTACCCTTTTTATATGGGGGTACCCTTGCATTCCTATTAGCTGAAACATTCAAATCAGCAAATAGGATTAGAGCTGCTTACATCCTATTGGTTGATTTGATCAAAGTCAAATCAGCCAATAGAATGTAAGCAGCTCTCAGCCTATTGTTGGGCTAATTTGAATTTTTCAGCCAATAGGAATGCAAGGGTACCCCTATATAAAAGGGGTACCTTGCATTAAATATTCAGTGTTCGGCGGATGATCGCATGAAGAGAAACTCACCATTTCTGAAGTCCGGCATTCCATCTTCATCCAGGCGACAAAAGTTCTTCATCCAGGCGGTTCCATCTTCTTCCAGATAACCCTACAGATAACCCTAGTCATATACTGTATTTTAGCCTGTAAATTATATTTGCCAGAAGAGCCTACCAAAAAGCCCTATTTCAATTATTAACAATCTACGTGAAAAGTCTACCACTGCAACAACTCTAATTAATGAACCCCTTATCTGCAGGTAACAAATTGACAAGCACTTTAAAAATGATTGCCTTAACCACCAATACTCTCACCACATTGACCTCTGACATTAAATCCCTGTGTGTGCATTGGGGTACCTGTTTATTTAAGGAATATTACATATGTGTTGATATAGGTGTCAACCTTTCCAGCTGTATGAAATTTGATGTCTCTGCCTAAATTCTCAAGGCCAATTCTCTAAGGTGCTTGGATATCCTGAAAGCATTCCATTTGAAGACTTAGTGTTGTGTCCCTTCCTGTCCTGCCTTATTCTTATTTCCTGCACCTGTGTCATGCCTCCACGCCTCCCGTGGTTACTGAAATCCTTACCCCTGCCATGGGTTCCTGGAGTTCATATTGGGGCTTATTCTTGATTTATCGACACCAACTTGACTCCTGAATTACACTGCTGTCTTAACCTATGGTGCTACAATATAACTTATTCATCTACTGACCTTGGCTTGCTTCCATACATATGGTAATATCTAATCTTCTGGCTACTGTGTTATACCTGATTCAGCTCCTGAATTTGGCATGCAATTCATAATTTCATATTATATTGTGTAAGTTTATCAATTACATTTAAACACTTCATAACAATCCCACTTTAGCATTGTGATATATGTGTATAACTTTCTTACTTATAAAAATTGATATAAGTGATCTCAGAATATGTAATTAAACAAAAAAAGCAATTGTGTTTATTATCATGGGAACTCAGCATGCTGTTCATTTCTCCTAATTAATGTAATGTTAAAGCAGTGCAAATCCTAATAAAACTTTTTTCCAATGATTTTCTAATAGACTAAAATAACCTTACGTTTTAAATCCCAGTGAAAAGCCAAACAAGACACCATGAAAGGGTTGGCTAATAGAATGAAATACATCAGATTGGACCCCTTTCACTATCTAATGGACACATAATGTTCTCAACTAGTCCAAACTAATCACCCCAAACTAATTAATTAGGGGTGATTTATATCCACCACTTCTAAAAAAAAGGACCTTCTGCATGGGCATTCTAATTAAATTAAACAGGCCAGTTTTGACCCTATTTACTATCTGACGGACACCTCTGAGGTGGTGGAGAGATTGAGAAACAGTGGTATAAATGTTAACCTCAGCTGCTTAGCGCATTGTCTGAGAGAGCTAGTGCTCTTATTTTTATCTGTACTTTTTTTCTTTCTTTCACAAACAAGTTAAACAATGTTCAATCAAATATAATTATTGGATTAATGATGAAAACATTAAAACCAGCATGAAACATCTCAGAAAGTGGTTATTGATTCTGACAAACCAAATTTTGCACCTATACAGTTGTTCAGTGCTATCCATCTACCAAGCACACCAAGCATTTCCATGCTGCCATACAGAATCTAATATAAATGTGTCAATAATGCTAACAAAAGGCTGCAATTGTTTAACATTGACTTTCAGATTAAAATTATCCACATTGTATTTTCATTACTAAGACTTATGAACTGTGTTTAGTTGTATGTACACTAAACTCCCTGAAGAGTAAGTGTGACTCCATTAGCATACTAAGGGCTAGATTACAAGTGTAGCTCTAATTTATCATGCCCATAAATGGGCAAATGTGCTGGTTTACGGAGCACAATAAACAACCAGCCATTACAAGTGGCTAGTTAATGCTACCACGAGTTCATTCACGGTAGCAATTAACACTCCAAAAATTAACCAGGGGTCAGACCTTTTGTTAATTTTTAAATTATCCCAATATTGCCCCAAAATAAAGTGTGAGGTATCTTTTTGTTTGTTTTTTTAAATTGCACAAAGCCATTTTTAGGGGTTAAAGTGTGTTGGTTAAAAACAGCACTGAAAAGTGTCTTTACGTAGTGGTCTATGGGGACTGTGTGTTCCCTGTAAATATATATGTATATGTTTATATACATATATATTTATGTGTTAATATGTGTATATACATATATATTTATGTGTTAATATGTGTATATACATAGTATATATTTACATTTTGCTGCCCATCGCTGCCCAACCTACCCCCTTTGCTGTGCTAGGTTCTCAGCCGTGCCTGACGGCATGAGAATGAGGCTCCCATTGGAGCCTATGGAAGCACGCTCTAGTTAACCCAAAGCTTCCCTGCAGTGCGAACGCGAGGTCATATTCACATTGCGCTCAACTTATAATACCAGCGACTGCACGCGCTGATATTACTGAGTGGAGTACAGATATCGAGTTTGCGTAAGCACTATTTTGCGCTCCACTTGTAATCTGGCCCTAAATCAACCATAAATTTTAAGACATGCACTTATGAGTATGTAATACAAAATTCTTTATTTTCATTCTTTTTGAGCCATGTTCATTAAAGACGTATAAAAAAGAAAACATATGCTTTGTGTAACTGATTCATTTTTCTGGTCTTAGGGGCCTATCTATCAAGCTGTCAACCGCAAATACGCCGAAATTCCACATCGTAATTGTTGCAAGATTTATCCGACTTTTAACAGGTACGTTTGTGGCTGTTCCTATGCATCGTACCTGGTTTTCAATCCGCCACCCTGGAAGCCGCGGATGCCATAGAAATCAATGGGAGTCTGAAACCAGCGAAAGCTTATGTTCGATGCTGCAAGAAAAAGAAATATAACCCATTGATTTATATGGTAGAAAACAAGTAACGTTTACACCTAACACCCTAACATAAACCCGAGTCTAAACACCCCTAATCTGCCGCCCCTGACATCGCCGACACCTAAATAAAATGTATTAACCCCTATCCCGCCGCTCCCCAACATCGCCGCAACCTAAATAAAGTTATTAACCCTATCGCGCCGCTACCCGCCACTGCCGCCACTAAATAAACGTATTTACCCCTAAACCTCTGGCCTCCCACATAACTACCACTAACTAAACCTATTAACCCCTAAACCATCAGCCACCCACATCGCCATAAACTAAATTAAGCTATTAACCCCTAAACCTAACAAGCTGCTAACTTTAAATTAAAATTACAACATCCCTATCATCAAATAAATTTGAACTTACCTGTAGAATTAAAATAAACTATATTAAACTATTAATTAACCTACCCTAACTATTATCCTACAATTAAATTAAACTACCAATTAAATAAACTAAATTACATATTAAAGAAACCTAACCCTACTGAAATTATTTAAATATACTATTAAACAATATTAAAAGTACTAAATTACCAAAAAAAACCCAAAAAAAAACGAAGTTGTAAAAAAAACAAACACTAAATTACGAAAAATAAAAAAAACACATTATCAAAAATAAAAAAGAATTACACCTAATCTAATAGCCCTATCAAAATAAAAAAGCCCCCCCAAAATAAAAAAACCCTAGCCTACAATAAACTACCAATGCCCTTTTAAGGGCAATACCCATACAAATGCCCTTTTCGGGGCAATGGGGAGCTTAGGTTATTTTAGATAGGATTTTTATTTGGGGGGGGTTGGTTAGTTGGGTGGTGGGTTTAACTGTTGGGGGTGTTTGCATTTTTTTTTACAGGTAAAAGAGCTGATTTCTTTACGGCAATGCCTCACAAAAGGCCCTTTTAAGGGCCATTGGTAGTTTATTGTAGGCTAGGGTTGTTTCTTTTATTTTGATAGGGCTAATAGATTAGGTTTAATTCTTTTTTATTTTTGATAATGTGATTTTTTATTTTTCGTAATTTAGTGGGGGGGTTTGTAACTTAGTTTTTTTGTGTGGTAATTTAGTACTTTTAATAATGTTTAATAGTATATTTAAATAATTTGAGTAGGGTTAGGTTTCTTTAATATGTAATTTAGTTTATTTAATTGGTAGTTTAATTTAATTGTAGGGTAATAGTTAGGGTAGGTTAATTAATAGATTAATATAGTTTATTTTAATTCTACAGGTAAGTTTAAATTTATTTAAAGATAGGGATGTTGTAATTTTAATTTAAAGTTAGTGGCTTGTTTGGTTTAGGGGTTAATAACTTTAGGTTGCGGCGGGGTCAGGGAGCGGCGGGATAGGGGTCAAACATTTTAGTATAGTGGCAGCGTTTAGTGACAGGGTATGAATAAAGTTGGGAAAAAGCCGAATAGACGAGAGATCGATTACTGCTAGTTAACAACAGTCCGATGCTCATCGCCCCGTACTTGGTGCGTGTCTTTTTTTACTCCTTTTTTCATAAATAAGGAGAGTGTATTGAGATACGCGGCCGCGATGTTAGGTGATTTTAAGTGACCATATTGATGCCGGCAAATGCAACACAGTTGACGGCTTGATAGATATCCCCCTTAGTGTCAATACATTTTGTGGAGGCCCAAGCATTTGTATTCTACTGTTAACAATATTTTTATGTTACTATTTCTCTCCAGGTAAAAAAAAATGCTAAATGGAATATGCATTAGACAAACTTGAAGCTAAATAAAATGATTACACGAGAGGGCTCCCTGCTGTGTTCTACTTTGTGTTGCACACTGCAATGGTTCAATGAAGTGTTTATTTAATGCTATGCATAATTTGACAGCTTTTGATCTTATTTTTCTGACGTGCTGGGAGTTTATGCAATTCTTGACACTCAACTCTAAAGCATTGACCCAATAATTCTAGTAGATCAATAATTTTCTGAAGAGGAGTAGTTTTTCAATAACACTGGTCAAAGTACTGTAGGAAAATCACATCAAAACATAGCAATGACTTAATTATTAAAAGACTCCATGATCAGCTAACTATGGTTCCCTGCAGGACTCAACAGGCACTGATTTTTATACATGTGATAAACTAAAGTAAAAACAAGATTATCTTAAGTGTTTATTTAACTATACAAAATGATGTTCTTAAAGGGACATGAAACCCAAACATTTTCTTTCATGATTCAGATAGAGAACCTTTCATGATTCAGATAGAGAATACAATTTTAAACTACTTTCTCATTTATTTCTATTATCTAATCTGTTTTATTCTCTTGGTATCATTTTTTGAAGGAGTAGCAATGCACTAATGGTTTCTAACTGAACAAATGGGTGAGCCAATCACAATCGGTATATATATATGCAGCCACCAATCAACAGCTAGAACCTAGGTTCTCTGCTGCTCCTGAACTTGCCTAGATAAACCTTTCAGCAAAGGATAACAATAGAAGGAAGCACATTAAATAATAAAAGTAAATTGGAAAGTTGTTTGAAATGGTATTCTGTATCTGAATCATGAAAGAAAAAATGTGTGTTTCATGTCCCTTTAACGTCTTTAATGATTCAATTTAATTTTAGTATTTGCAATACCGTGCGGCCTCTTGCACCTCTAACAGGATTTATACAGACCGCTATAGACAAGTGAACATTATACTACTAGATGCTGTATTGGTAACATTTACATCACATTGATACATATGGGACCATTTATATAGTTCATACAGGCGTAAAACCTAATATAGCACCTAATATTCAGTAATAGTAAACTCTTCTTTACACTCATTCTGTGTAAATAAAGTACTATTTATTTGAAAATCTGCACCCATTTTCATGTGCATTATAGCTATATATATATTAGTATACTACACCCCTATACTTTTAGTAGGAATTATAAAAGGACACGTATGTGGAATATTATCTTTACCACAGTGTGGAAATACTTCCTACCCATGTGAGTAACTTACCTCATGTGATTGAGATAACGCCAGGTGAGCAGTTTTCATATTCAAGCACAGAACACTTTAGTCTTGGATTTACTACACTGTAAGGGGTCTATTTATCAAGCTCCGTATGCCCCTTGTTTCCAGCAAAGAAGTTATGAAGCAGCGATCTAAAGACAGCTGATCCATAACCTGTCCGCCTGCTCTGAGGCTGCGGACAGAAATCATCCCAATCGAATACGATCGGGTTGATTGACACCCCTGCTAGCGGCTGATTGGTCGCGAATCTGCAGGGGGTGGCATTGCACCAGCAGTTCACAAGAACTGCTGGTGCAATGGTAAATGCCGACAACGTATGCTGTCGGCATTTATCAATGTTCGGCGGACATGATACGCTACATCGTATCATGTCCATCCACACTATAATAAATAGTCTCTATTTTGTTCATTTTTTATTTTTTCTTTGCCTGCTCTCTCTCTCCACTTATCATCTTTTTGGCTCTGATTCATCCCCACCTGAGCGCAGTCCTGACTCTTAACACAGATATATATATATATATATATATATATATATATATACTGTATATATATATATATATATATAAAGAGATAGAAAGGTGCTCTCTCAGGAACGAACAACAGCTCAATAACTTCATATATAAAAAAGTAATGAAAATGAATGGTCAATACAAAAATTAAAATAATATAAAAGGAATAAAACTTCCCTTCTGAAAATGGTGGCAACCTGCTTAAGTCTCTCCTGTGGCTGCAAAAAACTTTGGTATCCAGATATAGCGGTGACCACTTCCAGGAACTGCTTGTAAGGTGTAAACACGTCTTCCACTTTAATGGCTTCTAAAGAAGAGTGTAGAACGTACAGATGATCACCAATACTGAGTGGAATATGCTCACAGACAACACTGTGTGAGTATCAAACATTTATTCAATATCAGATGCAGGAAACAATTGCATACAGAAGTCTTTACTTCAATAGCAGCTTCTTACAATAAAACTCCTCTGTGCATTTCAAAAGATAGCTGTCTTTTTCAAGAGTTCACTAAATCATGCTAGAAGCACTTTCTAGCTTGATATTGCAAACTCTTTAAATTGTTGAAGCGCGTAAAGGAGTTTTATTATAAGAAGCTACGGTATACAGTAAATATATATATATATATATATATATATATATATATAGTTTTATTGTAAGAAGCTGCTATATATATGTAGAAAATATATTTGGAGCAAAATAAAAAGCACTGCCTAAAAGTCACTGTGGCCCATCGCTCAAAATATTGGGCGCTACTGTTTTAAAGTATATAAACATCCACATCATAATGTATTTAGGCAAGTGAATGATTTTCATTGTAAATATTTTAGGAACAATGGGGCATATTTATCAATGTGTGAGCGGACATGATACTAAGTATCGTATCATGTCCACTGCACATCGATATGTCAGTATGGCCAGGTTATGATACAATATATTTAATAATTATTCTTTAAAGTAAACCCCCAATAAAAATGCATATATCAAAACAATACAATTAATGTAAATTCCTAAATTCTTTATATTAGTTAAAATTTATAGACACATTGAAATATATTTGTAGAAAACCAGATACGAATCAAAACTATACACGTTTAAACTGTTATAATATGCTATGCAAAGATTATAAAAATTACCTTATTTATTAACCTTATTCACAATTGAATTTCATTAAAATACCACACTGAGATACCAAGGTATGGTTTGCTTAACTTCCAGACAAATATATTTAGTCAACTTAGCTCACAAAATATTCTATTTAACTCTAATTTAAACACCAGGAGTTATATATATTCTTAATGTAAACAGCCAGTTTATATGCCAATCTATCTAAGATGAAACAAATTCTTTAGTAGCAATACAGTAAATTAAAAAATATATTTATATGGCTACAGTTATAAATTACTTGACAAACAAAAGACAAACTTAAAGCTATGCAAGACTATGGATGCAAGCTGAAATATAATTTGCTCTTTTAAACCTCTTTACTGCAGCAATAATGAATAGATTTATTTAAATATTACCTATATTTAGCAACCTCTTATACTTTACCAAAAATAACCAAACTGATATTCAGCTTCCAGAATTATCAATAAGTCCAATTCACCTCAGAAAAACAAAAGAAGTATTTTGCAATGTGGATAAGAAAGGGTAGCTCAATTTCGCTTATAGTGACCGTTTTCCAGGCAGCAATTATCAATCACAAGTTAGCAGAAAAGAACCATGCTTAGGGTTAAATCATGTGATATAACCCCACCCCTTTTTGTTCTGTACCATCATTGGTGAATTGGTTATGCCCTTAATGAATGCTTCTCTTTCCATTGGCTCACTGATAATGCATGGTTACCAGGGAAACACATCTTTGTTAACAGTCAAATCTTTTGGCTGTAATTCTCACATCACAACACCGGGGGCAACATGACAAAACAAACAGCTCCACTTTCAACGCTGCCAACAGAAAATTACAGATTCTTGTATATTTCTAATATGTACACTATACTTTGATATTAATAAACTATCGGTTAGATTACAAGTTTTGTTGGTAAAGACTAGCGTTGCTAACGCTCCTTTTTTTTCAGCGCTCACTTTAAACAACGCTGGTATTACAAGTTTTCTGAATGGCTGCGTTAGCCTCAGAAAAGTGAGCGTTGAGCAAAATTTAGCTCCACTTCTACCTGTAATACCAGCGTTGCTTATGGTAGCGGTAAGCTGGCAAAACGTGCTTGTGCACGATTTCCCCATAGGAAACAATGGGGCAGTTTCGGCTGGAAAAAAACCTAACACCTGCAAAAAAGCAGCGTTCAGCTCTTAACGCAGCCCCATTGTTTCTTATGGAGAAACACTTTCTAAGTCTACACCTAACACCCTAACATGAACCCCAAGTCTAAACACCCCTAACCTTACACTTATTAACCTCTAATCTGCTGCCCCCAACATTGTCGCCACCTGCATTATGCTATTAACCCCTAATCTGCCGCTCCGGACACCGCCGCCACCTACATTATCCCTATGAACCCCTAATCTGCTGCCCCTAACATCGCCGACACCTATATTATTTTTATTAACCCCTAATCTGCCCTCCCTAACATCGCCGCCGCTACTATAATAAATTTATTAACCCCTAAACCTAAGTCTAACCCTAACACCCCCCTAAGTTAAATATAATTTAATTACTATAATTAAATAAATTAATCCTATTTAAAACTAAATACTTACCTATAAAATAAACCCTAAGATAGCTACAATATAACTAATAATTACATTGTAGCTATTTTAGGATTTATATTTATTTTACAGGCAACTTTGTATTTATTTTAACTAGGTAGAATAGCTATTAAATAGTTAATAACTATTTAATAGCTACCTAGTTAAAATAATTACAAAATTACCTGTAAAATAAATCCTAACCTAAGTTACAAATACACCTAACACTACACTATCAATAAATTAATTAAATAAATTACCTACAATTATCTAAACTAAAATACAATTAAATAAACTAAACTATATTACAAAAAAAACAAACACTAAATTACAAAAAAAATAAAAAAATTACAAGAATTTTAATCTAATTACACCTAATCTAAGACCCCTAATAAAATAAAAAAGCCCCCAAAATAAGAAAATTCCCTACCCTATACTAAATTACAAAAGTAATCAGCTATTTTACCAGACCTTAAAAGGGCTTTTTGCGGGTCATTGCCCCAAAGTAATCAGCTCTTTTAACTGTAAAAAAAAATACAAGACCCCCCAACATTACAACCCACCACCCACACACCCCTACCCTAAAACCCACCCGATCCCCCCTTAAAAAAACCTAACACTACCCCATTGAAGATCACCCTACCTTGAGCCGTGTTCACCCAGCCCTGCACCACTGGTCATCCGATCCGTCCAGAAGTGTTCATCCGATGGGGCAGAAGAGGATATCAGGACCGGCAGAAGTCTTCATCCAATCGGGGCAGAAGAGGTCCTCCATCCAGCAGAAGTCTTCATCCAAGCGGCATCTTCTATCTTCATCCATCCGGCGTGGAACGGGACCATCTTCAAGACATCCGACGCGGAGCATCCTTTTCTTCCTGACGACTAACGACGAATGAAGGTTCCTTTAAATGACGTCATCCAAGATGGTGTCCCTAGAAATCCTATTGGCTGATAGGATTATATCAACCAATCGGAATTAAGGTAGGAAAAATCTGATTGGTTGATTTAATCAGCCAATCGGATTGAAGTTCAATCCGATTGGCTGATTGGATCAGCCAATAGAATTGACCTCACATTCTATTGGCTTATCCAATCAGCCAATCGGATTGGACTTCAATCCAATTGGCTGATTAAATCATCCAATCGGATTTTTCCTACCTTAATTCCGATTGGTTGATAGAATCCTATCAGCCAATCGGAATTCGAGGGACGCCATCTTGGATGACGTCATTTAAAGGAACCTTCATTCGTCGTTAGTCGTCGGTAAGAAGAGGATGCTCCGCGTCGGATGTCTTGAAGATGGACCCACTCCGCACCGGATGGATGAAGATAGAAGATGCCGCTTGGATGAATACTTCTGCTGGATGGAGGACCTCTTCTACCCCGATCGGATGAAGACTTCTGCCGGTCCGGATGTCCTCTTCTGCCCCATCGGATGAACACTTCTGGATGGATCGGATGACCAGTGGTGCCCGGCTGGGTGAACACGGCTCAAGGTAGGGTGATCTTCATTGGGGTAGTGTAAGGTTTTTTTAAGGGGGGATCAGGTGGGGTGGTGGGTTGTAATGTTTGGGGGGTCTTGTATTTTTTTTTACAGGTAAAAGAGCTGATTACTTTGGGGCAATGCCCCGCAAAAAGCCCTTTTAAGGGCTGGTAAAAGAGCTGATTACTTTTGTAATTTAGTATAGGGTAGGGATTCATTTTGGGGGGCTTTTTTATTTTATTAGGGGGCTTAGATTAGGTGTAATTAGATTAAAATTCTTGTAATATTTTTTTATTTTTTGTAATTTAGTGTTTGTTTTTTTGTAATATAGTTTAGTTTATTTAATTGTATTTTAGTTTAGATAATTGTAGGTCATTTATTTAATTAATTTATTGATAGTTTAGTGTTAGGTGTATTTGTAAATTAGGTTAGGATTTATTTTACAGTTAATTTTGTAATTATTTTAACTAGGTAACTATTAAATAGTTATTAACTATTTAATCCAGTAGTAAGAAGAAGGCGGCGTCGCTCAGTCCAAGTCACACGGCAGAACAAATAATCTTTTTCAGAATCCAGAAAACAGGTAGTAGGTCCGTGTTGGAGCGGTGCCAGCACTAAGTAGGTTTGAGCGGACCAGAATACTATGTAGAGAAGGACAGACGGCACTCCAGGGTAAAATTTAAAAAGTCTGTCTTTATTTATAAATTGGTTTAAAAATAACAACACTCATGTTGCAAACAAGTAATGGAGGAGGAGACCTTACATGTTTCGTGCCCTGCGGCACTTAATCATAGGTACCTATGATTAAGTGCCGAAGGGCACGAAACATGCAAGGTCTCCTCCTCCTCCATTAATTGTTTGCAACATGAGTGTTGTTATTTTTAAACCAATTTATAAATAAAGACAGACTTTTTAAATTTTACCTTGGAGTGCCGCCTGTCCTTCTGTACATATTAGCTATTTAATAGCTATTCTACCTAGTTAAAATGAATACAAAGTTGCCTGTAAAATAAATATAAATCCTAAAATAGCTATAATGTAATTATTAGTTATTTTGCAGCTATATTAGGGTTTATTTTATAGGTAAGTATTTCGTTTTAAATAGGATTAATTTATTTAATTATAGTAATTTTATTTTGTGTTATTTAAATTATATTTAACTTAGGGGGGTGTTAGGGTTAGGTTTAGAGTTAGGATTAGGGGTTAATACATTTATTATAGTAGCGGCGACATTGGGGGCGGGAGATTAGGGGCTAATAATTGTAGGTAGGTGGCGTCGATGTTAGGGAGGGGCAGATTAGGGGTTAATAAAATTTATTATAGTGTTTGCGAGGTGGGGGTGCGGTGGTTTAGTGGTGAATACATTTATTATAGTGGCGGCGATGTCCGGTTGGCTGTTTAGGGGTTAATAAGTGTAGGTAGGTGGCGGCGACGTTGGAGGCGGCAGATTAGGGGTTAATAAATATAATGTAGGTGTCGGCGATGTTAGGGGCAGCAGATTAGGGGGTTCATAGGTATAATGTAGGGGACGGCGATGTCCGGTCGGCAGATTAGGGGTTACATTTTTTATTATAGGGTTTACGATGTGGGGGGCCTTGGTTTAGGGGTTCATAGGTAGTTTATGAGTGTTAGTGTACTTTGTAGCACTGTAGTTAAGAGCTTTATGTTCCGGCGTAAGCCCATAAAACTCTTACCTACTGACTTTTAAATGCGGTAGGAGTCATGGAGGCAGAGGGTGTACTGCACACTTTCTCCAAGACTTGTAATACCAGCGTTAGGCAAATCCCATTAAAAAGATAGGATATGCAATTAACATAAGGGGATTTGCGGTATGGAAAAGTTGCGGAAAAAAAGTGAGTGGTACACCTGTACCTACCTGACTCCTAATACCAGCGGGCGTTAAAAAGCAGCGTTAGGACCCCTTAATGCTGCTTTTTAAAGCTAACGCCAAACTCATAATCTAGCAGTATGTGTTTGATATTCATAGGACCATATAGTGCTATTTTCTCTGATCACTTCAATACCAGACACAAGTGCATTTCTAATAATCATATTAATAAGCAATTTACACTGCCAATCATTTTTCGTCACGGAATCACAGCATTTAACCTTCTGGTACTGCGCTGCATCCCAACATGAATACAGTATATTTCATATTTCTAACAAATCCTAAATGCATGAATCCCGTTTATGATCCATAGCAAATACCCATCTAATATTAGACAATTAGACAATCTCCCAAATATAAGTGTTCATATTTAATATTATACAAGTTTTATTTTCAATTAATTGCAAAGTTACAATCATATATTTTCTGTTTAGCTAGCAATACAGATGTGTATTTGATGTTCAGGGGCAATTAACAGGCCTATGCTAATTTACCATTTCCCTGGGTTTTTGACATTTTTCCACTACTGATTTCAGACTCAGCGTCCCCCTCACCACAGGTAGCATCCTGATCTAGGTACCATGTTTGAAAAGATCTAATCTCATTAAGTGGTGAGGTAAAGAATGTTTTGAAGTTTGTACTTTAAGCTAGGGAGCAAATTCTCTCTTTTTGGGACATCTTGGGCGCGATCAAATATACGGTGCAGGTTTTGGCGCAAGCGTGGAAACCAGCTTCGCCCGTAATTTCACCTCGCACATCGGGGTATTACATATACTGTGCCGTTAGATGCTAAACTGGCATAAGTAGGACAAACTGGCGTTCTTCCGAAAAGTGTGCAAATACACATTTTAGTCATTGCAAGTAACTTACGCCAGTATTTTGTCCACGTAAAGTAACAATAAAGAGTAGTTTTATGCAAATTAGGCTAACACTCGTAAAAATGAACTGCTACTACATCTAAAAATGCGACACGTAATTACGCTATTCAAAATTCATATATAAAAACAAGCGCAGCCGGCATTTTCTTCAGTGTGTTTGGATGGTTCATTGAGCTACAGCACACTACAGTGGAGTGGAGGATTAGTCAGAGTAGAGAGAGAGGCGCAAACAGAGGAGTTAGTTAGGTCGCATTGTTGGTTGATTAAGCTTGTACACTTACACATATTTTTACATATTGCACACATATTGCATACATACATATACAAAATACACAACACTTTTTTTTTCTAACACCTCACACATTTTATTTAAATTTTACAGTGTGATAGGCTGAGTGTTTGGTTGTGATTGTGTGTGATTGAACTGGGAGTGAGTGTGAGTGTAAGTGTGTGTAGTGTGAGGATGGCAGGGAGAGGTAGGGCGGAGGGGAGAGGAGTGACAGGGAGAGGAGTATTGTAGAGGACAGGAGGAGCAGTGGGGTCCCCGTCAGGGAGTAAGTGGAGTGGGGAGAGGGAGAGCTAGAAAGGATGATGGGAGGGGAGATGCCCGAGAGCCCCAGAGACCAGGTACATCTAGAAGAGGGACAGAGGGTGCACATGGGGACGGAAGGGGGGAGGAGGGAGAGGAGAGGGAGGAACCCACACCAGGGACATCACAGGGAGCAAGCCAGGTGTCCATGGAGGATGAGAGGATAAGATGTCCAAACTTCTCATTCGATGAAAATGTTGCCCTAGTCCAGGCCATCATGGACAATTACAGTGCCCTCCTTGGGCAGGAGAAGGGCAATGGCAGTGCCAAAAGGCGTAAAACAGCATGGTTGGCGGTAGAGGATGCCATCAACAGTGTGGCCCCACAGAGGAGGACTGTTGAGGGCCTTAAAAAGTGGTGGAATGACTGCAAGAGGCGGGTGAAAGAAAAGATGGGGCAGGAAGCTATGCACCAGAGGGGAACAGGCGGTGGTCCACCCCTGGACATAGAATATAACACCTGGCAGGAGATGATACGCAGGTCCCTGAGTATCACAGCAGTCAGTGGACTTCCAGGGGCTCGTGACTCAGGGGCTGCAACCACAGTACATCATGCTGGTGAGTAAGATCCCACACACTAGTATTATATGTATTTGAGATATAACATCCTTTAATGTCACACATTCATGTACACAATGAGGAGCATGGTATTTGGCCTACTAACAAAAACATCTACAATGATATTTGACATTAATGCTACTTGACACAATGAAATTCATGATATGAGGTGGAATAATGCAATACTAACATGTCTCAGAGTAACACAGGCCACAAGCCACATGTAGAGTTTTCAGTAAATGGACACTATAGCCATCACAATACTTTTAGCTCAAGAAAGCAGGTTCTGTGCCTACATCAGGCTAAAGTAAATTGTGTGACCATAGTGTCACTTAAAGAACACATTTTTTCCATCATTGACATGTACACATAACTATTGTATGAAACACATACCTGTATACTGTGCATATTAAAATCCCTCATATCACAAATCACAATGTGCACATGCATGTTATAGAGTTTGACATGAGAATCAGTATAGGCCCTAGCATGTATCAATGTACATAAATAATAAATAATCCCAGCCAATGAGACTTTGAAAACAAATTATTTATTTTGATATAATTGTAATGTTTTCAAGGCAATATATAATATATCAGTCTCAGGAGAGATAAAAAGACCCGCTTGCTCACATCCACACAAACCCCATCCACCAGACACATACGTACCACATACAGGATGAATAGCCTATATACAAAAAGAAATATATTTACGAATATATCTGAAGGCGCTACTATATATATATGTACATGCCTCCTTAAAGGTGAAAGAAGTTTATAATGTAAAAAACCATTGGCTTCATGAGAAATCATACATCCCTGACCTCTATAATTAAAGGGGCCTAATGCAAACAGGCATGCCGCCACCTCCACCACCACCACCAGTCACAGGCATGCAGCCACCACCACCAGTCTTCAGGCAACAACATGAACAGTATGCTCCCAGGCATGAGCAGGGTTGGATGGCTTCAGTTGAGGACCCGGAAGTGATGACACCACCATTGACATATGACCCCTGGCAAGATTCCTGGCCAGAGGAATATTCTTCTTTTGGCTTTGAGGGGGAGCCAAGGCAGCCACAAAGGGTCCATGTATTTACCCCCCCCCCCCCCCAACACAATCTCAGAGCAGTCATGGCTTTTACTCACAGAGTATGTCACAAGAAGTGCCAACTGGACAGGCTGAGTGGTCACACACTGGTCATCAGTGGGACTATCAATCCACCCTGAGAGCTCCACCATTCTCATCACTTGGCAGAGCTCCACCATCCTCATCACTTGGGAGAGCTCCACCATCCTCATCACTTGAGAGAGCTCCACCATCTGCATATGAAAATATAGCTGAAAGTACTCAAGCACCAGCAGATGCAGTTGAAAATGTCCCACAAGCACCAGCAGATGCAGCTGAAACTGTCCCATAAGCACCAGCAGATGCAGCTGAAAATGTCCCACAAACACCAGCAGATGCTGCTGAAAGTGTCCCACAAGCACCAACAGATGCAGCTGAAACTGTCCCACAAGAACCAGCAGATGCAGCTGAACCTGCACCTCAAGCACCTAGAAGCCCTGCTGCTCAAGAGCCTGTGAATGCATTGTATTCTCCCCTGGGTGAGGAATACATTGCACTCCAGAGGAAGCTCATAACAAGCTCCGAGAGCAGACAAAGAGGCCAAGAGAGATTTCACAGGAGCCAAGGGAGGTTTCACAGGAGCCAAGAGAAGTTCTTCAGGAGCCAAGAGAGGTTCTTCAGGAGCCAAGAGAGGTTACACAAATGTAGCATAGAATTGCAGAGGGACATGGCAGCATCATTAAGTGGAAGTGTTCAAAACCAGTCACAGATTATGCAAATTCTGTCTGATATGCAGTTGCGGATGGACAATAGATGGCGGGAACAAAATCAACTCTTGGGTGTGTTTGTTGAGCACTTTACACACCAGCAGGACACTGCCTCCAGCCTATCATCTGTGGCCAGCACACCAGCAGAAACATCTGAATCTCTTAAACCAGAACAAGGAAATCCACTACAGTACCTCAGCCCCCTCATCCAAGAAGCCTAAAAAGAAATAAATATTATTGTTATTTACCATATAATTGTCATCCACATCCATGTGAGGTGTGTTTTAGTACACTAATATTGTTAAAACATATAATAAGGCCTGTGTGGAAATGCCCCCAAAAAGGTAATATTTTCATGTTTATGACATATTCATGTTCTATAAAGCACATCACATAGTTGTGTATGAAGGGTACATATAGTAATATTCACTTCTAAGATGTAAATCAAGGTTTCTCACATCCAATATAAATCGCCACGTGGGTATATATATAAATAATAATGTATTTATAGAAGGTGTGAACATAAGTTATAAACATCCATTTCTTTCATGTAATTGGCAAGAGTTCATGAGCTAGTGACATATGGGATATACAATCCTACTAGGAGGGGCAAAGTTTCCCAAACCTCAAAATGCCTATAAATACACCCCTCACCACACCCACAATTCAGTTTTACAAACTTTGCATCCTATGGAGGTGGTGAAGTAAGTTTGTGCTAAGATTTCTACGTTGATATGCGCTTCTCAGCATTGTTGAAGCCCGATTCCTCTCAGAGTACAGCGAATGTCAGAGGGATGTGAAGGGAGTATCACTTATTTGAATACGATGATTTCCCTAACGGGGGTCTATTTCATAGGTTCTCTGTTATCGGTCGTAGAGATTCATCTCCTACCTCCCTTTTCAGATCGACGATATACTCTCAATTTACCATTACCTCTACTAATAACTGTTTTAGTACTGGTTTGGCTATCTTCTATGTGTGGATGGGTGTCTTTGGGTAAGTATGTTTTTATTACTTAAGACACTCTCAGCTATGGTTTGGCACTTTATGCAATTAAATAAAGTTCTAAATATATGTATTGTGCTTATATTTGCCATGAGTCAGGTTCATGTATTTCCTTCTGCAGACTGTCAGTTTCATATTTGGGAATGTAAACATTTTAAGAAATTTATTTCTTACCTGGGTTTAGTCTTTTTTTCAATTTGACTACTTTTTGCAATTGCGGGTCTTAGGCCCGCGGGTGCGTCAAATGCTAGACTTTATTGCGTCATTTTTGGCGCAAACTTTTTTTGGCGCGAAAAAATACGTTTATGACGCAACTTCGTCATTTCCGGCATCATACGAGACGCTGAGACCTTTCACACGGCGGCGTCATTAGTGACCCAAGTGTGTCTTTTCCGGTCAATTTTAGCGCCAAAAAAGGTTACGTTACGTTGTGCGTCATACTTGGCGCCAATTTTTTTTTCATTATTTCAATACCCCATTCATGTTTGCCTCCTGCTTTCTTCTCTATCAAGAGGCCTATGCTTTTGCATTTTTTCCCATTCTTGAAACTGTCATTTAAGGAAATAGACAATTTTGCTTTATATGTTGTTTTTTCTTTTACATTGAGCAAGATGTCCCAATCCGATCCTGTCTCTGACGTTTGTTGTAAAATTGTAGAAATTATTCCACCGAATGTCATTTGTAATAGTTGCCATGATAAACTTTTACATGCAGATAGTGTTTCTATCAGTAATAGTACATTGCCAGTTGCAGTTCCTTCAACTTCTAATGTGCATGATATACCTGTTAATTTTAAAGAATTTGTTTCTGATTCTATCCTTAAGGCTTTGTCTGCTTTTCCACCTTCTAATAAACGTAAAAGGTCTTTTAAAACTTCTCATTTAGCTGATGAAATTTCAAATGACCAACAACATAATAATTCATCCTCTTCTGATGAGGATCTATCTGAAACAGAAGATCCTTCCTCAGATATTGACACTGACAAATCTACTTATTTATTTAAAATTGAGTATATGCGTTCTTTATTAAAAGCAGTGTTAATTACTTTGGATATTGAGGTAACCAGTCCTATTGACGTTCAGTCTAATAAACATTTAAATGCTGTTTTCAAACCTCCTGTGGTTTTCCCAGGTGTTTTTCCCATTCCTGAGGCTATTTCTGATATGATTTCTAGGGAATGGAATAAGCCAGGTACTTCCTTTATTCCTTGTTCAAGGTTTAAGAGATTGTATCCTTTACCAGCAAAATCTATAGAGTTTTGGGAAAAGATCCTCAAAGTTGATGGGGCTATTTCTACTCTTGCTAAACGTACCACTATTCCTATGGAAGATAGCACTTCCTTTAAGGATCCTTTAGATAGGAAGCTTGAATCTTATCTAAGGAAGGCCTATTTATATTCAGGTCATCTTCTCAGACCTGCTATTTCTTTGGGTGATGTTGCGGCTGCATCAACTTTTTGGTTGGAAAATTTAGCGCAACATGAATTGGATTCTGACATATCTAGCATTGTTCGTTTACTGCAACATGCTAATCATTTTATTTGTGATGCCATTTTTGATTTTTTTCTCTCACGCATCCCTGTAAATCCAGTAAAAGCTCAGGCTTTTCTGAAGTGTGTTTCAGACCTGGAGTCTTCAGGGGTAATCATGCCAGTTCCTCCTCAGGAACAAGGTTTGGGGTTTTATTCAAACCTATTCATTGTACCAAAGAAGTAAAATTTGTTCAGACCAGTTCTGGATCTGAAAATTTTGAATCGTTATGTAAGAGTACCAACTTTCAAGATAGTGACTATAAGGACTATTCTGCCTTTTGTTCAGCAAGGACATTATATGTCCACAATAGACTTGCAGGATGCATACCTTCATATTCCGATTCATCCAGAACACTATCAGTTTCTGAGATTCTCTTTTCTAGACAAGCATTACCAATTTGTTGCTCTTCCATTTGGCCTAGCAACAGCTCCAAGGATCTTTTCAAAGGTTCTGGGTGCCCTACTATCTGTAATCAGAGAACAGGGTATTGCGGTGTTTCCTTATTTGGACGATATCTTGGTACTAGCTCAGTCTTTACATACTGCAGAATCTCACACGGATCAACTAGTGTTGTTTCTTCGGAAACATGGTTGGAGGATCAATTTACCAAAAAGTTTCTTGATTCCTCAGACAAGGGTCACCTTTTTAGGCTTCCAGATAGATTCAATGTCCATGACTCTGTCTCTAACAGACAAAAGACATTTAAAATTGGTTGCAGCCTACCGGCACCTTCAGTCTCAGTCATTCCCTTCAGTGGCTATGTGCATGGAAGTTTTAGGTCTCATGACTGCAGCATCGGACGCAATCCCCTTTGCTCGTTTTCACATGAGACCTCTACAGCTTTGTATGCTGAATCAATGGTGCAGGGATTATACAAAGATATCACAATTAATATCCTTGAATCCCAATGTACAACACTCTCTGACATGGTGGATAGATCACCATCGTTTGGTTCAAGGGGCTTCTTTTGTTCGCCCAACCTGGACTGTGATCACAACAGATGCGAGTCTTTCAGGTTGGGGAGCTGTTTGGGGGTCTTTGACAACACAAGGGGTTTGGAAATCTCAAGAGGCGAGATTACCAATAAATATTTTAGAACTCCGTGCAATTCTCAGGGCTCTTCAATTCTGGCCTCTACTAAAGAGAGAACCGTTCATTTGTTTTCAGACAGACAATATCACAACTGTGGCTTATGTCAATCATCAGGGTGGGACTCACAGTCCCCAAGCTATGAAAGAAGTAGCTCGGATACTTTCTTGAGCATAATCCAGCTCCTGTCTAATCTCTGCGGTGCATATCCCAGGTGTAGACAATTGGGAGGTGGATTATCTCAGCCGCCAGACTTTTCATCCAGGGGAGTGGTCTCTCCATCCAGATGTGTTTTCTCAGATTGTTCAGATGTGGGGGCTTCCAGAGGTAGATCTCATGGCCTCTCATCTAAACAAGAAACTTCCCAGATACCTGTCCAGGTCCAGGGATGTTCAGGTGGAAGCAGTGGATGCGCTGACACTTCCTTGGTGTTATCATCCTGCTTACATCTTCCCGCCTCTAGTTCTCCATCCAAGAGTGATTTCCAAAATCATCATGGAACAGTCTTTTGTGTTGCTGGTGGCTCCAGCATGGCCACACAGGTTTTGGTATGCGGATCTGGTTCGGATGTCCAGTTGCCCGCCTTGGCCACTTCCGTGACGGCCAGACCTACTATCTCAAGGTCCGTTTTTCCATCAGGATCTCAAATCATTAAATTTGAAGGTATGGAAATTGAACGCTTAGTTCTAAGTCATAGAGGTTTCTCTGACTTACAAGCTCGTAAATCTGTCTCTAGAAAGATTTATTATAGAGTTTGGAAGACTTACCTTTCATGGTGTTCTTCTCATAAATTCTCCTGGCATTCTTTTAGAATTCCTAGAATTTTGCAGTTTCTTCAGGATGGTTTGGATAAGGGTTTGTCTGCAAGTTCATTGAAATGACAAATCTCCGCTCTTTCTGTTTTATTTCACAGAAAGATTGCTATACTTCCTGATATACACTGTTTTGTACAGGCTTTAGTTTGTATTAAGACTGTCATTAAGTAAATTTCTCCTCCTTGGAGTCTTAATTTGGTTTTGAGGGTTTTACAAGCTCTTCCTTTTGAACCTATGCATTCTTTGGACATTAAACTACTTTCTTGGAAAGTGTTGTTCCTTTTGGCTATCTCTTCTGCTAGAAGAGTTTCTGAGCTATCTGCTCTTTCTTGTGAGTCTCCTTTTCTGATTTTTCATCAGGATAAGGCAGTTTTGCGGACTTCTTTTCAATTTTTACCTAAGGTTGTGAATTCTAACAACATTAGTAGAGAAATTGTTGTCCCTTCTTTATGTCCTAATCCTAAGAATTCTTTGGAGAGATCCTTACATTCTTTGGATGTGGTAAGAGCTTTGAAATATTATGTGGAAGCAACTAAAAATTTCAGGAAGACTTCTAGTCTATTTGTTTTATTTTCTGGTCCTAGGAAAGGCAGAAAGCTTCTGCTATTTCCTTGGCTTCTTGGTTGAAACTTTTGATTCATCAAGCTTATTTGGATTCGGGTCAAACCCCACCTCAGAGAATTACAGCTCATTCTACTAGATCAGTCTCTACTTCATGGGCTTTTAAGAATGAAGCTTCAGTTGATCAGATTTGCAAAGCAGCCACTTGGTCCTCTTTGCATACATTTACTAAATTCTACCATTTTGATGTATTTGCTTCTTCGGAAGCAGTTTTTGGTAGAAAAGTTCTTCAGGCAGCTGTTTCAGTTTGATTCTTCTGCTTTTTTGATTTAAGTTTTTTTCTTTCAAAAGTGAAAGTAAACTTATTTTTGGGTTGTGGATTATTTTCTCAGCGGAATGTGGCTGTTTTCATTTTATTCCCTCCCTCTCTAGTGACTCTTGAGTGGAAGACTCCACATCTTGGGTATTGATATCCCATATGTCACTAGCTCATGGACTCTTGCCAATTACATGAAAGAAAACATAATTTATGTAAGAACTTACCTGATAAATTCATTTCTTTCATATTGGCAAGAGTCCATGAGGCCCACCCTTTTTATGGTGGTTATGATTTTTTGTATAAAGCATAATTATTTCCAAATTTCCTTTGTTGATGCTTTCTACTCCTTTCTTATCACCCCACTGCTTGGCTATTCGTTAAACTGAATTGTGGGTGTGGTGAGGGGTGTATTTATAGGCATTTTGAGGTTTGGGAAACTTTGCCCCTCCTGGTAGGATTGTATATCCCATATGTCACTAGCTCATGGACTCTTGCCAATATGAAAGAAATGAATTTATCAGGTAAGTTCTTACATAAATTATGTTTTTCATTCTCCTTAATGATAGTCAATAAATCATAGAGACCTAAACATGAATTAAACAAATTAGATATTTTCAGTAATTAGGGTGGTTAAGGGAAGGCTTTTGCAGACGAAGCTCTATATGTAATGGAGGCCCTTGTCTGCATTGAGATCTGAGATGTGTATTCAAATTACATGGGTTTTAAGTCAATTTTTGACATCATTGTCAACCTTATAGTAATGTCTGATAAAAACATGGCTTTATATATAAACAAATTCTTTTGTCTTATTATCTATATATATGGTAGTATATATATATATATATATACAGGGAGTGCAGAATTAATAGGCAAGTTGTATTTTTGAGGATTAATTTTATTATTGAACAACAACCATGTTCTCAATGAACCCAAAAAACTCATAAATATCAAAGCTGAATAGTTTTGGAAGTAGTTTTTAGTTTGTTTTTAGTTATAGCTATTTTAGGGGGATATCTGTGTGTGCAGGTGACTATTACTGTGCATAATTATTAGGCAACTTAACAAAAAACAAATATATACCCATTTCAATTATTTATTTTTACCAGTGAAACCAATATAACATCTCAACATTCACAAATATACATTTCTGACATTCAAAAACAAAACAAAAACAAATCAGTGACCAATATAGCCACCTTTCTTTGCATGGACACTCAAAAGCCTGCCATCCATGGTTTCTGTCAGTGTTTTGATCTGTTCACCATCAACATTGCGTGCAGCAGCAACCACAGCCTCCCAGACACTGTTCAAAGAGGTGTACTGTTTTCCCTCCTTGTAAATCTCACATTTGATGATGGACCACAGGTTCTCAATGGGGTTCAGATCAGGTGAACAAGGAGGCCATGTCATTAGATTTTCTTCTTTTATACCCTTTCTTGCCAGCCACGCTGTGGAGTACTTGGACGCGTGTGATGGAGCATTGTCCTGCATGAAAATCATGTTTTTCTTGAAGGATGCAGACTTCTTCCTGTACCACTGCTTGAAGAAGGTGTCTTCCAGAAACTGGCAGTAGGACTGGGAGTTGAGCTTGACTCCATCCTCAACCCGAAAAGGCCCCACAAGCTCATCTTTGATGATACCAGCCCAAACCAGTACTCCACCTCCACCTTGCTGGCGTCTGAGTCGGACTGGAGCTCTCTGCCCTTTACCAATCCAGCCACGGGCCCATCCATCTGGCCCATCAAGACTCACTCTCATTTCATCAGTCCATAAAACCTTAGAAAAATCAGTCTTGAGATATTTCTTGGCCCAGTCTTGACGTTTCAGCTTGTGTGTCTTGTTCAGTGGTGGTCGTCTTTCAGCCTTTCTTACCTTGGCCATGTCTCTGAGTATTGCACACCTTGTGCTTTTGGGCACTCCAGTGATGTTGCAGCTCTGAAATATGGCCAAACTGGTGGCAAGTGGCATCTTGGCAGCTGCACGCTTGACTTTTCTCAGTTCATGGGCAGTTATTTTGCTCCTTGGTTTTTCCACACGCTTCTTGCGACCCTGTTGACTATTTTGAATGAAACGCTTGATTGTTCGATGATCACGCTTCAGAAGCTTTGCAATTTAAAGAGTGCTGCATCCCTCTGCAAGATATCTCACTATTTTTTACTTTTCTGAGCCTGTCAAGTCCTTCTTTTGACCCATTTTGCCAAAGGAAAGGAAGTTGCCTAATAATTATGCACACCTGATATAGGGTGTTGATGTCATTAGACCACACCCCTTCTCATTACAGAGATGCACATCACCTAATATGCTTAATTGGTAGTAGGCTTTCGAGCCTATACAGCTTGGAGTAAGACAACATGCATAAAGAGGATGATGTGGTCAAAATACTAATTTGCCTAATAATTCTGCACTCCCTGTATATATATATATATATATATATATATATATATATATATATATATATATATATATATATGTCATTCACCTGTACCCTGACATAATAATGCATTTATCATTGCACCAGCAGTTCTTGTGAATTACTGGTGCAATGCCACCCTCTGCAGATTTGCTGCCAATCGGCCGCTAGCAGGGGGTGTCAATCAACCTGATCGTATTCAATCGGGTTGATTTCTGTCCTCGGCCTCAGAGCAGGTGGACAGGTTATGGAGCAGCGGTCTTTAGACCACTGCTTCATAACTTCTGTTTCCGGTAAGCCTGAAGGCTTGATAAATATGCCCCAATGTCTCTTATTTCAATTGATCACAATTCCCACTTGATTAGAAAGAGCTGTACATGGCATTTGGTAGAGTTTTATATTCAAAGGCATTCCAATTAAATTAAAATGAAGACTCTGGAATAACACAGGCATCACTAGCTGTTCAACTTCATTTCTTTCACAATTAACCCCCCTGTACCCTGCAAAGGGATAATTCAACATTGTGTTTAGCCAGCTGCTTTTTCATGATTTTAAGAATTTTCATATTCAGCGTCCATGATGTCTTGAAAACCCAGTTTGTCTTATTTTGTGAACTAAATCTTAGTTCTATCTACAGCTTTTTTTTTATCAAAACGTTTTGTGTATGCTCAGTTCATATGTTAATACTTTTTAAATTATTCTCTAGATGTTCAAACACAATAATCAGAACATTTATTTTCAACTGCGATGATGTGTTTGTTTGAATACATTAAAGGGACATGAAACCCAAAATGTTGTTTTTAATGCTTCAGATAGAGCATACAATTTTAAACTACTTTCCAATTTACTTCTATTATCTAGTTTGCTTAGTTCAATTGGTATCCTCTGTTGAAAAGCAGAATTCGTTTGGCACAAGAGAAGGTATCTGGCTGCTGATTGGTGGCTTGACATATTTGCTTCTTCTCATTGTATTACTGATGTGTTCAGCTAGCTCCCATTAGGGCATTGCTGCTCCTTCAATAAAGGATGGCAAGAGAATGAAGACAAAATTGATAGCAGAAGTAAATTGGAAAATTGTTTAAAATGTATGCTTGATCAGAATCATAAAAGAAGAAATGTGGGTTTCATTTCCCTTTAACCATAAAATTACTCAGATGATATGTAATTATAATTAGTAATTGCACACATGCAGTGAATTCATATTATTGTTTAAATAGAAATGTACTGCAAAATTATCTTCCCTTTAATGTGTTCACACATATGAAAGTGCACCGTTTTATGGCCAGATTACGAGTGATGCACTTATTGTTTCGTGGCAGTTTGCGAGCATCAGAAGTAGTGCTCGTATTACAAGTTTAAAGTAAATACAAACGTGTGAGCACAATCGCAATTTACGCTACAATGATTCCCGCTACCCGAAAGCTCTGGTTACCTGTTATGCAAGACAAAAAAAGTCACAAAACAGATCAAAAATACATTTAAAAGTAGAGTTATACTCATAATAACACTATCTGTTATCAAGTTAAGGAAACCAAAAAAAAATCCATATCCTCTGAAATTAAGAAAACCAATAAAAACATCATATATACAAACAGAAATATTTAAAAACAAATGCATGTGATCTTCAACAAACGATATCATCCAATTCTTAGATTACAGATCTTTTTTCAATGCCAAGATAGATACAAAATTTGTATATTCTTTTCGGTACTAGGCAATAAACACTTAAGTCTCCAAATGTATACATTTCTCTAAAATAGATACGCTAAAAATAATAGTTCTCAACCTATTAAAAGGTATCAAAATGCATTAACAAAAAAACCTCAATCAACTACAATGCAAACAATTCCAAAAAAACAAAAACCAAAGATCTAAACAAAACAGTTCATCTGAGTTGGAAAAGAAGTTCAAAACAATTTGGATTGTCATCATAAATCAACAACCACTAACAAAATAACTCTGAAACACTCAAGTAAAATATGCCATGACATGTAACCAGCAATCTAAGAGTTAACTCCCAGGCTTTAAAAGAGCGAAGAATCCATCCCACTGGTATCTTGAGAAAGGCTGTCAAGCCGAAATGCGTAGATACCTGAACCCAGCCACATTGATTTGTGGTGAACACGAAACGGACGGAGCTCTTTATTGCTCGCCCCACATCTCCACCTAAACATTCAAGTCCGGCAAGACCAAACATCACTGTGCCAAGACACGGCACACTACAGTTACCCGCAACCGGACCGCCAAGATAACAAGCCGCAAAAGGAATCTCCAAGGAGTAGTGACTACCGTCACAAAGAATTGGTCACTGACCGAGAGAAGACACAGCAATTTGACGTACACACTCCAGAAAAAGGATTACCGCAATCTCAAAATTCCCGGACCGAACCGAGGATCATCAAAGGTGTAGGGTCACCGTAAGGCTCATAATTTTGGAGTCTCAAACCATCAACCGGGAATCGCGGACTACAAGTTTTTGAAAAATACAAGAAGCAAACACTACAGGAAAGCGGATATACACGCAGACACTACGGATCTATACCGCAGCACTGACCACCATACCAGTATATTTTCTCTACATCACAGACTCAGCCACATAGTGTGATCAGTCAGACACACTATAAGGTAACAAATTGAATACGAACACTTGGTCCTATGTGATATATTTTCTCCAACACTGAAATATATATATATCTCACCAGCACAGTATTACATAATACAAGAAACACGGAAGAGACTTTGAGAAACAGATATATAACCACCCCTAGGGTCATTCAAGTTGTTTTGAAAATTGTCTTATTGATTATTTCATATACCTGTATGCATAAAATCTCAAAATTATCTTTTAATATATGAATGTATAAACTATATATAAGACTGTATAGACTTTTAACAAACAGAAGTCAGGATACAAATGTATAAACCTATAGATATACTTGATCCAGGTCCCAGGGAATATACCCACAAGAACTAATTCCGCAAAACTTTTAGAGGGAAAAAAAGGAGATAATAGTTGCTTTTGTATCAGAGTTGAAAAGGATTTAATGGTTGCAGCCCAATTTTCCAAAAATCACCCTATTCTTTTCTCTGATGCACGGAGCAAATGAAATTACTCATATACAATTTGAGATTGAATCCCCTTCAAAATGAGGGAAAAGCTTGGTGCACAATTAGCTTTCCAATTCTTTAAAATATAATATCTGACTATCAATATTACTGTATTTAGTGTGGTTATCCAGGGATTGACCCTTTTTCTAAGTGCTAAAAAGAACCTAATTAAACTATTAACCCCTAAACCGACAAACACCCCCTAAATTAACCCTGATACTAAGTTACACTTCAATAAAACCTAACATTAAATTACAAAAAAATAATCTAAAATTACAAAAAATAAAAAACTCTAAAATTACAGAAAAACCCCCCCAAATTATCAAAAATAAAAAAATGAAACCTAATCCCTATGAAAATAAAAAAGCCCCCCCAAATAAAAACACCCCCCTAAACTAAACTAATAACCCTTAAAAGGGCCTTTTGTAGGAGATTGCCCTAAGTTAAACAGCTCTTTTACATTTAAAAATTACTAAATCCCCCCCTAACAGTAAAAACCCCCAGCCACCAAACCCCTAAAATAAAAAAAACTAACACTAAAAGAAGCTAAACTACCCATTGCCCCTAAAGGGGCATTTGAATGGGCATTGCCCCTAGAATGGCATTCCGCTGTTTTAATGCCCATTAAATCCCTAATCTTAAAAAAAAAAAATCCTTACACTAAGGACCAAATAGGTACTCACCATTCCTGAAGTCCGGCATAGAAGGTCTTCTTTCAGGAAGCACCATCATCTTCTATTTTCAACCAGAGCGAAGGCGGCGCGGAGGTGAGGAGCTGGCTTCCCCGATGCGTGGATCCTCAGCGGCGGTCCTCAGCAGCGTGGAGGCTCCTCTTCATGGGATCGTCTGTCGCACACTGAAGATTGAATGCAAGGTACCCCATATTTATTGGGGTATCTTGCATTCCCATTGGCTGACATTTTGTAATCAGCCAATAGGATGAGAGCTACTGAAATCTTATTGGCTGATTTGAACAGCCAATAGAATTTCAGTAGCTCTAATCATATTGGCTGATTTCAAAATTTCAGCCAATATAAATGCAAGGTACCCCAAATTGATTGCGGTACCTTGCATTAAATCTTCAGTGTGGGGGGCCGAGCTAGCCGGGGCTGAGTGAAGACATGAAGTAAGGGAGCTCCTGAGCAAAATTATATTTATATAAACTATTTAGTTGGCTAAATCCTTTCTGATAACAGAAAAACAGCTTCTATTAGAACACACTCTGTGCTTTTCAAGTAGCAGCTAAAAACAACAACTTTTAATGAACTGGCGTAACTAGCGACTGAAAATACAGAGATGAAAAGAGCAGCCTGACTTGTTCATCGCTGGTGTGCCAGAATTCTAGAGACAGTGCTAAAATAAATACCGGACTCTCCCAGGCAGTTACTGGAACTTCGGAAACTAAGGCATATGTGGCCAATGTAGAACTACAAGCTGATCGGATGTGTTGCGTATGTAAGTTTCGGCGCGAACGGCTGCCATATTAGCCTGGTCTGCAAGATTAGTTCTAGAGAATCCCTCAATACAGTGCAGTCGCACTGCAGAGATTTCCCACCATAATATGTTCCTATCCTCACTCGCCCCATCAATACTATACGGAACAACGTTATAGCCATATCGCTCATATTAGTGACCTGCGGAGAGGCTTATGGACAGCTATATCAGAGGAAAAGCAGCATCTCACAATCACAACTTAAAATTTAGTCACAAACTGTCAATAACAGGCTGCGCTGCCACTTCATCATTGAGTCACAGTTAATTACTATGATGCAAAAACTTATCTTCTCTCTGGACAGCCACACATACTCCCTTAAACAGGAGATAAAAGACGCCTTCACTATCTCTAAGAGCGAAGCGAAGGGACATGAGGTGAGAGCCGAGGATAGTGATCAGACCTTCTCAAATTTACCTAACTCATCTTGTGATCCTAATCAGCCGGAGGAAACAATGCTATTTAGCAGAACTTTTATTAGGAGGTCCTTACTAAAGGCTGAGATGACCTGTTCATACCGACCTCATACCCTTCCGGTCCCTATTGTTGGTCCTGTTGTCACACATTTACTTGAGGCAGTTCAGGAGAACTTTGATCTAACCACCAGACGGCGGGTGAAAAACATGTCACAGCTTAGTGGTGAGTCTCTTTCAGAGGAATACTGCAGCCCCACAATCACACCACAGGCCCTGCGTAGTCCTGACTTGTGTATCATCACTACTCTCGTTAATATTTTTTTTTTTTTTTTTTTTAAATATTTATTTATAACCAACAGTGAATACAATATCCATATCGGCAAAAAAAAAAAAAAAAAACAAGAGATATTTCAGTTTGTCATACATGTTATGATAACAGAGAAGAAAAGAAAACGAGAAACAATATCAACCAAACATGAAGTATATATTATAATTCATATATACAATAGATTAACCTGAGTTATCCACCTATTTGGTCATTACTCATTGTTGGAGTTTTTTTTATTTTATTTAAATTAAAACAAAACAAAACAAAAACAACCCGAGAGAAGAGAAAAAAAAAAAAAAAAGGGAGGGAGGGGAAAGGGAAGGTGGCCATCTCTCATTCATCTCGCCCAGCTACCAGATGCCTAGTAAGATTAGTTCAGAATTTTGAAATGGGAAGATCATATATTCTTTTTCATTTTCAGGGAGTGATTTAATATATACTGCCCATTTATTGAAAAAATTCCTTATGTCCTCTTCATTGTCTATGTCTGTATCTTTTTGTTCTAATAAACATTGTTTTTTTAGACAGTTTTGGATTTCGCATACGCTGGGCGCTGAGCGCGTTTTCCATTTTTTACAAATTAAGTATCTAGTGGCTAATATCGAGACAGAGATCAAGTTATCATTGGGGTGGCGTTCAGTTAGATTATCGTTACATAATATAATTTGATATAGAGTAAGAGTTACAGGGGGAATTTTCAGCACCTTATTCAACCAATATTCAAGCTTGCACCAAGTATTTCTTACTTTTGGACAGAACCAAAGCATGTGTTCTAAGTTGGCTGCCGGGAATGAGCATTTGGGGCATTTATCAAAGCCTGAGTTGTGAACCCTGCGACCCGTTTCCGGAGTAAAATATGCCCTATGAAGAATTTTAATATGTGCTTCCCGCCAAGTAGCTGAGAGAGTTGTTTTTTTCACTTTGCTTATAGAGTGTTGCACTATTTTTGAGTCTACCCTATTTTGTTCTGACAGTGAAGTCCATGTTAGAGCAAGTCTTGCTAAATTCTGGTTGCCCCTGCTAATAGCCAAGAGGTGATAGCATACAGAGATAGAAATCCGATCCACAGTCGTAAGTGTAAGCCAATTTTCAAGTTTACCTAATTTCCAAGACCATCCTACCTCTCTAGTTGTTTCCAAGAAATAATGCCTTATCTGTAAATAAGCAAAGAAGTCTTTGTTGGGTAAGTTATATTCCCCTTTTAGTTTTTCAAATGTTTTAATGGTTTTTCCATCCCCATCTATCAGTAAGATCAGTTTATTTAATCCATTATTGTGCCATCTATTGAAGACCTCAGACTGTAGACCGGGTTGAAACTTTGGGTTCCCTATCAAGGTGAGGTGTTTTGAAATTTTAGGGTTAAAGGATAAAAGCTTTGATATTTTCCACCAAGCCCTGATAGGGTTGGATATAGATTTAAGTCTTTTAATTTCTAGGGGTAGCTCTTTAGGAGGGGAGTGTAGGAGTGCTAGGGGAAGATAAGGATCGCAGACATTACTTTCAAGATGGTTATTTAGGATATAATCCTTAGATAAGATCCAGCTACTAGCTATTCGTGCCAAGGAGCTGAGATTGTATGCTCTGATATCTGGCAGTGCCATACCTCCGGAATCGCATGGGAGAGAGAGTTTTTTAAGGGAGATTCGTGCTTTTTTCCCTTGCCAAAGAAATTGGCTAATCAAGCTATTGATTAGTCTTACATCCTTTTCGTACAGGATTACTGGGACATTCAGAAGTATATAAAGGAGTTTCGGGAGAAGAACCATCTTAAATATTGCCACTCGACCCGAGACCGAGAGTGGAAGTGTGTGCCAGGTTCTCAGCTTTTCTTTAATTTGCCTAATAATAGGGGGTATGTTAAGTTCATATAGTTTGTCGGCATTCACCGGAACATTTATTCCCAAGTATTTAAATGAATCTATTATTCTCTTGAAAGGGTTTTCTGTACAAGAGTCTTTATCCCTACGGATCCAGAGAATTTCTGACTTAGCTGTGTTTATTTTGTATCCTGAGAAGGTACCAAAATGGTCTATTATTTGCATAAGTTTTGGGATGTTAATTTTAGTGTTAGATATATATAATAGTACATCGTCTGCATATAGGCCAATTTTCATTTCATGATTTGAGATCTTAATTCCTTCCAAGTTTTGTCTTACCATGATTGCCAAAGGCTCAATGGCCACGTTGAACAGGAGAGGGGAGAGAGGACACCCCTGGCGGGTTCCTCTTTCCAGAGTTATTGATGGGGATACCATGCCATTAATGATTAGGCGTGTAGCTGAGCCTTTATAAAGGTTCTTAACAAATTCAGGAAATTTGCCCTTAATTCCAAATTTTGTCAGGGAGGTGTTGAGATGCTTGAAGGTGACAGAGTCAAACGCTTTTTCTGCGTCAATGGACAGAATAGCCATGTCCGGTACTCCGGGCATTTCCTCTCTCCCCCCTCCCGTCTGCCGGGCCTTTTCCAAATATTCAAGTGTAAGTAATAGTTCCCTTATTTTTGCCGAGGAGTTCCGTCCATTCATGAAGCCCGCTTGGTCCGGATGGATTACCTGTGGGAGTATTTGCTGTAATCGAGCTGCTAAAATGGAGGTAAGAATCTTATAATCTGAATTAAGTAAGGCTATTGGCCTATAAGATTCTTTGAGCCTTGGGTCCTTCCCTTCCTTGAGGATCAGAGTTGTATGTGATGCCGAGAATGAAGGAGGGACTGGTTTACCATTCATATAGAGATCATTATATAAATTTATTAAGTATGGAGAAATTTCTAAAGAAAGAATTTTGTAAAATTCACCAGGTAATCCATCCGGACCTGCTGCCTTACCAGTGGGAAGACCAGAGATTGCCTCAGTTAGTTCTTGCGCTGATATGGGGGAGTTAAGGATACTGATATCTTCGTCCGTTAGTGAAGGGCTTTTGATCATATTCCAGAACTCCGTGGCCTTGTCATGATCATAGCCTTTACAGGAGTATAACTCCTGATAATAGTTCACCAATGTGGATGCGATTTTATCCGGATTTAGGATTTGCACACCCTTATCTAGAAGTTCTTCGATATAGGGTTGCTTTTTTTCGTTATTGACCATTCTGGCAAGCATCTTTCCGGACTTGTTCCCGAATCTATAAAGTTTAGCCTGGGTTTTTAATTCCTTTTGTGTTTGTTGAGTTAAAGAGAATGTATCCCGGGCTTCCTTAGCCTGTACGTACTTAGACCAGTTTAAGGCGTTCTTCTGTAATATGAATTTATTATATGCATTAGTTAATGCTTTTTGTATCTCTCTCTCCCTTACCTTCAATTTCTTGGTCAGGGCTATCTTGTAGGTTAGAATTTCTCCTCTAAGGACCGCCTTGGCGGCTTCCCAGAACAACTCTGGACGTTCGGTATATTCTGAATTAAACCGGAGATATTCCTCAAATTTAGATCTAATGTGGGTTTTGAATTTCATATCTGTCGCTAAGTAATATGGGAAGAAGAAACGCGAAGATTTGAATCTTAATTGTTCAGGCTTAATGTCTAAAGTAATAGGGGCGTGATCTGATAGCAATATAGGGGTGATTCCTGCTTGGGCTCTCAAGGAGCCCAAGCGCTCATCTACGAGAAAGAGATCTATGCGAGACATAGTTTTATGCGCTTTTGAGAGGCACGTGAATTCCTGAACATCTGGATTCTGACTTCTCCAGATATCGTATAATGCTAGGTTTTGTTTTAGTTTCTTAAACATTTTAGATTCTAAATTATCCTTTTTCTGTTTTTTTTGCTTCATAGATTCTCTAAGTCTATCTAATGGGGAGTGCGGTGCCATGTTGAAATCGCCACCTATAATTGATAGCCCCTGATTGTACAGGAGGAATTTAGTTTGGATTCTATTCCAGAATTCTGGGTCAAAGGTATTAGGGCCATATAGGTTGCAAATTGTATAAATTTCCTGGGCGATTTTTACTTTTATTAGGACATATCTCCCCTCCGGATCAGGCTCGCAGTGGATCACCTCAAGCTGAGCTCTTTTACCAATTAAAATTGCCACTCCCCTTTTTTTGCCTATGCTTGGCGAGAAGTATACGTCTCTTACCCATGAGGACTTAAGTTTGTTAGATTCTTCTGAAGTGAGATGGGTTTCCTGGATTAATCCTATATCAGTCTGATATTTCCTTAGTTGTGTTAATATGGTTTTCCGTTTAATGGGGGTGGAGATCCCTCCCACATTCCACGAAACTATTCTAAGTTTTTCTATTTTTCTGTGTCTTTATAGCATGAAAGTAAGGTGAGGGAGAGAGGTAGGGGAAAAGGGAATGGAGAAAAAAAAAAAAAAAAAACAAGAAAAAACCACCTGACACATATGGAACTTGACCCATTTAGCCCTACTTAAGAGGTCTTCCCAGTTATCGAACCTACACTGTTTAAGTGGGAGCTACATCGTCTGTTGCTAGGGAGTCTAAGGATGAGAAGAATTTCTCGGCTGCGTGTGCCTCCAGGAAAAGATGTGCCGTTCCATTCACAGTAACTTTTAATTTAGCTGGGTAAAGTATGGTCGCATTTATTCCAGAATTTATGAATTTAGTGCATATAGGTGCCAGATCTCTCCTTTTGGAAGCTGTCTCAGCCGAGAAATCCTGAAAAATAAGGATCTTAGCTCCATTAATAATGAGAGGTTGTGTTTTATGGTAATGCTGGAGAATAGAGATTTTGTCCTGGTAATTGAGTAGCTTTACAATAACAGGTCTAGGCCTATTAGATTTTTGAGCTAATTGTGGTGGGCCCAATCTGTGGGCTCTCTCTACCAAGATGTTGTTGTATAAAGGCGAGAGTTTGAGAGCTGTCTTTAGTGTGTCAGAAACAAAGACGGCAAGGTCCTCATATTGTTTCTCCTCTGGAAGACCTATTATTCTGATGTTGTTTCTTCTGCTACGGTTTTCAAGGTCTTCTAGTCTCATAAGGGTTTTTTGATTACTGCTACTGATGCTGTCCAGCTTAGTGCCTTGTACTACTACCGTGTCTTCCAGATCCGATACTCTCTGCTCGACCTCCTGCATTCTTGAGGAGAATTGTCTGATTTCCTGAGATAGAGAGGAAATATCCTGCTTAATTTCCATCCTAAGAGCATCGAATTTGGGAGAGAGGGCATCAGAAATGCTGGCAACTAGATTTTGGACATTTAGTACTTCAGGTGTGGCTGCACTTAGTAAAGTTGATTGAATCTCAGCTATTGAGTCCTGTGTGTTTTTGGATTTCTTATCTCTTTGTCTACCTGCCATTCCTGGTGAGGATGCTTTAGAAGAAATACCAAGAAATTTATCCATGTACTTCTCTATAGAAGAGAAAGAAGCAGAGAGAAGGAGAGAAGGGGGGAGAGGGAGAGAAAATAAAATAAAAAAAAAAAAAAAAAAAAAAAAGGAAAGAAAGGAACGTAGAAGTGCAAGGGAAGTGGGGGAATGTGGGGGGATGGTACGTGACCTATGGGAGGTGATTGAGTCGAGCAGGAAGTTGTGAGTACGCCAAATCTAGGGTAGTGCCTTCGTGTGGGATTTTCCAATTGTGTTGTTTGTGATTATATAAAAAAAAAAAAAAAAAAAAAAAAAAAAAAGGAAGAAGTGAGCTAAGGAGGAATATATCTCAAGATCCCTAAAAGGGAATCAGTGGGGTGGGCGTAGAGGAATGCGCCAATTCAGTGTCGGGCTGTGGCTTGTGATGCCCTATTTAATTTACGTGCTATTTGGGTGATTTGTGTAGATGAGTGAGAAAAAAGGAGAAAGAGGGAGAAAAGGGGGGGAGGGGAGGGGGAAAAAAAAGGAAGAGGCGTTTAGAGTAACGTTGTGTATTCGCGTTTACCCTATATGTTATTTATCTGCTCGCTTTTTCTAAGGTATGAGGGCTTTAGTGTTTTTAATCACTGGGTTTAGAATATTTGGCAGAATAATAACGACAGTAAGTTGGTGGGGAACCTCTTTAGCAATAAGAAGTCAATTATCAGTGCTCTTGTTGTATTTTTAGTTTTAGTGCAAAATCGCTGAGATAGAGTATCTTTCCCAAGTTTTGAAACTACCGGATATTGCACAGTGCTGGACATATACTTATTTACTTATGGCCCAGAATCTTTCAGTGTACTGAGTATCAGGGATTACCATGCTCTTATTGGTAATAGGTGATATGAGTAAGCAGATAATATTGATTCAGAGAGTTCTTTAATATCTAAGGGGTTAATTAGAGGTATTTTATTTCTAAGAGAAGGAGCTAGGGGAGATTACCCCTGTTTACTATTATTGTGATAAAGTATTGAATACTACAGGTAGGTCAGGGGATTGCTGCCTGTATCCCTATTGTATTTTTTTTTTTTTTCCTAGACACAAGGCAGGGAAGAAACTCAGGTAATACAGATAAATTTTGGTTTTCCAGCTATACTAATTATCATGTAGACCTTTCAAAGGGTCAGCGAGAATGTTGATTAATAAGAAGATTCAGTTTGAGCCTTAGTGACCCAGCTTTAGTAAGATACCTGTATGTATAGCGTAGTAACACCTTTAAAAAGCCATCAAACAAAAAACAATTCCTTTTTGCATATGCAGTATAAGTATGTACGCAATCTGACAAAGCTAGACAGTGTTATATACAAAACAAGAAGAAAAGTGCAACATAATCAGTTGGTAGTATCAGGTTTTGAAACTTTTGTATCAGAGAGGAAAAAAAGAGTGAAGGAGCTTATTCAAGTTTGTTAGAGACTGAGACTACCAGATATTGCGCAGTGCTAGATATATGCTTATTTCATGTGGCACAGTAATTTTCAGTATACTGAGTATCAGGAGTTACCACGCTCTTATTAGTAGTAGGTGATATGAATAAGCAGGTAATATTGATTCAGGGAGTTCTTTAAAATCTAAAGACTTGATTAGAGATATTTTATTTTTAAAGGAAGAAACTAGGGGAGATTACCCCTGTTTATTATTGTTGTAGTAAAGTATTGAATACCACAGATAGGTCAGGAGATTGCTGCCTGTATCCCTATTGTATCTTTTTCGTAGGCAGAGAGCAGGGAAAAAACTCAGGTAATACAGATAATTTTTGCTTTTTGCAGCTACACCAACTATCATGTAGACCTTTCAAAGGGTCAACAAGAATATTGGTTAGTGATATGATTCAGTTTAAACCTTAATGACCCATCTTTAGAAAGACATGTGTAGTGTAGTAACGCTTTTAAAAAGCCATCAAACAAAGACAATTCCTTTTTGCATAAATAGTATCAGTATGTACGCAATCTAATAAAGCTAGACAGTGTTATATCCCAGATAAAAAGAGAAATGCAAGATAATCAGTTAATAATATCAGGTTTTGAAACTTTTGTAACAGGTAGGGGGAAAGTGAGAGAGCATATTCGAGTTGTTAAAGATTAAACAAATATTCTCATAGAAGAAGTCTTTTTGTTCTCGGTCTCTTCTTAGGTTCAAATTGCCCCTTTATATATTTCTAGTCCACAGTTATGATATCAAGATAGGGAGCAAGAGAGCTTGTTGAATGTAATTAAGTGCTCTAGACGATTTAGCGTCTCAGGTTTATCCCCCTTGGTAAGCTTCCAGGCCATTCGCCATCAGCCTGATTCTTTCCCTGTCTCCCCCCTTCCTCCTCCTATTCACCTCTGCCTTTAGCAAATTGACTTTTAACGGGTCTGGCCTAAGATTTTTAGGAGCCTCTTCAGGTATCCAGGAGCAGTGTTTGACCCACAGTGCAGTAAGAAAGAAGTTCAGGTAAACTCACCCCTTGCCTCCGCCTGTCCACTCGCCGTGTTCGCCAGCGACATCCAGGTCCCCGCAAGCCGACACGGGGCTGCCTCCAGTAGCCGTTTCCCCTCCGCCCCTATCGAGGATCACGCTCGGCTCTCCTCACGCAGCAACGGTGGGAGGAGAGCAAGAGGGCTGCATCAAACACCGGCGTCAGCCGGAGAGGGACGGCTCCAGCGTCAGAACCCCAATCCAAAATCGAGCCCAGCTCCCTCCCGCGCAGCACCGGTGGGGGAGGGAGAGGGCGGACACCAAGCTGCAACGCTGCAGGGGGGGCACTTCCAGCGGTGCCGCAGGTGAGGTTCAGGTAATTACAGAGCGGTCGAAGATGCTGAGAATTTTCCTGGCGAGGGCTACAGGCGGAGTGGGGGAGATAAGGTTTGAAGTTTGAACGGAGTGGCAGAGTTTAGTTTGAAGGAGGAGGGAGATACAGTCTAAAGCAGAGAACGTAGATAGCGTGGTAAGAGATAGTTTTTAGGCTGGGTAGGTCAAAATAGAGACAAGTTGAGTCCAGGCAATGAAAAGAGTTAGTATGAACCAGTGGGATGGTGGGCCACTGGTGAAGGGTTCCAGAGCTGCTTTTACCAAGCTGTCCTTACAAAGAGCCCCAGGACTTGGGGCAGGCGCGCAAAACAATCCACCGCCAGTATGTGTGTGGCTGGAGGTGTGGGCTCAGCAACACCTGTTGAGCTCCTCCTCCACCGGAACCCCTCGTTAATATTTTTTTAGTAAGCATACCATGAGAACGGGTCTGGGATAACTCAGGTTAGACTTTAGTTTGGTGCTGGGCTAACTGTTAGTAGGGTGCCCTACGAAGCCTAAATATTCCATGTACATTTTCAGACTTTGAACTCTGATTGCATTGGACGTATACCTATGCCACGTTTGGGAATTATTAGTATTCTAAATGAAGGCTGGCAGCCTGAATAACTGGGACATAATAATTTATTCTATAGCTTGGTGTTGTCCAGCTTTAGGTTTGTTTCTCATGTTAAAATTATATTAGGTAACCACGCTACACCTACACTACCTGGCTGCATAGATTATTTTGTTTAGTTTGTGTCTTAAATATATATATATATATATATATATATATACACAATTTTGTAATAGACTGAAAATTTCCTGCTATAGTCCAGCTTAATTTTTTGCACTAGACAGATAGAAACGTAGCCAATTGTTGAATATTACTATAGGGTAAGAGTCAACTTCCCAGTGATAAAGTTGTTGATTTCCCACATGTAGGTATCTTATCTGTCAATATTACTGAATCCAATTCCTACCTATATATATAAGTAATTTTGTAATACTATTGGAGTTTGCTGCTACTTCTAATGACTTAATTAGTGTTAGACTTGATTCAGTTTAAAAGCTATTTCATGGTTTACTACGGGATCTAACTTAATGTCCTGATTATTAGCAGCCTTATTAGTGTTACTGGCTACTTCATGATTTACTCAATTGTTCTTATGCATATATGGGTACGTATAGATTAACGATATTTACCTATGCACCATTTAAAATGTTAGTTATTGTATTTGATATATACAATTCTTGTTTATATGTTTGCCCTGGGCCCAGATAACCCTGGTATTGCTTAAGGGAGATTATTCTGAAGCAATGTTATCTGCTAGCTATTTATTGTCCCAAATAATAACCCTTAGACCTGAAGAGTATGGACTCAGTATTCTAGATACTCCGTTACTCCTCTTTTACTTTAAGCTCCACAACCGGAGTTCATAAAAATTTGTACATAAAGCCCCTTGTAGTGTCACTGAGATGGGTATATGTTAAAATTAAATATGAAGCATTGCCTCAAGGCTTTTATGCAGCTACTCCTTAAAGCTTTCTCTGATGCGGGTCTGTCCATATAGGGAAGATAATTTTACAGCCGTACTGTTACTTTGACAAATGTGCTGTAGTTACCAGTCTATGAAACACTTGCTCTGGATGATATATGTTTTCTAGACACAATAATATACTTTATAGGATGGTCCATCTAGGTTATACCTCAGAAAGCATAGTGATATTATATGTATTGCCTAATACTCTGGCGTAGAGAAGTGCTGTTTATATTAACATTACAGATCATAGCTCAGATCTGATCATTTTTATTTAATACATGTTGTTACGCATATAGCCTTTTAGCACTATGCCTCCTATAAACCACCAGATTTATTTCAGGGTTTCTAGTATTTAAAATAATTTAGCTGACGCTATTTAAATAATAAGTAGGTACTTAAATAACTACTTTACCATAGCCACTAAAGTATATTTTAGGTAGAGCCTCACTGATACCACATATATATTTTGCAGAGTTTACTCTTTTCTAGACACACACTCTTCCATCATGCCTAGGTACACTGCCAGCCTGTTCTACCATTTTAGATATGGACAAATACTCCATCATCATACACTACTATCTCTTAACTGAGTGAGGTTTACATCTCTCTTTGCGTGTTAAAACTACCTCTAATCCATAGTTAACTTTAAGACATAGGCTTGCCAGCTAATGCTACTACCTGCCTCCATTTTTTAACTCTGTTTAACACGGGTAATTTTGGTATAGCATAGTTGGTATAGTGTGGCTTTTCATTATAAAGGTGCTTCTAAGTGTTCTGTGTATTTTTGTTGTTTATTGGTCGCTGCTGCTAATTATATTGAATTCACTTTACTAGAGAGCTGAGATAGGTAATATGCATAGTAATTGCTTTTTTTTATTCTACTCACTCAGTTGAGAATCTACTAATGACCTTGCTAGGTGTAAACTTCCTGAGGTATAATATTGTCAAGCATAGTAAACCCATTTGTTCTGAACTTTCCTTAACGTTTTAATATACGATCTTACCAGCTACTGACATAACCCCCTGTTGACACATCTTAGTATAGGTCCCTAGACTTCCTAAGATGCTAATTGGTGTACAGCCTTCACTAACATTGTTTTAATTTTCCCAGAGGCCCTGCTTTATCTTTTATGTCGCCCGTAAATTGCTATATATAAGTGCTTACATATATACATAGGAGCGGTGCTTACCCGCTGAAATTCTCCTCCCCCCATAACATAATATTCATTCCTTTTCTTTTTGCAGCTCATAAAGAGCTATTCATCTGACCACCAGTTATCGGCTATATCAATAGACCATTTGGCCTAAAAAACAGCCTTCACTAGGCCAGTCACTAATGCTAATATATTATAAAATCGAGATTCCATCTGCCTATCTATTGTGAATTTGATAATTGTTGATATATGTTGTTCAATTGTATTTGTATTTCTTTCTGTTATCAAAAGGCGATCTATGTCATATGTTTATTGTACAAAACCTCAATAAAAAAAATAAAAAAAAATCTGCAGTGTACGACGGACATCCGACGAAGAGGAACCTCCATGCCACCAAGGAATGCCCCCGCCGAGGACCACTGCTGAGGATCCACGCATTGGAGAAGACAGCTCCGCACCTCCACTCCACGCCGCCTTCGTTATGGATGAAGATAGAAGATGATGAAGCAGCTTGGAAGAAGACCTTCTCCGCCGGACTTCAGGAACGGTGAGTACCTATTTGGTCTTTTTTTAGATTAGGGATTTTTGGGCTGGAAAAGAGCTGATTGCACTTTTAAGGGCAGTAAAAGAGCTGAATGCCCTTTTAAGGCCAATGCCCATACAAAGGCCCCTTTAGTGGCAATGGGTAGTTTCGGATTTTTTAGTATTATTTTTTTTTGGGGTGGGTGGTTTGGTGGTTGGGGTTTTTTTCCTGTTAGGGGTAATTAGTAATTTGTTTAGGTAAAAGAGCTGTTTAACTTAGGGCAATGCCCTACAAAAGCCCTTTTTAGTATTAGATTAGTGGTTGTTTTTATTTTTGGGGGGTTTATAGGGGTATTAGTTTAGGTTTAAATTTTTTATTTTGGAAAGCTTTATTTATTTTTTCTTTAATCTTACATTTTTTTGTGCGTAATTTTAGCCTTGGGGTTTGTAGTTTTCTTTTTAAATAGACTGCCCTCTGGGCAGGCTTAATGCCTAGTATATATTTATATATATATATATATATATATATATATATATATATATATATATATATATATATATATATATAAGAGCTAGGAAAGGGAGGGCACTCTCAGGATTTATATACATCAAAGTTAGTTTATTGTTTATAACAACAACGTTAGAAAGTCATAAGGATAGGTCGACGTTTCGGCTTACATAGAAGCCTTCATCAAGACAGATGAACAACTCACAACGGCGACTTGCAGCCACACACAACACCACCAGCTCTTATCTACAATCCATTGAGGATTGCACCCAGGTGCTTCATTATTAATTGAAGCTGGAGTGCTGGAACACGTGCTAATTGGATAATATATATATATATATATATATATATATATATATATATACAGTATATATATATATATATATATATATGTAAAATAATTATATGGCATGACTGCTTGTTTAATAGATATAGAGTAGACTTGTGCGCAATCGAAAAATTTGGTTCACCTCTTTTCGTTTAGATTTCGGCCGTAAAAAAATTTGGTTTGAGATTTTTATAATAATTCGGTATGTGTCCGTAATTCGGTTTCGGAATTTATTCATGTTGTTCCGAATCTTGAAATTCTGATGCATTCATAACTGTTCCCGAATTATTATTAATGTCGGACCGAATCTTTATTACGGACTGAATCATTATTTCTAGCTTATGTTTCGGCGATCGCTGAACAAAAATATGTTAAACAGCCTCTGCCACTAAATAAAGCAATTAACCCCTAAATTGCCACCCCCCCACATCACTAACACTAAATAAACCTATTAACCCCTAAACCACACCCTCCCCCACATCGCCAACACTAACTTAACCTATTTACCCCTAAACCGCCGTTCCAAAACATTGCTGACACAAACTAAACCTATTAACCCCTAAACCGCACCCCCCCACATCACCGACACAAACTAAACCTATTAACCCCTAAACCTATTAACCCCTAAACCACACCCCCTCCACATCGCCAACACAAACTAAACCTATTTACCCCTAAACTGCACCCCCCCACATCGCTGACACAAACTAAGCCTTTAAACCCCTAAACCGCACCCCGCCCCATATCGCCAATACTAACTAAAACTATTAACCCCTAAACCACACACACCCACATCGCCAACACTAACTAAACCTATTAACCCCTAAACTTAACACCCCCTAACCCTAATCCTAAACCTAATACTAAACCTAACACCCCCTAACTTTAACATAATTAAAATATAGCTAAATTAAAGTTACAATTATTAACTAAATAATTACTATTTAAATCTAAATACAAAGTAACTTGCCTGTGCAATAAAACCTAAGCTAGCTACAATATAACTAATAGTTATATTTTAGCTAGTTTAGGTTTTATTTTTATTTCACAGGTAAGTTTGTATTTATTTTAACTAGGTAGACTAGTTAGTAAATAGTTACTAACTACCTAGTTAAAATAAATACAAACTTACCTGTGAAATAAAACCTAAGCTACGTTACACTAAAACCTAAAATTAGAAAAAATAAAAAAAAACTTATAAAAATAAAAATACCTACCATTACAAAAAACAAACAAAATTATCCAAAAAAATAAAAATGATTCCTATACTAATACCCTTTAAAAAAAACACCCCAAAATAAAAAGCCTAATCTAAAATAAACTAAAAAGGGCCCTTAAAAGTGCCTTTTGGGGGACCCTTAAAAGGGCCATTTGTAGGGCATTGCCCTAAGTTAAACAGCTCTTTTGCTACAAAAAAACAAACACCCTCTAAAAAAATACATTACACAAAATAACAAACAAATTATCAAAAATAATAAAAATTATTCCTATTCTAATATACATTTAAAAAAAAAAACACCCCAAAATAAAAAACCTAATCTAGAATAAACTACCAATTGCCCTTAAAAGGGCTTTTGTAGGGCATTGCCCTAAAGAAATCAGCTCTGTTTATGAAATAAAAATACAAATACCCACTAACATTACAAACCCCCACCCCCCAAACCCACAAAATAAAAAAAGCTATCTAAAAATCCTAAGCTACCCATTGCCCTGAAAAGGGCATTGGGTTGGGCATTTCCCTTAAAAGGGCATTTAGCTATTTTACTGCCCAAACCCTAATCTAAAAATAAAACCCACCCAAAAAAAACCTTAAAAAAACTAACATTAACCCCAAGACGATCCACTTACAGTTTTTGAAGTCCTCATCCAGGCGGATGAGAAGTCTTCATCCAGGCAGCCTCTTCAATCTTCATCCTGGCGGCGAAGTCCTCTTTCAAGTGACGAGAAGTCTTCATCCAGACGGCCTCTTCAATCTTCATCCAGGCGGCATCTTCTATCTTGATCCCGGCAGCGCAGAGCAGGTCCATCCTGAAGACATCCGGCGCGGTGCATCCTTTTCATACAGTCGCTGCCGTACACTGAATCTTCAATGCAAGGATGGCGTCCCTTGCATTTCTATTGGCGGAAAATTTTGAATCAGCCAATAGGAATTAGAGTTGCTAAAATCCTATTGGCTGTTCAAATCAGCCAATAGGATTGAAACAGCTCTCATTCTATTGGCTGATTCATCATACAATAGAATTAGAGCTGCTTAAATCTTATTGGCTGATTTGAACAGCCAATAGGATATTGTGTGGTCTATGTCTGGCGAAGACACCAATGAAATAAGTCCTTGTTTAATACAGGGACCCAGGAGAAGTCAACGGTGGGGTAAAATTATAACAAAAATAAAAATAGACGACACCAAAATAAGAGTAATCATAAACGAGTAGTTGATCCCATAAAAAAGGTCACTTTCTCAGATTCAGAGCCAGATGTTTCAGATGACGATAGATTTGCCTCTAGCATAGATGGAGCTTCAGGGGATGAACAGCTATCAGAGGGAGAGATGGTACCCATTGAAGGTGAGAAAGACACAATAGGTAATGGTAGTAAAGGCATTTTGAAGGGCCCGTTGCACCCAGGGGCTAGACCCAAGACAGGAGCAACTAGTACCCAGTTTACATCCAGTAATAAATAGGGCTCAAACCAATCTAACTATCCTGGTAAGGGACCAGTTAAGTTGAATACTCAGATTTTTCAAGAGCCCGAGAGGCAATTCCAAGGAGGGGAGCACAGAAGCAAGTGTCAGGGGGCTCAGGTACACAGAATCAGGGACAACCTCGTTATATGCTGAGGACAAAATGTCAAAACACCAAGAAGCAGAAGAAATATCAGTAGACATGGTGATCAATATTTCTTCTTACACATTATCAGATGTGGAACTGAAAGTTCTTAACTATGGGTTAGGCTTTGTCCCATCCAGAACGTTTAATTTATTTCAAACTGTCCTTGATGTAAATAAATTGGTAAGGGACCTAACCTTGCAGAGGTTCTTTTCATGTGAACATACTCAAACACCTCAACCTGCAGATCAGACCACTCTAAGTACATATGTAGTGAGCTCTTTGTCCTTTGAGGATGCCTGCACATTAGTAGCTCTTGAAGGACTTCATGCAGAGGGTAACACAACAGAAGATCCTCACTCAAAGGTCTCTAGATCTTTGTTAAAGTCCCATTCATCATTTTATCCCCTTCATGCTAGGGGTAAGGCCCTAGAGGTCTTTCATAAGAGAGTTGTGGAGGATTTAACGGATTTATCTAAATCCATTACAGGGGGTAAACAATGATATTGTCATCAAGCAGTCTGATAAAGGTGGCAGTGTTGTTGTTATGGACAAGACTAGTTATGTCAATGAAGCACTACGACAGTTGAGCGACACGGACACCTATGCCCTACTAACAGGTAATCCAACAGCTAAATTCTCACGTGAACTTGTGCACTTATTGAATGGGGCGGTGGAAGATGTGTTGATGGATGTACAGACTGCAGAATGGATTATGGTTGCCAATCCGGTTATCCCCATCTTTCATCACCTCCCTAACGTTCACAAGAGAATACAAAATATGAAGGGAAGACCGATAGTGGCAGGCATAGGATCCCTCATGGAGCCTCTTTCTAAATGGGTTCACTCCTTTTTGCAACCACTGGTCCTCAAATGACCTAGCTATGTCAGGAATACTACTCATACCTTACAGGTTATGGAGAATATCAAATGGCTGGCTCACAATTGATGTGGTCTTGTTGTATTCATCCATTCCACATCAATATGGTCTGATAGCCATAGGTTACTTTCTTGACCTTTATACGGATCTCTCCAGTAAAATGAAGAATTTTCTAACAGAGGCAGTCAGGTTTCTTTTGGAACACAACTTTTTTGCTTTCCATGGGCGCTTCTACCTTCAGAGGCGTGGCACAGAGATAGGGGCAAAATTTGTCCCCTTGTATGCCAACCTGTTCATGGGTTAGTGGGAGAGGTGCCACGTCTATGGAGGTGCTGGTGTCCCCTCCACACACATCATCAACTACATAAGGTTTATTGATGACCTCCTTATTGTATGGTCCTCCTTATTGTATTTTGTGAACAATCTGAATAACAATACCATAGGGATTCGTTTTACCTATGAATGGCAGAAGGAGGTCATCAATTACCTTGATGTGACTCTAAGAGGCATTAATTCAACAGGACAGGTCATTTCCACACTTTTTAGGAAACCAATTGCCTGTTACATGCCCAGAGTTTTCATCCTGGACATGTAATTAGGGGTATTGCAAAGGGCCAGTTTACCAGACTGAAAAGAAATTGCTCACTCAATGATTCTTTCTAAAAAGAGAGTGGTCTTTTGAGCCAAAGACTCAGGGATAGAGGTTACCCCAAAAAGGTAGTGGACAAGGCATTCAAAGAGGTCAAACACATGGATAGAGAGTCAATGTTTTCAGAAGTATCTAAAACCAAACAGAGGAAAATGTCAAGTGATTGCTATCAACCCAGATTTGTGACCCGTTTTTCGAATCAATATGATCAGATTTGTAGGATCAATAAAAAGAATCTGCCCATCCTTATGGGAGACAAAAAATTGAGGAAAAATGTAGAAAAGGGTTGCGCCTATACAGCAAAAAGAAATGTCAGTATAGGGAATATTATATCGCCTAGCCTTCTAAAAGGGAATACCTCTGGGTGCTCCTGGTTACACTGCTCAGGTACATACAGGTGGGGTAGGAGGACATGTACACATACAGATTTCTAAGTCATTTACCTTGTTACAAACGGGTGAGGAGTTTCCTACTAAAGGATGTGTGAATTGCAAAAGTCTCTATGTTATATACCTAGTGGAACGTACCCAGAGCATATGTAGGTAGAACTACTAGGGAAGTGGGTACCAGAATTCGTGAGCACTTGTCTTACATCTCAGGTGAGCATCCCTGTTCGGCTCTGTCTAGACATTTTTTGGAAGTCCATCAAAAAAACGTGAATATGTTTAGATGGAAAGCAATAGAGCAGATACAGAGACCACCTAGAGGTGAGGACAAGCTATCTATACTATGCAGACAGGAGACCTATTGGATTTTCAAGCTAAATAGCTTGGTTCCAATAGGTTTCAATTCAGAGTTTGACATAATTAATTACTGGCAGAGATAGGGTCTGGTTAAGCTAAAACTGTATATATTTAGTTCTGCCCTATTATGACGATCCTTATCTATGGTGTTCATCATTACCAAGTTATGGTTGAAGCCTAGGTAGGCAATCATATTTGGTCTTTCTCATTATCGCAGTCATATAAACCCCCTTTGCCAACTTGTAATGATTCATAATAATAAGAATAAAAAAATAAAAAAAATAATTCCACTTGATAGTTATGTGACTGATTTGGATTATATGTCTAATAGAGATGGGTTTCTGATGTACATAAACTCTATATTACATACTAAATGTTATGAGTATCAAACAGTACTTATTGATTTTTTTGTATAAATACATCATATATAGTAGCTATCTTGCTTTTGGGCTATGTTAAATAAGTACTGATGTCTTTTTTTCTGACCCAAAGTGTGGTTTAAACATTCTGTTCATTTCCAAGTGCAGCTGTGAATAAGACATTTAAGAGTTAAATCCAGACCAGCCTTTCCACTTGCTTTTAATCCAATCACAGTGTATCAGTCAGTATATAGGGCTGCTACAGGTGTAGGAAATCTATGTCTATGATTACGGTGGCTTGACACCGAAACCTGTCAGACGTTTTTCTGGTTGGTCAACAAGGATTACCGTTCTCCTTTGTGCTCTAAAATAATGTTTTCTTTTGCTAATTTTAATCACTAAGGCTTTTTGGACTCTTTATTTTTAATCTATTAGTTATATTGTAGCTAGCTTAGGTTTTATTGCACAGGTAAATTACTTTCGGCTAGATTATGAGTTGTGCGTTAGGGTAAAAAAGCAGCGTTAAGAGGTCCTAACGCTGCTTTTTTACGCCCGCTGGTATTACGAGTCTTGAAGGTTTAGGGGCACCGCACACTTCTTTGGCCTTACCACAAAATGACTTACGTAAACATCGTAAAGTCTTTTTACTATGGGACTTCCATAGCGCCGGTATTACGAGTATGTCCTGGGAGGCCAAAAAGTGAGCGGTACACCCTACCCTGTCAAGAGTCCTAACGCATTTAAAAGTTAGTAGTTAAGAGTTTTATGGTACAACTTCGTTACAAAAAACTCATAACTAAAGTGCTAAAAAGTACACTAACACCCATAAACTACATAATAACCCCTAAACCGAGGCCCTCCCGCATTGCAAACACTATAATAATACAATTTTTAACCCCTAATCTGCCGCTCCAGACACCGCCACCACCTACATTATATTTATGAACCCCTAATCTGCTGCCCCCAACATCGCTGACACCTACATTATATCTATTAACCCCTAATCTGCCTTCCCAAATGTCGCAGACAACTACATTATATTATTGACCCCTAATCTGCCGCTCCGGACACCGCCGCCCCCTACATTATATTTATGAACCCCTAATCTGCTGCCCCCAACATCGCCGACACCTACATTATATCTAATAACCCCTAATCTGCCTTCCCCAATGTCGCCGACACCTACATTATATTATTAACCCCTAATCTGCCGCTCCGGACACCGCCACCACCTACATTATATTTATGAACCCCTAATCTGCTGCCCCCAACATCGCCAACACCTACATTATATCTATTAACCCCTAATCTGCCTTCCCCAATGTCACCGACACCTACATTATATTATTAACCCCTAATATGCCGCCCCCGTCGCCGCCACTATATTAAAGTTATTAACCCATAAACCTAAGTCTAACCCTAAACCTAACACCCCCTAACTTAACTATAATTTAAATAAATCTAAATAAATATTCCTATCATTAACTAAATTATTCCTATTTAAAACTAAATACTTACCTATAAAATAAACCCTAAGATAGCTACAATATAACTAATAGTTACATTGTATCTAGCTTAGGGTTTATTTTTATTTTACAGGCAAGTTTGTAATTATTTTACTAGGTAGAATAGTTATTAAATAGTTATTAACTATTTAATAACTACCTAGCTAAAATAAATACAAAAGTACCTGTAAAATAAAACCTAACCTAAGTTACAATAACACCTAACACTACACTACAATTAAATACATTACATACAATTTGCTAAATTAAATTAAATTAGCTAAAGTACAAAAAAAACACTAAATTACAGAAAATAATAAACAAATTACAGATCTTTAAACTAATTACACCTAATCTAATAGCCCTATTAAAACAAAAAAGCCCCTCCAAAATAAAAAAAACCCTAGCCTAAACTAAACTACCAATAGCCCTTAAAAGGGCCTTTTGCGGGGCATTGCCCCAAAGTAATCAGCTCTTTTACCTGTAAAAAAAATACAAACAACCCCCCCAACAGTAAAATCCACAAACAACCCCCCAAATAAAATACTATCTAAAAAAACCTAAGCTCCCCATTGCCCTGAAAAGGGCATTTGGATGAAAGGGCAGTTAGCTCTTTTGCAGCCCAAAGTCCCTAACCTAAAAATAAAACCCACCCAATACACCCTTATAAAAACCTAACACTAACCCCCTGAAGATCGACTTACTAGGAGAAGTCTTCCTCCAAACCGGGCCGAAGTCCACAATGAAGCCGGAAGAAGTCTTCATCCAAGCCGGGCGAAGTAGTCCTCCAGATGGCATCTTCTATCTTCATCCATCCGGCGCAGAGCAGGTCCATCTTCAAGACATCCGACACGGAGATTCTTCTTTTGCCGACGGACTAACGATGAATGAAGGTACCTTTAAGTGACGTCATCCAAGATGGCATCAGCCAATCGGAATTAAGGTAGAAAAAATCCTATTGGCTGATGCAATCAGCCAATAGGATTGAAGTTCAATCCTATTGGCTGAACTACTCAGCCAATAGGATTGAGCTTATATTCTATTGGCTGTTCCAATCAGCCAATAGAATGTGAGCTAAATCCTATTGGCTGAACCAATCAGCCAATAGGATTGAGATTACATTCTATTGGCTGTTCCAATCAGCCAATAGAAAGCGAGCTAAATCCTATTGGCTGATCCAATAGGATTTTTTCTACCTTAATTCCGATTGGCTGAATTCTATCAGCCAATCGGAATCTAAGAGACGCCATCTTGGATGACGTTACTTAAAGGTACCTTCATTTGTCGTTAGTCCATCGGCAGAAGAGGATGCTCCGCGTTGGATGTCTTGAAGATGGACCCGCTCCGTACCAGATGGATGAAGATAGAAAATGCCATCTGGATGAAGACTTCTGCCCGTCTGGAGGACCACTTTGTCCGGCTTGGATGAAGACTTCTCCCGGCTTCGTTGAGGACTTCGGCCCAGCTTGGATGAAGACTTCTCCCAGGTAAGTCGATCTTCAGGGGGTTAGTGTTAGGTTTTTTAAAGGGTGTATTGGGTGAGTTTTATTTTTAGGTTAGGAACTTTGGGCTGAAAAAGAGCTAACTGCTCTTTTAAGGGCAATGGGGAGCTTAGGTTTTTTTAGATAGTATTTTATTTTGGGGGTTGTTTGTGTGGGTGGTGGGTTTTACTGTTGGGGGGGGTTGTTTGTATTTTTTTTTTTACAGGTAAAAGAGCTGATTACTTTGGGGCAATGCCCCGCAAAAGGCCCTTTTAAGGGTTATTGGTAGTTTAGTTTAGCTTAGGGTTTTTTTTTATTTTGGGGGGCTTTTTTATTTTAATAGGGCTATTAGAATAGATGTAATTAGTTTAAAGATCTGTAATTTGTTTATTATTGTCTGTAATTTAGTGGGGGGGTTGTACTTTAGCTAATTTAATTTAATTTAGCAAATTGTATGTAATTTATTTAATTGTAGTGTAGTGTTAGGTGTTATTGTAACTTAGGTTAGATTTTATTTTACAGTACATTTGTATTTATTTTAGCTAGGTAGTTATTAAATAGTTAATAACTATCTAATAACTATTCTACCTAGTTAAAATAAATACAAACTTGCCTGTAAAATAAAAATAAACCCTAAGCTAGATACAATGTAACTATTAGTTACATTGTATCTAGCTTAGGGTTTATTTTATAGGTAAGTATTTAGTTTTAAATAGGAATAATTTAGTTAATGATATGAATATTTATTTAGATTTATTTAAATTATATTTAAGTTAGGGGGTGTTAGGTTTAGGGTTAGACTTAGGTTTCGGGTCAATAACTTTAATATAGTGGCGGCGACGTTGGGGGCGGCAGATTAGGGGTTAATAAATATAATGTAGGTGTTGGGGAAGGCAGATTAGGGGTTAATAGATATAATGTAGGTGTTGGCGATGTTGGGGGCAGCAGATTAGGGGTTCATAAATATAATTTAGGTGGCAGCGGTGTCCGAAGCAGCAGATTAGGGTTAAATAATATAATGTAGGTGTCGGCGACATTGGGGAAGGCAGATTAGGGGTTAATAAATATAATATAGGTGTCGGCGATGTTGGGGGCAGCAGATTAGGGGTTCATAAATATAATGTAGGTGGCGGCGGTGTCCGGAGCGGCAGATTAGGGGTTAATAAATATAATGTAGGTGGCGGCGATGTTGGGGGCGGCAGATAAGGGTTAATAAGTGTAAGATTAGGGGTGTTTAGACTCAGGTTCATGTTAGGGTGTTAGGTGTAGACATAACTTTTATTTCCCCATAGGAATCAATGGGGCTGCGTTAAGGAGTTTCTCACTGCTTTTTTGCAGGTGTTAAACTTTTTTTCAGCCGGCTCTCTCCGTTGATTCCTATGGGGAAATCGTGCATGAGCACGTTACACAAGCTCACTGCTGACTTAAGCAGCGCTGGTATTGGAGTGCGGTAATGAGCAAAATTTTGCTCAACGCTCACTTCTTACCTTTTAACGACGAGTTTCTGAAAACTCGTAATACCAGTGCTGCATGTAAGTGAGCGGTGAGTGAAAACTGCTCGTTAGCACCGCACAGCCTCTAACACAAAACTCGTAATCTAGGTGTTTTTATTTAGATTTAAATAGGAATTATTTAGTTAATAATTGTAATTTAGCTATATTTTAATTATGTTAAATTTAGGGGGTGTTAGGTTTAGGGTTAGGTTTAAAGTTAGGGGGTGTTAGGTTTAGGGGTTAATATAGGTAAGTTACTTTGTATTTAGATTTAAATAGGTATTATTAGTTAATACTTGTAAATTTAATTTAGCTATATTTTAATTATGTTAAAGTTAGGGCTAACTAATATAGTTTAATTTAGATTGTTGCGATCTGGGGGCCAGCGGTTTAGGGGTTAATAGGTTTAGTTATTATAGGCAATGTTTGTGAATGGCGGTTTAGGGGTTAATCACTTTAGTTAGTTCCGGTAATGTTTTGGAACAAGGGTTTAGGGGTTAATAGGTTTAGTTAGTGTTGGCGGTGTGTGGGGGGCGGTTTAAGGGTTAATAAGATTAGTTTGTCTTGGTGATGTGGGGGGTGCGGTTTAGGGATTAATAGGTTTAGTTTGTGTCGATGATTTCGGGGTGTGTGGTTTAAGGGTTAATAGGTTTAGTGAGTGTATGCGATGTGGGGGGTGCGGTTTAGGGGTTTATAGGTTTAGTTTGTGTCGGTGATGTTTTGGAATGGTGGTTTAGAGGTTAATAGGTTTAGTTTGTGTCGGCGATGAAGGGGGGTGCGGTTTAGGAGTTAATAGGTTTAGTTTGTGCCGACAATGTTTTGGAACGGAAGTTTAGGGGTTAATAGGTTTAGTTAGTGTTGGCGATGTGTGGGGGGTGCGGTTTAGGGGTTAATAGGTTTAGTTTGTGTCGGCGATGTTTCGGGACTGCGGTTTAGGGGTTAATATGTTTAGTTAGTTTCAGCGATGTCGGGGAAGGGTGGTTTAGGGGTTATACCTTAGACTTAGAGTTAGTTAGTGACGGGAGCTGCGGTTTAGAAAGGAACAATGAAAAATTCTGAATATGAATGATGGATCTGAAAGTTCAGAAACATATTTATTAATTTTCGGAATTTTTCAGAATTTTTCAGGTTGTGCCAATTCGGCAATTCGGATGAATCCAAATCGCCGAATTTGCCAAAATTCTTCCGAATTCTGAATTTGTCCGAAACGAAACGCACATGTTTAATATAGAGGTGAGATGCTTGTTTGCATGCATTTTTTTTTTGTTTTGTTTCAAAAGTTTTATTGAGTTTTATCTGTATACATACAGTTTTGAACCAAAAGAACGACAATACAAACATACAAATATGTTAACTTACAACTTTACAAGAGTCAGCTTTTCGTGTTGATTTTCACTATCTGTCTTTTCATTACTCTTAAAAATAAAAATCAAAGGTATACATTTTTGTAATACAGTACCTCTTATCTTATATCATATAGTGTCATTTACCCTTAGTGTCCTATGCCAGGGCCGGCATTTAGCTGGGCATTCCGTGCTTGGGTAAACCAGGACTTCGTCAAGTCCCAGTATAATTTGATATCTAAAAAGACCCCCTTTCTCTGAGCTTTAAAATAACCATATTCCTCCAGTTGGAGAGTGTCTTCTACATGTTTCAGCCATTCACTAATTGTTGGTGGCACCGGATTCTTCAATTTCCTAACTAGTAAAGATTTAGCAGAATTGACTGCGAACTATAACACCCTCTGTCTGAGCTGGCAGATGTTATGGGGGAGAGCATTCAACAGTGCCATTTCGGGAATTAGAGTAAACGTTGTGCCTAGTAAATGCTGTAAAAACTATTCTCTCTCTTGCCATAAGGGTCTTATTATGGGACAGCTCCACCACATATGTAACATGGAACCCTTTTGTTTACATCCTCTCCAACACAGGTCAGACGACAGTGGATATATACTCCTCAAACGTGAAGGTGTCAGATACCACCTTGACAGTACCGTAATTAAGCTCCAATATCCTCGTAGACGAGGAAGATTTTTTAATTAGAGAGTATATACGATTCCACTCCTCATCGCTTATTTCAGTGTTGAGGTCTTGCTGCCATTTATATGTGTATGTCGGCCATATTGTGCTGCTGTCTGCTATTAGAATGGTTTTTGCTACTGAAAGCGTATGTCGAAGTGGGCCCTGAGAGTTGCATATACTCTCAAAGCGCGTCAGAGGTCTCGTCCAGTCAGATTTGTATTTAGATGTGTCTACTAAATGTTGTAATTGTTTGTACTTTAACCAGTGTGTGAAAGCCCCGTTCAGTATTTTGCCTAACTCATGTCCATTTAAAATAGAGTGAATAGGTACAGTATACCCAATTTCCAGAGTTGCCCTAGCTACCTCCCCATATTCCATACCCACCATAAACTCTGCATTTGGGGACATTGGAGTAAGTGGTGACCTCAGCATAGAAACATGAGGTTGTGACCTTAATATCCCATCCCAGACTGTGAACACTGAAGCATATACCTTAAATGAGCTTGCTGCTTCTGGCCTGTGTTATTTTGGAATCCAGCATAAGGCTCCAACTTGTGGTGTCTTTAGAATGTGTGAATCTATCGTTGTCCAGGCTTTTGTGGAAGTATTCCTGTGCCAATCTAATATCCTTTGGATACTGATTGCTTTGTAGTATGTTTCCAATCATGGGAGGCCCATACCTCCCCCAGCGAAAGGCCTGTATAACGTGTTCTGGTTTACCCGGGGCTTTATCGATCCCCAAACATATTTATTTAATAATGTTTGTAGTTTTCTTAAAAAGCTGGCTGGGATGAGAATTGGGATTGCTTGCATTATATATAATATTCTCGAGAGCGTTGTCATTTTTAAGGTTTGTATTCTACCCCACCAAGAAAAAGGTCTCGAGGACCATACATTCAAGTCGGCTTGAATGGTGTTATATAATGCCATGAAATTGAGGTTAAAGAGTAATTTATTAATTTGGGGTTAGTTTAATACCTAGGTATTTTATTGCTTTGGTTTGAAGTTGGTACGGGCAATTTTCCATAAGAGAAGCTAACTCTTCTCTAGGTAGGTTAACATTTATTATTTCGGACTTGAGATGGTTTTTCGAAAAGTAGGATAGTCTACCAAATTCCCTAAACTCTTCAGTCACAGCTGGCAGGGATGTGGATGGGGATGAGAGAGATAGTAGTACGTCATCAGCGTACAATGAGACTTTGTACTCATCATGCCCTAGAGGTATACCCTGTATTTGTTCGTTTTACCTTATGCGAGCAGCTAACATCTCTATTCCGAACACAAATAAAACAGGGGAGAGAGGGCAGCCCTGTCTTGTACCATTTCCTATCTGGAAGGCGTCTGACAGTACGCCATTTAGCTTTATCTTAGCAGTCAGATTATTATACAGTGTTTGAATTCTTTTGATAGCTAAATGACCAAATCCAAATTTCCGCATTGTGGCGAACAGGCAAGACCAATTGAGGTGGTCAAAGGCCTTTTCCGCATCTGATGTTAACAAGATAGAACTGATTTTGTTTGTTTTAGCATATTCGATCAACTGCAATGCCCTGATGGTATTGTCCCTGGCTTCTCTGCCGGGACAAATCCCACTTGGTCAGTGTGCACTAGCAATGGGAGAAGGGGGCTAATTCTGGATGCTAGAATTTTCTGTATATTTTAAGATCAGTGTTTAAAAGCGAAATTGGTCTAAATTTGGAGGGAGAATCTGACAATTTTTTTAATTCAGGAATTACAGCAATATGCTCCTCCTTTGTTAGTGTTGTAAATTGCGCATCCCCATCCAGGGTTTGAAACAGTGACAATAAATGTGGTGCTAGTAGTTCGCTAAATGTTTTGTAGTATTTATTTGTGAGACCATCTGGACCTGGGCTTTTACCGACTGGCAATGAGTGTATAGCTTTTATAATTTCCTGAACTGTTATTGGTTCATCCAGAACTGATTTTTGTTGATCATTCAGCCGGGGCAAATCCAAGGATCCTAGGTAACATTCAATATCTGCCTCACTGGGAGAATGGGTGGACCTGGACAGATTGTAAATTTGGTTATAGAAAACTCTGAAAACTTCAGCTATCTCCAGGCTTTCATGTTTTATGTTGCCAGAGCTATCTTTTATAGTAAAAATATGATTCTTGGCTGACTTTTTCCGTAGTGGCCTGGCTAGCAAAGCTCCTGCTCTATTACCTCCCTGGAAGTACACCTTCCTCAGGAACAGTGCCTTCCTATGCACTGCTTTTACAAGATAAGCATTCAATGCCAACCTAGCTTCTGTGAGTTTATTAAGGGACCACATATTTGTAGGAGTCTGTTTATGAGCAGTCTCCACTTGAGAAAGGTCCACTGAGAGCTTTTTATATGTCAGGTTTAGAGCTTTTTGGATTCTTATACTATGGTGGATAAAATTACCCCTTATTACTGCTTTATGGGCTTCCCATAGCATTCCCTTATTATCTACCGAGTTAATTTTATGGCAGTATCTCTGTATGTATGGCTAGCGAGATATAGTTATGTTCCAGCAATAAATAGTCAATTTGTGAGAATGATTTCTGTGTATGGGAATAAAAGGTATAATTTCTTGAACACGCATGCTGTAGCCTCCAAATGTCCACTATTGTGTTCATCTTAAGGCTCTCTGTTACACTGTTGCTGGTATTGTTAGCTCTATATTTTTTAGTAGTGGAGCTGTCTAACCCCGGGTCAAGCGTCACATTAAGGTCACCTCCAACTATCAGCACCCCCCTTTTGATCTCAAGAATTTTGTCACTAATCTTTTTTAATGAACTGGGTCTGTTTTGTGTTGGGAGCATATATACACACCAGAGTAACTGGTGTGTCAAAAACGGTTCCTCGGAGTATGAGGAGTCTTCCCTCCAAATCCTCATATTTATCAGATAGTTGGAAGGGCACATTTTTGTGGAACAATATCCCCACCCCTGAAACCTTCTTAACTGGATGAGAATGAAAAAAACGCACAGGATAATCTTGAGGTGTCAATTTAGGTGTGTTATTTTTAATAAAATGAGTCTCTTGAACAAAGACTATATCTCCCTTTAGCTTACGAAAATGGTTTAACGCAATAGACCTTTTTGTAGGTGAGTTGAGGCCTCTACAGTTCTGAGACAAGAATATTAGTGGGCTGCTAGCCATAATATGGGTGGCATAGGCCTTTTATGCTGTGTATATGGAGTTGTCATGATATATGTTGGCTCGCACGGAGAATACACTGCCCCACCAGCCCTGGCAAACACAGGACACTTACCTTCATACATGCTATCAACTAAGTTTCTCTTAGTGGAGTGCATCAGGTCTATGGATACATCTGGAACTGACTTCTTGAAAACAAAACAAAAAAAAAACATATTAACAACAATACCTTAACAAAACAACTACAAAAAACAAAAAACATCTTGGTGTAGTCAAACACTATCGTGTCTGGACTAAACGAGGGGTAGTTAGTAACTAAGTTACTGGCAAAGTTCATATGAGGAAAGTGTGCCCTTCTAAAATTTTAACTACGCATGTCTATAAGATTCTGGAAGACCCGTGGGTCATGAGTACAATGGACTAGGTTAGACAAAAGATAAAGGAGAAGGTAAGCAAAAACAATAAAAACAAGATACATATTTATCGAGTAATAGAACTCTACATCAAAATAAGAGATCATTTTGATGAATAGTGTACTCTCTGTCTACGTCCTGTGATAGATTCTTCTAGCCATTTCAGAGTTGCTCCATGAATCACGTTGTTTCAGTCTCCTTGGCTCTAGAAGCGGCTGTAGATGCTTGACTTCGTTGCCTTTTTCGATTAATTTTTTGCCAATGAGAGCGCTGAGGTAGTTGCGACTCTGTTTGTCTCTTCCTGCTGGATCACTGCTGTGTAGAGATGGTGGAGTGGGTAATGGTATTTCGAGTGACTTGCAAAACTCCTCTTCCGACGATTTATAAGTGACAATTTTGTTTCCTTTATTAACTTTTAAATAGAAGGGGAATCCCCATCTGTATTGTATGTCCTGTCCACGAAGGTGTTCTGTGAGATATCTGGCCTCTTTTCTATTATTCAAAGTCATCAGACTTTGGTCACCGTAGATCTGAAGGGACTTCCCTTCAAAGGTGAGTGGCGATGCCTTTCTTGCCGCTTGTGCCACCAGCTCCTTGTCCTGGTATTTGTGAAACTTTATAATGATGTCTCCTGGGGGCTCAGACTCCTTTGGCTTAGGCCTGAGTGCCCTATGTGGCCTGTCCAGCTGGTACGGAGGAGAAGGAGTGTCATTTGTCAGGTGTTGAAAAAGCCTTTGCAAGTATTGAGGGGTGAGGTTTGATGTGATAGTCTCTGGAATAACTCTGATTCTCAAGTTCTGCCTTCTTCCCCTATTATCCAGATCCTCCAGATGGCTCTTAAGCTGTTGAATCTGAATGTCCTGAATTGAGAGACACCGAGAATGTCCATCTATTGTGTTGTTAGAGTCATTCACCTGCTCCTCCATGTAGTCAATCCTTTCTCCCATATCCGCCAGATATTTTTTAACCTCCTGCCACTTGTTGCAATAAAATGTTAAAATCCTCCTTAGTTGGCAAGGTTTCTAAAGGCTCGATGATATATTGTTCGCCAGCTCAAACCTTCTTTTTCTCGCTGACACTCGCAGGGCTGCCCCAGTTCAATGATCGTAAAAAAGGGGCAGTCCCTGCGAGTTGCGAGATGGCTCTTATTAAAAGTAATGGAGCTCACTGGATAGGGAAACTTCGCTCCTTAGTGCGAAGTTAGCAGAGAGCAGGGGGAGCACTTTAAAATTAAAATCCTGCAGCCAATATAACTCACATTACGCTGCTTTCTGCTTATAGCATCTTACATTCGCCTATATGTTTGTATGCATTTGTTATTCTATTGGGGTTATAGGTGTTCGTATTATTTTGACAAAAGCTCGCCACCTTTTAGTTGGTGAGAAAAAACTGTGATATCTGCAGTGCGAAAATCTTTATAGAATTATGCTGGGATTAGTGAGACATTGTCATATACGCCCATGGAACGCCCATGTTCAGCCCATTTTACAAAAAAACAGAATTTATGCTTACCTGATAAATTACTTTCTCCAACGGTGTGTCTGGTCCACGGCGTCATCCTTACTTGTGGGAATATCTCTTCCCCAACAGGAAATGGCAAAGAGTCCAAGCAAAGCTGTCCATATAGTCCCTCCTAGGCTCCGCCCACCCCAGTCATTCGACCGACGGACAGGAGGAAAATAACAGGAGAAACTATAGGGGGCCGTGGTGACTGTAGTTAGAGAAAATAATTCATCAAACCTGATTAAAAAACCAGGGCGTGCCGTGGACCGGACACACCGTTGGAGAAAGTAATTTATCAGGTAAGCATAAATTCTGTTTTCTCCAACATTCGTGTGTCCGGTCCACGGCGTCATCCTTACTTGTGGGAACCAATACCAAAGCTTTAGGACACGGATGAAGGGAGGGAGCAAATCAGGTTACCTAAACAGAAGGCACCACGGCTTGCAAAACCTTTCTCCCAAAAATAGCCTCTGAAGAAGCAAAAGTATCAAATTTGTAAAATTTGGCAAAAGTGTGCAGTGAAGACCAAGTCGCTGCCTTACATATCTGATCAACAGAAGCCTCGTTCTTGAAGGCTCATGTGGAAGCCACAGCCCTAGTGGAGTGAGCTGTGATTCTTTCTGGAGGTTGCCGTCCGGCAGTCTCGTAAGCCAATCGGATGATGCTTTTAAGCCAAAAAGAAAGAGAGGTAGAAGTCGCTTTTTGACCTCTCCTTTTACCAGAATAGACGACAAACAGAGAAGAAGTTTGTCTGAACTCTTTTGTAGCTTCTAAATAGAATTTTAGAGCATGGACTACGTCTAAATTGTGTAACAAACGTTCCTTCTTTGAAACTGGATTCGGACACAAAGAAGGAACAACTATCTCCTGGTTAATATTTTTGTTAGAAACAACCTTTGGAAGAAAATCAGGCTTAGTACGCAAAACAACCTTATCTGCATGGAACACCAGATAGGGCGGAGAACCCTGCAGAGCAGATAACTCAGAAACTCTTCTAGCAGAAGAAATAGCAACCAAAAACAAAACTTTCCAAGATAACAACTTAATATCTATGGAATGTAGAGGTTCAAACGGAACCCCTTGAAGAACTGAAAGAACTAGATTTAAACTCCAGGGAGGAGTCAAAGGTCTGTAAACAGGCTTGATCCTAAACAGAGCCTGAACAAATGCTTGAACATCTGGCACAGCTGCCAGTCGTTTGTGTAATAAGACAGATAAAGCAGAAATCTGTCCCTTTAGAGAACTCGCTGATAATCCTTTATCCAAACCCTCTTGTAGAAAGGAAAGGATCTTAGGGATTTTGATCTTATTCCATAAGAATCCCTTGGATTCACACCAGCAGATATATCTTTTCCACATTTTATGGTAAATTTTTCTAGTAACCGGTTTTCTGGCTTGAACTAGGGTATCTTTCACAGAATCTGAAAACCCATGCTTTGATAGAATCAAGCGTTCAATTTCCAAGCCGTCAGCTGGAGGGAAACTAGATTTGGATGTTCGAATGGACCTTGTACTAGAAGATCCTGTCTCAAAGGTAGCTTCCATGGTGGAGCCGATGACATATTCACCAGGTCTGCATACCAAGTCCTGCGTGGCCACGCAGGAGCTATCAAGATCACCGAGGCCCTCTCCTGCTTGATCCTGGCTACCAGCCTGGGAATGAGAGGAAACGGTGGAAACACATAGGCTAGGTTGAAGGTCCAAGGCGCTACTAGTGCATCCACTAGAGTCGCCTTGGGATCCCTGGATCTGGACCCGTAGCAAGGAACCTTGAAGTTCTGACGAGACGCCATCAGATCCATATCTGGAATGCCCCATAATTGAGTCAACTGGGCAAATATCTCCGGGTGGAGTTCCCACTCCCCCGGATGGAATGTCTGACGACTCAGATAATCCGCCTCCCAGTTTTCCACACCTGGGATGTGGATCGCAGATAGGTGGCAGGAGTGATCCTCTGCCCATTTTATTATTTTGGTCACTTCTTTCATCGCCAGGGAACTCCTTGTTCCCCCCTGATGATTGATATAAGCAACAGTCGTCATGTTGTCTGATTGGAATCTTATGAATCTGGCCTTTGCTAGTTGAGGCCAAGTCCTGAGAGCATTGAATATCGCTCTCAGTTCCAGAATGTTTATTGGGAGAAGAGACTCTTCCCGAGACCATAGTCCCTGAGCCTTCAGGGATTTCCAGACCGCACCCCAGCCCACTAGACTGGCGTCGGTCGTGACGATGACCCACTCTGGTCTGTGGAAGCTCCTTCCCTGGGACAGGTGGTCCAGGGTTAGCCACCAACGGAGTGAGTCTCTGGTCTTCTGATCTACTTGAATCACTGGAGACAAGTCTGTATAGTCCCCATTCCACTGTTTCAGCATGCACAGTTGTAATGGTCTTAGATGAATTCGCGCAAAAGGAACTATGTCCATTGCTGCAACCATCAATCCTACTACTTCCATGCACTGAGCTACGGAAGGACGAGGAATAGAATGAAGAACTTGACAAGCGTTTAGAAGTTTTGACTTTCTGACTTCTCTCAGGAAAATCCTCATTTCTAAAGAATCTATTATTGTTCCCAAGAAGGGAACTCTTGTCGACGGAGACAGGGAACATTTTTCTATGTTCACCTTCCATCCGTGAGATCTGAGAAAGGCCAGAACGATGTCTGTGTGAGCCTTTGCCTTTGAAAGAGACGACGCTTGTATTAGAATGTCGTCCAAGTATGGTACTACTGCAATGCCCCTTGGTCTTAGAACCGCTAGAAGGGATCCCAGTACCTTTGTAAAAATCCTTGGAGCAGTGGCTAACCCGAATGGGAGGGCCACAAACTGGTAATGTTTGTCCAGAAAGGCAAACCTTAGGAACTAATGATGTTCTTTGTTAATAGGAATATGTAGATACGCATCCTTTAGATCCACGGTAGTCATAAATTGAACTTCCTGGATGGTGGGTAGAATCATTCGAATGGTTTCCATTTTGAACGATGGTACTCTGAGAAATTTGTTTAGGATCTTTAAATCCAGAATTGGTCTGAAAGTTCCCTCTTTTTTGGGAACTACAAACAGATTTGAGTAAAATCCCATTCCTTGTTCCGCCGTTGGAACTGGGTGTATCACTCCCATCTTTAACAGGTCTTCTACACAATGTAAGAATGCCTGTCTCTTTATTTGGTTTGAGGATAAGTGAGACATGTGGAACCTTCCCCTTGGGGGTAGTTCCTTGAATTCCAGAAGATAACCCTGAGAAACTATTTCTAGTGTCCAGGGATCCTGAACATCTCTTGCCCAAGCCTGAGCAAAGAGAGAGAGTCTGCCCCCTACTAGATCCGGTCCCGGATAGGGGGCTACTCCATCATGCTGTTTTGTTAGCAGCAGCAGGCTTCTTGGCCTGCTTACCCTTGTTCCAGCCTTGCGTCGGTTTCCAGGCTGGTTTGGATTGAGAGGTATTACCCTCTTGTTTAGAGGATGCAGAGTTAGAGGCCGGTCCGTTCCTGAAATTGCGAAAGGAACGAAAATTAGACTTATTCTTGGCTTTGAAAGGCCTATCTTGTGGGAGGGCATGGCCCTTTCCCCCAGTGATGTCTGAAATAATCTCTTTCAATTCTGGCCCAAAGAGAGTCTTACCCTTGAAGGGGATATTAAGTAATTTTGTCTTGGAAGATACATCCGCTGACCAAGACTTTAGCCAAAGCGCTCTGCACGCCACAATTGCAAACCCTGAATTTTTCGCCGCTAATCTAGCTAGTTGCAAAGTGGCATCTAAAATAAAAGAATTAGCCAACTTGAGTGCGTGAACTCTGTCCATAACCTCCTCATACGGAGTCTCTCTACTGAGCGACTTTTCTAGTTCCTCGAACCAGAACCACGCTGCTGTAGTGACAGGAACAATGCACGAAATGGGTTGCAGGAGGTAACCTTGCTGTACAAAAATCTTTTTAAGCAAACCCTCCAATTTTTTATCCATAGGATCTTTGAAAGCACAATTATCCTCGATAGGAATAGTAGTGCGCTTGTTTAAAGTAGAAACTGCCCCCTCGACCTTAGGGACTGTCTGCCATAAGTCCTTTCTGGGGTCGACCATAGGAAATAATTTCTTAAATATAGGAGGGGGGACAAAAGGTATGCCGGGCTTCTCCCACTCCATCCGCCACCCGCTTGGGTATAGGAAAAGCGTCAGGGTGCACCGGAACCTCTAGGAACTTGTCCATCTTGCATAATTTTTCTGGAATGACCAGGTTGTCACAATCATCCAGAGTAGATAACACCTCCTTAAACAGTGCGCGGAGATGCTCTAATTTAAATTTAAATGTCACAACATCAGGTTCTGCTTGTTGAGAAATTTTACCTGAATCTGAAATTTCCCCATCCAATAAAACCTCCCTCATGACCCCTTCAGATTGGTGTGAGGTTATGACAGAGCAATTATCATCAGCGCCCTCCTGCTCTACAGTGTTTAAAACAGAGCAATCACGCTTTCTCTGATATGCAGGCATTTTGGATAAAATATTTGCTATGGAGTTATCCATTACTGCCGTTAATTGTTGCATAGTAATAAGCATTGGCGCGCTAGAAGTACTAGGGGCCTCCTGCGTGGGCAAAACTGGTGTGGAAACAGAAGGAGATGATGTAGAACTATGTCTACTCCCTTCATCTGATGAATCATCTTGGGCAACTTTACTATCTGTGGCAATACCGTCCTTACTTTGTTTGGACGCTATGGCACAATTATCACACAATTTTGAAGGGGGACACACATTGATCTTCAAACATATAGAACATAACTTATCTGAAGATGCAGACATGTTAAACAGGCTTAAACTTGTCAAAAAAGTACAAAAAACCGTTTTAAAACAAAACCGTTACTGTCTCTTTAAATTTTAAACAGTGCACACTTTATTACTGAATATGTGAAAAAGTATGAAGGAATTGTTCAAAATTTACCAAATTTTCACCACAGTGTCTTAAAGCATTCAAAGTATTGCACACCAATTTTCTGAGCTTTAACCCTTAAAATAAAGAAACCGGAGCCGGTTACAGTTTTAACCCCTCTACAGTCCCAGCTACAGCCTTTGCTGCGACTTTACCAAACCCAGGGGGGAATACGATACCAGATGAAGCCTTCTAGGAACTTTTCCAACTACTTTCAGTAGCATCTGCATGTCTTGCTCTCAAAAGTAACTGCGCATTAATGGAGCGAAAATGAGGCTCAGCCTACAACTGGGAAGGCCCTTCCTGACTGGAAAGGTGTCTAACACAGTGCCTGACGTTAAAAAACGTTCCCCAAGCTTATAAGTGTGAATTACAAGCATAAACGTGTATAAAATGCCCAAATAAAGCAATCGATTTTGCCCATAAAAGTGTCTACCAGTTTTATAGCCCATATTAAGCCCTTTATTCTGTTTGAGACAAGAAAATGGCTTACCGGTCCCCATGAGGGGAAATGACAGCCTTCCAGCATTACACAGTCTTGTTAGAAATATGGCTAGTCATACCTTAAGCAGAAAAGTCTGCTAACTGTTTCCCCCAACTGAAGTTACTTCATCTCAACAGTCCTATGTGGAAACAGCAAACGATTTTAGTTACTGTCTGCTAAAATCATCTTCCTCTCACAAACAGAACTCTTCATCTTTTTCTGTTTCAGAGTAAATAGTACATACCAGCACTATTTTAAAATAACAAACTCTTGATAGTAGAATTAAAAAACTACAACTAAACACCACATACTCTTAACCATCTCCGTGGAGATGTTGCCTGTGCAACGGCAAAGAGAATGACTGGGGTGGGCGGAGCCTAGGAGGGACTATATGGACAGCTTTGCTGGGACTCTTTGCCATTTCCTGTTGGGGAAGAGATATTCCCACAAGTAAGGATGACGCTGTGGACCGGACACACCAATGTTGGAGAAAACAACAATTACACTTTGCATTTTGTATTTATAAATTCAAATTTCTGTGTGATTTTTGCACATTCAGTGTACTACAATTACGATTTACGCTGTGAATATTTAATTTGATTTATTCCTGTGTAAATTAGATACTAATTTTACGTTTTTAATAACATACGATTTTTGGTGAAGAATTTTGTTACGATTTTTGATGCACCTTAACAATACAATTTTTTCTTGCTTATTTTTGTGTGAATGATTCAAATATTTGTTTTGTATAATGTTTAAAATACAAATTTTCTTGTGCACATTTCATATGAAAATGCAGTATACGCCCCTTAGCGAGACACCCTGTTTTCAGGGTAAAAAATGGCTTTAGATCATTCCACATGGGAAATAGAAGGACTGTCGAGCATTCTTTAATAATCTCGCCAGCCCAGAGAGCTTTCAATCATCGAGCCCTAAGTCTGCCTTGGTTAATGGGGCACTCTTTTCTATCATTACAACTGAAGGGGATTGGGTATTTAGCATTTTTTCTGCTTCTATTTCTGCATCAGGCTCAGAGTGCTGTGATGAGCTTAAAGCTCTGATGTAAGGGTTTAACTTTGTAGCCGTATTTGTGTTAGGCTTCGTGCCTTTGTCCACTCTGGGCTGTCTTTTTGTAGCCATTCTGTTCTATGGGTAAGAAAAGGTGGTAATATAACCTCTCTATAATTTCAATGTCTCTTTTGGCTGGGATTCTACTTGTGCTAATGTTATGTTATTTGCAGTAATCTGAGTAGTAGGCTGTTTAAATATGGAGACCCAGATACCCACAGTTATTATTAAGCTACTTCCCTTGTCGTGTCCACTGTCCACCTCAGCCTATAGGTCTTTTACTGAACTTGTGTTCGTTATATACTGGACCTTGCTAGTCCCTTGACTCAAGACCTGTGCCCCTTCTGTGTCTGTACTTGCGCTTTTCGCGGCCTAACAGAAAATGATAATGGAGTGGAGGACTTCTGGTATCCTCGTTGTTTACTGAAGTGTTGCGCCGTTGTAATTGCGGTATCTCTACTTACTGTTCCTCACCTTCTCACAATTTTTATAATAGGATTCTCGGATCTGCTTGTGGTACTATTCCGTTAGAGCGCCCAATCTCTATTGGATAGATTTAGAGTTCTGCGTTAGCCGTCAAAACCAGCATTAGAGGCTCCTAACGCTGGTTTTGGGCTACCGCTGGTATTTAGAGTCAGTCAGGATAGGGTCTAACGCTCACTTTCCTGCCGCGACTTTTCCATACCGCAGATCCCCCTACGCCAATTGCGTATCCTATCTTTTCAATGGGATCTTTCTAACGCTGGTATTTAGAGTCTTGGCTGAAGTGAGCGTTAGATTTCTAACGACAAAACTCCAGCCGCAGAAAAAAGACAGGAGTTAAGAGCTTTATGGGTGTCAGGGTTTCCTCTCATATTACCTGTCAGTAATCACTATCCCTTTAATTCTCTGCTCACCTTATCCTCTCCACCCTATTTAAGGTTGCCTCCCACTTCACATAGTGCTTAGTATTGAAGTTATACCTCTCATACACTACAAGCCAACTCCTGCTCTGTACTGAGTTTCCTAACAGACGGATTCACGCAACCAGATCAATCTACCAAAGTGAAGACTGTTCACATTTCATACGATTCAGCATTTGGTAAAACTATATTATGTTATTTATCCACAGCGCCCTTTAACACTTTGTCATTTTCTTTTGCTCCGGATTACACTGCTTCGGCAGTCAGCTGGGATACCATTACGCTCATGCAAGCCACGAGGCTGTGACGTCACACGCCAACTTCAGCACAGTCGGACTACACAGCGCTCTATAACGATACATTGTATCACTCAGCTCTCTCAAACGAATAGTTTCTCCGGTAAGCCTAATCTTCATAATTAATTCTGCTGTGGTATGCTGCAACAATATTTCAGTCCTATTCAATTCTTAAGCTAATTGGACAATATTCAACATCGATATATTCCTATAATACTTTATTTTTATTTTTTCCAATCACACCTCATTTAATTAATTGTTGCACTAACTATTGAATAATTTTTATAGTTGTTGTGCATCATATTTCTATTTTTGTTTTTACCTATTTTACTTTATCTGACCTCTGGGGTGTAAACCGATTTCCCTGCTGCATTCCCTCCGTGCATTCCTCTGCACATGAGGCAGCTATAGGGTAATACTATTTACACCACCATTATAGAAATCACAGCTTGGTGTTACAATTGAAGATACATCCTGTCATTGTATTTTTCAGTAACTTTCTGCTACACTAATATACATCTATTTTGTCTCGGCAATTGAGGTCTAACCATTGATACTAAAAAATTATTTCCTTTTCTTCAGATTTGCATACGGGTGTGACAGAATACTAAGCCCTAAAGTAATATGGACCCAGCTGAGACCAACCCACACATAATTGCCCTTCAACAAAGGGTTGATTTATTAACTGATGGTCTCAATTCCCTTAAAACAGAGAATGAGACTATAAAAGCTTATATTAGGGATGTGGTTGACAAAAGAATTTCTGGCTCTGAGCCCCAAGTTAGTCCCCCAGAAAAATTCCATGGGGATAGATCCCAGTATAGAGAATTCAAAAACGCATGCTTGCTTATGTTTGCATTAAAACCTCATACCTATCCTACTGATAGGGTGAGGGTTCTTACTACGATATCATACTTAAGGGGTGAACCCCGTACTTGGGCGAATACATTCTTTGAGAACAATGAAGAAATCTTAAACTCATTAGAGAATTTTTTTACTGCTATGGGTCAGCTGTATGAGGACCCATACAAACAGCTTACTGCAGAAACAGCCATGAGAGGTTTGAGACAGAAAAAGAGGGTTGTAGAAGACTACATCACCGAATTCAAGAAATGGGCAAAAGATTCACAGTGGAACAACTTATCATTGCGGAACCAGTTTAGATTGGGTTTGTCTGACCCTATTAAAGATGAACTTTCAGGAATAGATCTACCTTCTACACTAGAAGATTTGATGACCCTGTCCATCACCATAGATAGACGCCTCCGGGAAAGGCAGCAAGAGAGGTCTTCACATGATTTCTCTTACAAAAAACAAGTTACTACCTCACATACTACTTCCTCTACTAAAATCTTGGCTGAACCTATGGATATAGGATTCGTAAAAGGTCCTCTTTCTCCCCAAGAGAAACTCAGACGACGCAACTTAAATCTCTGCCTATATTGTGCTTCTGACGATCACACAGTAAAAGATTGTCCATCCCTTCTCAGACAGAACAAGGGTAAGATTTCATACCAGCCATTTTGTTGTACTACCCAGGTACAAACTCATTCTTATTTAACACTGTCTCTTCTCTTACAGTGGGAACAACAGCGGGCCAGTGCATCCGCGATAGTTGATTCTGGAGCCACTGCTTCATACATAGATAAGGAGTATGTCACTGTAAATAAAATACCGCTAACCCAGAAAAAGTCTCCTGTTTTTCTTAGGGGAATAGATGGTAGAGAAATCACCACTGGTCCTGTGGTTTATGAAACTGTACCCCTCCTGGTGAGTACCACTGACCACCATAGAGAATTTATTACTTTTGATGTAATCTGTTCACCTGTTTCCCCTGTGGTTCTGGGTATTCAATGGCTTAAAACTCACAATCCAGCTATAAACTGGTTTAACAACTCACTGACTTTCTCTTCTCCTTACTGTATTAACAACTGTTTTCCGGTCACTATCCTACAGACAACCGAAGTGTCACCTGAAAACCTTGTACCTGATGTGTACAAAGAGTACATTGATGTTTTTAGTAAGACAGAAAGTGAAAACCTACCCCCTCATCGTAAATACGATTGTCCCATTGATATCATCCCAGGATCTGAAATACCTTGTGGGCATATATTCCCTCTGTCGAACCCTGAACTTCTGCATTTAAAAACTTACATCCATGAAAATCTAAAAAAAGGCTTCATTCGCCCCTCTACTTCTCCCGCAGGTGCGGGGATATTTTTTGTGAAAAATAAAGACGGTTCACTAAGACCCATAATCGACTATAGAAAATTAAATCAGATTACCATAAAAAATAGGTACCCTTTACCGTTGATTCCGGAGCTCATAGAGAGACTTGAAGGGGCCAAATACTTCACTAAATTAGACCTAAGGGGGGCTTACAACCTAATCCGAATAAGATCTGGGGATGAATGGTTGACGGCGTTTCGAACTCGTTATGGATTGTTCGAATACGTCGTCATGCCATTTGGGTTATGTAATGCCCCTGCTACTTTTCAGCATCTTATCAACGACGTATTCAGAGATATCCTGGATGTTTACATCGTCATCTACCTGGATGATATACTGGTATACTCCAAGTCCTTATCTGAACATATTACTCATGTTAAACAAGTACTCTCCAGACTTAGAAGTAACCATCTATACGCAAAGGCTGAAAAATGTATATTCAATTCGCAGTCTATCTCATTCCTAGGTTACGAAATTTCCCCAGCAGGCATTCGTATGGAGGACAACAAAATCAATACAATTCTACAGTGGCCCATCCCTAAAACAAAAAAACAAGTACAAAGTTTTATGGGATTTGCCAACTTTTATCGAAAGTTTATAAAAATTTTCTCCAAGCTCACAGTTCCACTTACTTCATTAACAAAATCTAATAGTACTTTCAAATGGTCCTCTGATGCTCAAAAAGCATTTGACTTCCTCAAGGAAAAATTTACCACTGCTCCCATCCTCCGCTTCCCTGACCCAAAGTATCAATTTGTCCTGGAAGTCGATGCATCCAACTATGCAGTAGGCGCAATCTTGTCTCAGAGGGAAGATTTGAAAAAACCCCTACACCCTGTCGCCTACTACTCACGAACCCTGAATTTGGCTGAACAAAACTATCCCATCGGGGATAAAGAGTTACTTGCTATAAAGCTATCTTTGGAACATTGGCGACACCTGTTGGAAGGGACTGCTATTCCTATTCTAATTTATACCGACCATAGGAATTTACAGTACCTAAAGTCTACTAGGACCTTATCTGCTAGACAAGTCCGCTGGAATCTATTCCTATCAAGGTTTAATTACCTAATTACTTTTCGCCCATCTGGAAAAAATCAGAAGGCGGATGCCCTCTCTCGTATGCCAGTGGACAAACCTTTACCATCCCTTCAACAATCTCTTATCCCACCTCAAAATTTTCTCTGTTTCACCACAAACTCCATGCCTATCCTAAAAACTGAACAAAGAAAGGATAAAACAAAGGCGAAGCTTGATCTTATTATCAAACCCGATGGCTGTTACTACTTCAACTCTAAATTATACATCCCACCTACTCTCAGATCTACTCTCCTCCATTCTGTACATGACTCTGTACTCGCTGGGCATCCTGGCATTACTAAGACTTTAGAATTAGTTAACAGAAACTATTGGTGGCCTCATATGACCACTGACATAAAAAACCATGTTCAAACTTGTGGTACATGTATAGTTTCAAAAAAGGAAAAACAGCCCCCCTATGGTTTGCTACTTTCTCTACCTACACCAAACAGGCCATGGTCTGACATTGCACTTGATTTTATTGTTGACCTGCCTCTTTCCTCAAAAAATACCACCATTCTTGTTGTTGTGGATTTGTTCACAAAAATGTGTCATTTTATTCCATATAACAAACTACCTACTGCTATGGAGACTATCCGTTTACTTATTTCCAATGTGATCAAATACCATGGTATACCCTCTACTATCCTTTCCGACCGAGGCACACAATTCTCCAGCAAGTTATGGTCGCAATTCTGTAAAATATTCAACATTGACAGAAAACTTACTACTGCGTATCATCCACAAACAAATGGACAGACGGAAAGATGTAATCAGTGGCTTGAGCAATTCTTGAGAGCATTCTGTTCTACACAACAAGATCATTGGTCTGAACTTTTACCTTATGCCGAATTCTGTTATAATAATACGTTACATGCCACTACCAATCAAACCCCGTTCTTTGCAAACTATGGTTTTCACCCTTCTTTTCAGTTGTTACCTACCTCACAGTCTCTCTCTCCCAGCATTTCAGAATTATCTGACTCCATCTCCTCTAATTTCAAATCTATCGAATCCTCCATAAAACGGGCCAAAGACATACAAAAACATTACTATGACAAACACAGAAGAACTCCTCCAGTCTACCAAATAGGCGATTTAGTATGGCTTTCTACAAAAAACTTGAGATTGAATACTCCATCTAGAAAACTCTCCCCTCTTTTCGTTGGACCATATCCAGTTGAGAAAGTGATCAATCCAAATGCTGTTCGACTCAAGTTACCTGATACAATAAAGATTCACCCAACATTTCACGTCTCCCTACTAAAACCGTATAGGGAGGTTAGACGTAACTCAAATCAACGGTCTACTCCTACCATTACCATTGATCCAAATGTCGAGTATGAAATAAGATCTATTCTCGACTCCCGCCTGTACAGAGGAGCTCTACAATACCTCATCAGCTGGAAGGGCTACTCCAAGGAGGAAGACTCTTGGGAACCTGCTAGCAACATTTCAGCACCTCGTCTGGTTTCCAGTTTCCATCAAAGAAACCCTGATCGCCCAGGACCATGAGCCCCTGGAGTTGCTCATTAGATGGGGGATTCTGTCAGGGTTTCCTCTCATATTACCTGTCAGTAATCACTATCCCTTTAATTCTCTGCTCACCTTATCCTCTCCACCCTATTTAAGGTTGCCTCCCACTTCACATAGTGCTTAGTATTGAAGTTATACCTCTCATACACTACAAGCCAACTCCTGCTCTGTACTGAGTTTCCTAACAGACGGATTCACGCAACCAGATCAATCTACCAAAGTGAAGACTGTTCACATTTCATACGATTCAGCATTTGGTAAAACTATATTATGTTATTTATCCACAGCGCCCTTTAACACTTTGTCATTTTCTTTTGCTCCGGATTACACTGCTTCGGCAGTCAGCTGGGATACCATTACGCTCATGCAAGCCACGAGGCTGTGACGTCACACGCCAACTTCAGCACAGTCGGACTACACAGCGCTCTATAACGATACATTGTATCACTCAGCTCTCTCAAACGAATAGTTTCTCCGGTAAGCCTAATCTTCATAATTAATTCTGCTGTGGTATGCTGCAACAATATTTCAGTCCTATTCAATTCTTAAGCTAATTGGACAATATTCAACATCGATATATTCCTATAATACTTTATTTTTATTTTTTCCAATCACACCTCATTTAATTAATTGTTGCACTAACTATTGAATAATTTTTATAGTTGTTGTGCATCATATTTCTATTTTTGTTTTTACCTATTTTACTTTATCTGACCTCTGGGGTGTAAACCGATTTCCCTGCTGCATTCCCTCAGTGCATTCCTCTGCACATGAGGCAGCTATAGGGTAATACTATTTACACCACCATTATAGAAATCACAGCTTGGTGTTACAATTGAAGATACATCCTGTCATTGTATTTTTCAGTAACTTTCTGCTACACTAATATACATCTATTTTGTCTCGGCAATTGAGGTCTAACCATTGATACTAAAAAATTATTTCCTTTTCTTCAGATTTGCATACGGGTGTGACAATGGGCTAACGCCGGTTTATAAAGCTCCTAACTACTGTGCTCTAAAGTACACTAACACCCATAAACTACCTATGTACCCCTAAACCGCGGTCCCCCCACATTGCCGCCACTCTAATAACAATTTTTAACCCATAATCTGCCGACCGCACACCACCGCCACCTACGTTATCCCTATGAACCCCTAATCTGCTGCCCCTAACACCGCCGACACCTACATAATATTTATTAACCCCTAATCTGCCGCCCCCAATGTCCCCTCCACCTACCTACAATTATTAACCCCTAATCTGCCGACCAGACCTCACCGCTACTATAATAAATGTATTAACCCCTAATCCGCCTCACTCCCGCCTCAATAACCCTATAATAAATAGTATTAACCCCTAATCTGCCCTCCCTAACATCGCCGACACCTAACTTCAAGTATTAACCCCTAATATGCCGACCGGACCTCACCGCTACTCTAATAAATGTATTAACCCCTAAAGCTAAGTCTAACCCTAACACTAACACCCCCCTAAATTAAATATAATTTAAATCTAACAAAATAAATTAACTCTTATTAAATAAATTATTCCTATTTAAAGCTAAATACTTACCTGTAAAATAAACCCTAATATAGCTACAATATAAATTATAATTATATTTTAGCTATTTTAGGATTAATATTTATTTTATAGGCAACTTTGTATTTATTTTAACCAGGTACAATAGCTATTAAATAGGTATTTACTATTTAATAGCTACCTAGTTAAAATAATTACAAAATTACCTGTAAAATTAATCCTAACCTAAGTTACAAGTAAACCTAACACTACACTATCAATAAATTAATTAAATACAATACCTACAAATAAATACAATTAAATAAACGAGCTCAATCTGATTGGCTGATTGGATCAGCCAATCGGATTGAACTTGAATCTGATTGGCTGATTCCATCATCCAATCAGAATTTTCCTACCTTAATTCCGATTGGCTGATAGAATCCTATCAGCCAATCGGAATTCGAGGGACGCCATCTTGGATGACGTCCCTTAAAGAAACCGTCATTCGTCGGGAAGTCGTCGGTGAAGATGGATGTTCCGCGTTGGCGGGATGAAGATGGATCTGGAAGAAAGAAGATTGAAGATGCCGCTTGATAGAAGACTTCAGCCGGATCATGGACCTCTTCAGCTCCCGCTTGGATCAAGACTTCAGCCGGATCATGGACTTCTTCAGCTCCCGCTTGGATCAAGACTTCAGCCGGATCATAGACCTCTTCAGCTCCCGCTTGGATCAAGACTTCAGCCGGATCATGGACCTCTTCAGCCCCCGCTTGGGCTTGGATGAAGACGTCGGAGCCAGGACGGATCGGTGAACCCGGTGTGGTGAAGGCAAGGTAGGGAGATCTTCAGGGGCTTAGTGTTATGTTTATTTAAGGGGGGTTTGGGTTAGAATAGTGGTATGTGGGTGGTGGGTTGTAATGTTGGGGGGGTATTGTATGTTTTTTTTTTACAGGCAAAAGAGCTGAATTCTTTGGGGCATGCCCCGCAAAAGTCCCTTTTAAGGGCTGGTAAGGTAAAAGAGCTTTTCTATTTTAATTTTAGAATAGGGTAGGGCATTTTTTTATTTTGGGGGTCTTTGTTATTTTATTAGGGGACTTAGAGTAGGTGTAATTAGTTTAAAATGTTTGTAAATATTTTTTTATTTTTTGTAACAGTTCTTTTTTTCTTTTGTACTTTAGTTCGTTTATTTAATTGTATTTATTTGTAGTTATTGTATTTAATTAATTTATTGATAGTGTAGTGTTAGGTTTAATTGTAGATAATTGTAGGTATTTTATTTAATTAATTTATTGATAGTGTAGTGTTAGGTTTAATTGTAACTTAGGTTAGGATTTATTTTACAGGTAATTTTGTAATTATTTTAACTAGGTAACTATTAAATAGTTATGAACTATTTAATAGCTATGGTACCTGGTTAAAATAAATACAAAGTTGCCTGTAAAATAAATATTAATCCTAAAATAGCTACAATATAATTATAATTTATATTGTAGCTATATTAGGGTTTATTTTACAGGTAAGTATTTAGCTTTAAATAGGAATAATTTATTTAATAAGAGTTAATTTATTTTGTTAGATTTAAATTATATTTAACTTAGGGGGGTGTTAGTGTTAGGGTTAGACTTAGCTTTAGGGGTTAATACATTTATTAGAGTAGCGGTGAGGTCTGGTCGGCATATTAGGGGTTAATACTTGAAGTTAGGTGTCGGCGATGTTAGGGAGGGCAGATTAGGGGTTAATACTATTTATTATAGGGTTATTGAGGCGGGAGTGAGGCGGATTAGGGGTTAATACATTTATTATAGTAGCGGTGAGGTCTGGTCGGCAGATTAGGGGTTAATAATTGTAGGTAGGTGGAGGCGACATTGGGGGCTGCAGATTAGGGGTTAATAAATATTATGTAGGTGTCGGCGGTGTTAGGGGCAGCAGATTAGGGGTTCATACTATTTATTATAGGGTTAGTGAGGCGGATTAGGGGTTAATACATTTATTATAGTAGCGGTGAGGTCCGGTCGGCAGATTAGGGGTTAATAATTGTAGGTAGGTGGAGGCAATGTTGGGGGCAGATTAGGGGTTAATAAATATAATAAATCCTATAAATATAATATAGGAGTCGGCGGTGTTAGGGGCAGCAGATTAGGGGTACATAGGTATAATGTAGGTAGCGGCGGTGTACGGAGCGGCATTTTAGGGGTTAAAAAAATATGCAGGTGTTAGCGATAGCGGGGGCGGCAGATTAGCGGTTAATAAGTGTAAGGTTAGGGGTGTTTAGACTCGGGATACATGTTAGGGTGTTAGGTGCAGACTTAGGAAGTGTTTCCCCATAGGAAACAATGGGGCTGCGTTAGGAGCTGAACGCTGCTTTTTTGCAGGTGTTAGGTTTTTTTTCATCTCAAACGGCCCCATTGTTTTCTATGGGGGAATCGTGCACAAGCACGTTTTTGAAGCTGGCCGCGTCCGTAAGCACCGCTGGTATTGAGAGTTGCAGTGGCGGTAAATATGCTATACGCTCCCTTTTAGGAGCCTAACGCAGCCCTTCTGTGAACTCTAAATACCAGCGGTATTTAAAAGGTGCGGGGGAAAAAAAGCCATCATTAGCTACACGGGTCGTTACCGACAAAACTCTAAATCTAGCCGTATGTGTTCCGTAATAGGGCTTAATGCTGTTATGGCTCCGGTCTGTGTCCTCCGCTCCAATCTTATTATGCGCTGCAGCGGTGATACTTATGAAGAGGCAGCTGTTGTCTGGAGCCAAAATAGTTTTAATTACATGCCTTTATTCTTCCCCATACAAAATTCAGCACGGAGCTTCTCTCATCCATATTAGCAGTCGGCTCCGCCCCCCCCGTTTGCATGTATTTATATATAAATATAGGTATTTAAATATTTACATTTATTATCATATTGAATTTATATTAATTCTACATTTAATTTAAAATTAGGGTTGTTCATTACTGTAAGAAAAATGTTTAATGTCTGCCTTATGTTTATGACCACTTTATCAGGAACCATATAAGCAACTTATCCAGTCAGTCAACAAAAAGCCAGACATTTAAAAATAGACAATAATATATATTCTAGATTAATAGCAGTTAATTTCCTATGAAGCAATATTGATTTGGAAGAACAGAATCAATATTTGCATCTCAATTTATACTGAAGTATTTTTATACCAGATTGCTTGTTGTAGCAATTTCCCTATGGACAAGTCAAATTGATATAGTGATTTAGAACTGAAAAAAAATCTGTAAAAAGCATCTGTATATACCTGTTCTGAACTTTTTTTTAGTTATTTTTGCTCTAGTTTGCCCATTAAATACTTCTATAACCTATATTTCGACCTTTAAATTCCTACGTCTACTGATCAGTTTTGTGAAGACATTGCACATGTAATAAAAATTGATACAGTAAACATCACTCTAGTTATCTCTAGAAACCTCATTTAGCAAAATGGAAAGGAGCTATTTTAAGGTGTTAAAATTATTCTAAATTTCAGTTTTAATATGGATTGACTTTCTATTTAGGAACACCAGCTAATTTCACTGCTGCATTCAAAAGAAGCATTTGCAAAGTTAAAATGATTTTATACTGAACAGCTGTAGGGTTGAGCAAATATCTGGAATATAACTTTCAGATAAATTTCTGTAGAACAAATATTAATTTTGCTATTTTAAAATGTTATATTTAAAGGGACACTAAAGTCAAAATTAAACTTTCATGATTCAGATAGAGCATGCAATTTTAAGCAACTTTAATATACTCCTATTATAATTTTTTCTTCCTTCTCTTTGTTTCTTTATTTTAAAAGTAGGAATATCTGCTTAAAATTGCTGGCACATTTTTGTTTCAGAACCTATGTTATGCTTGCTTATTGGTGGTTAAATGTAGCCACCAGTCAGCAAGTGCTAGCCAGGGTTCTGAACTAAAAATGGGCCTGCTTCTTAGCTTACATTCCCACTTTTTCAAATAAAGATACCAAGAGAACAAAGAAAAAATGATAATTAATTAAAATTGCATGCTCTATCTGAATCATGAAAGAATAAAATTTGGGTTTACTATCTCTTTAAGGAAAAACATGTTAAAAACAGAACAATTAACCTTAAAAATGAGAAACAACAATATCTTACATTCAAATTAATTTCAAAATATTCTAGTGTTCACATTGTAAGTCTATGAAAATCAGTATTTGAATTCTAACTCTGATATTTAGATTGTTTTTAAATCTATTGCAACATAAATAAAAACATAATTTATGCTTACCTGATACATTTATTTCTCTTGTGATGTATCAAGTCCACGGATTCATCCATACTTGAGGGATATTCTCCTTCCCTACAGGAAGTGGCAAAGAGAGCACCCACAGCAGAGCTGTCTATATAGCTCCTCCCTTAGCTCCAACCCCCAGTCATTCGACCGAAGACTAGGAAGAAAAAGGAGAAACTATAGGGTGCAGTGGTGACTGAAGTTTTTTTAAATAAAAATATACTGCCTGTCTTAAATAAACAGGGCAGGCCGTGGACTCGATACATCACAAGAGAAATAAATTTATCAGGTAAGCATAATTTATGTTTTCTCTTGTAAGATGTATCGAGTCCACGGATTCATCCATACTTGTGGGATACCAATACCAATGCTTTAGGACACGGATGAAGGGAGGGACAAGACAGGTACCTTAAATGGAAGGCACCACTGCTTGTAGAACCTTTCTTCCAAAAATAGCCTCCGAAGAAGCAAAAGTATGAAGTGAAGACCAAGTTGCCGCCTTACAAATCTGTTCAACAGAAGCCTCATTTTTAAAAGCCCATGTGGAAGCCACTGCTCTAATAGAATGAGCAGTAATTCTTTCAGGAGGCTGCTGGCCAGCAGTCTCATAAGCCAAACAGATGATGCTTTTCAGCCCAAAGGAAAGAGAGGTAGCCGTAGCCTTTTGACCTCTCCTTTTACCAGAATAAACAACAAACAATGAAGATGTTTGACCGAAATCTTTAGTTGCTTGTAAGTAGAACTTTAAAGCACGAACCACATCAAGATTGTGCAACAGACGTTCCTTCTTTGATGAAGGATTAGGACACAGTGAAGGAGCAACAATCTCCTGATAGTGATGTCGCAAACTGCCATTGACTTCAATAGGCAGGCAAACTTTAAAACCCACAAGGACTCTTTCTGGCCACAATAGTGATGGAAAAGTTGTTTCAAGGGGACTAACACCTGGACTGTGGCATGCTGGAGGGGGATCCATGTCAAAACTCCCATGGAAAATTACATAGTTGATGCAGAGTCTGCTTTTAACCCATAAAGGGCCTAAATCACCTAACATTAAAAAATTGTTTGCAATAACGTGCTTTAAAACATCAGTTATGATGTCGTATCGATCAGGTAGTGTAAGGGTTACGCCCGCTTCACAGTGACAGAGCAAACTCCCCGTGTAACGCACCGCAAACAACCGCAAACAGTCCATTTGCACAACCACGAGATAGATAGATTTGATAGATAGATACATAGATTACATAGCTCAATCGATGCAATATACATATGATCGATACAAATTACATAGATCAATAGATGCAATATACATTTGATAGATACGAATTACATAGATCAATAGATGCAATATCCATTTGATAGATACGAATGTTATCGATCCAAAGATGCAATATACATTTGATAGATACGAATTACATCAATCAAAAGATGCAATATACATTCTATAGATACAAATTACATCGATCAATAGATGCAATATACATTTGATAGATACGTTTGATAGTTAGATAGATCTGATAGATAAATAGATAGATTTGAAAGATATATAATTTCCCTGACAGAGTATAACAATAAGACATTCGGTCTGGGACCCGTGGTGTGTTAAGTAGTACTATTCTTAGCAGTTTACTACTACCTGTTACTCCCCCTATCGGGGGAGGTCTGTATGGCCTGCATTTTTGGAACAGGGAGATGGAAGAAGATGATTGGTCTGTCCTCCTACTTCAAATTTGTCAAAAACACAACTGACTGTCTCAAAATAGTCCGGACACAAGATAGATAGATAGATAGATAGATAGATAGATAGATAGATAGATAGGATAGATAGATATACATAGATTGATAGTTAGATAGAATCGATAGAAGATAAATAGATAGATTTGTTAGATATATAATTCCCCTGACAAAGTATAATAATTAAACATGCGGTCTGTGACCCATGGTAACTAGGTTGTGTTAAGTAGTACTATTCTTAGCACTTTCATCCCTGTAACTCCTCCTATCCGGGGAGGTCTATATGGCCTGCATGATTACCATGACAAAGTATAACAACAAGACACGCGGTCTGGGACCCATGGTAACTAGGTTTTGTTAAGTAGTACTTTTCTTAGCACTTTAATCCCTGTTACTCCCCCTATCCAGGGAGATCTATATGGCCTGCATGATTACCTTACCAAAATATTACAATAAGACATGCGGTCTGGGAACCAATGTTAACTAGGTTGTATTAAGTTGTACTATTCTTAGAACTTTAATCCCTGTTACTCCCCCTATCAACAGAGGTCTATATGGCCTGCATGATTACCCTGACAAAGTATAACAACCAAACATGCAGTCTGGGACCCATTGTGGTACTGGTATAACAAGGTTTTCTTAAGTATTACTATTCTTAGCAGTTTAATCTCTGTGATTGGTCTGTCCTCCTACTTCAACTTTGTCAAAAACACAAGTGGCTGTCTAAAAACAGTCCGGACACAAGATAGAAAGATAGGATAGATAGATATACATAGATTGATAGTTAGATAGAATCGATAGAAGATAAATAGATAGATTTGTTAGATATATAATTCCCCTGACAAAGTATAATAATTAAACATGCGGTCTGTGACCCATGGTAACTAGGTTGTGTTAAGTAGTACTATTCTTAGCACTTTCATCCCTGTAACTCCTCCTATCCGGGGAGGTCTATATGGCCTGCATGATTACCATGACAAAGTATAACAACAAGACACGCGGTCTGGGAACCAGTGTTAACTAGGTTGTGTTAAGTTGTACTATTCTTAGCACTTTAATCCCTGTTACTCCCCCTATCAAGGGAGGTCTATATGGCCTGCATGATTACCCTGACAAAGTATAACAACCAAACATGCAGTCTGGGACCCATGGTGGTACTGGTATAACTAGGTTTTCTTAAGTATTACTATTCTTAGCAGTTTAATCCCTGTGATTGGTCTGTCCTCCTACTTTAAATTTGTCCAAAACACAAGTGGCTGTCTCAAAACAGTCCGGACAAAAGATAGAAAGATAGGATGGATTGATATACATAGATTGATAGTTAGATAGAATCGATAGAAGATACATTTGATAGATTTGTTAGATATATAATTACCCTGACAAAGTATAATAATTAAACATGCGGTCTGGGACCCATGGTAACTAGGTTGTGTTAAGTAGTACTATTCTTAGCACTTTCATCCCTGTAACTCCTCCTATCGGGGGAGGTCTATATGGCCTGCATGATTACCATGACAAAGTATAAAAACAAGACATGCGGTCTGGGACCCATGTTAACTAGGTTTTGTTAAGTAGTACTTTTCTTAGCACTTTAATCCCTGTTACTCCCCCTATCCAGGGAGATCTATATGGCCTGCATGATTACCTTACCAAAATATTACAATAAGACATGCGGTCTGGGAACCAATGTTAACTAGGTTGTATTAAGTTGTACTATTCTTAGAACTTTAATACCTGTTACTCCCCGTATCAACGGAGGTCTATATGGCCTGCATGATTACCCTGACAAAGCATAACAACCAAACATGCAGTCTGGGACCCATTGTGGTACTGGTATAACAAGGTTTTCTTAAGTATTACTATTCTTAGCAGTTTAATCTCTGTGATTGGTCTGTCCTCCTACTTCAACTTTGTCAAAAACACAAGTGGCTGTCTCAAAACAGTCCGGACACAAGATAGAAAGATAGGATAGATAGATATACATAGATTGATAGTTAGATAGAATTGATAGAAGATAAATAGATAGATTTGTTAGATATATAATTCCCCTGACAAAGTATAATAATTAAACATGCGGTCTGTGACCCATGGTAACTAGGTTGTGTTAAGTAGTACTATTCTTAGCACTTTCATCCCTGTAACTCCTCCTATCCGGGGAGGTCTATATGGCCTGCATGATTACCATGACAAAGTATAACAACAAGACACGCGGTCTGGGACCCATGGTAACTAGGTTGTGTTAAGTAGTACTTTTCTTAGCACTTTAATCCCTGTTACTCCCCCTATCGGGGGAGGTCTATATGGCCTGCATGATTACCTTACCCAAATATAACAATAAGACATGCGGTCTGGGAACCAGTGTTAACTAGGTTGTGTTAAGTTGTACTATTCTTAGCACTTTAATCCCTGTTACTCCCCCTATCAAGGGAGGTCTATATGGTAAGGTTGTGTTAATTAGTACTGTTCTTAGCATTTTAATACCTGTTACTCACCCTATCGGGGGAGATCTATATGGCCTGCATGATTACCCTTACAAAATATAATAATAAAACATATGCTCTGGGACCCATGGTAAGGTTGTGTTAAGTAGTACTGTTCTTAGCATTTTAATACCTGTTACTCACCCTATTGGGGGAGGTCTATATGGCCTGCATGATTATCCTGACAAAATATAATAATAAGACATGCGGTCTGGGACCCATGGTAACTAGGTTGTGTTAAGTAGTACTGTTCTTATTAGTTTAATACCTGTTACAACCCCTAATGGTGGGAGGTCTATATGGCCTGCATGATTAGCCAGACCAAACAAAACAACAAGACATGCGGTCTTGGACTGGGACCCATGGCTAACTTGGTTTTGTAAAGTAGTACTATTCTTAGCACTTTCATCCCTGTTACTGCCACCTCTCGGGGGAGGTTGATATGGCCTGCATGATTATCCTGACAAAATATAATAATAAGACATGCCCTCTGGGACCCATGGTAACTAGGTTGTGTTAAGTAGTACTGTTCTTATTAGTTTAATACCTGTTACAACCCCTAATGGTGGGAGGTCTATATGGCCTGCTTGATTAGCCGGACCAAACAAAACAACAAGACATGCGGTCTTGGACTGGGACCCATGGCTAACTTGGTTGTGTAAAGTAGTACTATTCTTAGCACTTTCATCCCTGATACTGCCACCTCTCGGGGGAGGTCTACATGGCCTGCATGATTATCCTGACAAAATATAATAATAAGACATGCGGTCTGTACTGTTCTTATTAGTTTAATACCTGTTACAACCCCTAATGGTGGGAGGTCTATATGGCCTGCATGATTAGCCGTGCCAAACAAAACAACAAGACATGCGGTCTTGGGCTGGGTCCCATGGCTAACTCTGGTGTGTAAAGTAGTACTATTCTTAGCACTTTCATCCCTGTTACTTCCAGATCTCTTGGGGAAGGTCTACATGGCCATCATGATTACCCTCACCAAAATATAACAACAAGACGTGCGGTCAGGGAACCATGGTAAGGTTACTTCCATTTGCACAATTGAGTATACCAGTTGCAGGCAGAGGTTCTGACCCTGCATTATGGCTGCACCTCTCCCTAAAAGAGGCATCCGTTACAGAGTCTGTGGGCATGTATGCAAAGAGCTGGCCTGCCTAAAAGGAGCAGCAAGGCAGTACAGGTCGTTCTCCTTCAGCCGTTTTATACGATGGCCCACGACCCTCATTAGCCACAACAGCATGAAACACCACATATGCCATCCTTTTGCACAATAGAGTACAGGTATGGCATTGATTTGCAGAACCCGGAGATATTTTAGAGGAACCAGGAAATTTAAAAAGAAACATGATTGGACACCCAGTACACGTCATTCTCCTTCAGCCTTTTTATAAGAGGGTCCCGGACCCTCAACAGAAACAACAGCTGGAAAGAGCACATATGCCATCCTTTAGAACAATAGAGTACAGGTATGGCATTGATTTTAGGAACACAGAGATAATTTTTAGGAACCGGGAAATTGAACAAAAAAACATGCTTGGACAACCAGTACAGTACAGGTCGTTCTCCTTCGGCATTTTTATAAGAGGGTCCAGGACCCTCAACAGAAACAACAGCAGGAAAGAGGACATATGCCATCCTTTTGAACAATAGAGTACAGGTACGGCATTGATTTTAGAAACCGGAAGTTAGTTTTTAGGAACCGGGAAATTGAACAAAAAAAAAGATTGGACACTCAGTACACTTCGTTCTCCTTCAGCCTTTTTATAAGAGGGTCCAGGACCCTCAACAGAAACAACAGCAGGAAACACCACATATGCCATCCTTTAGAAAAATAGAGTACAGGTATGGCATTGATTTTAGAAACCCGGAGATAATTTTTAGGAACCAGGAAATTGAACAAAAAAAATGATTAGACACCCAGTACACTTCGTTCTCCTTCAGCCTTTTTATAAGAGGCTCCAGGACCCTCAACAGAAACAACAGCAGGAAAGAGGACATATGCCAACCTTTTGAACAACAGAGTACAGGTACGGCATTGATTTTAGAAACCCGGAGATAATTTTTAGGAACCGGGAAATTGAACAAAAAAAATGATTGGACACCCAGTACACTTCGTTCTCCTTCAGCCTTTTTATAAGAGGATCCAGGACCCTCAACAGAAACAACAGCAGGAAACACCAAATATGCCATCCTTTAGAAAAATAGAGTAGAGGTATGGCATCCATTTTACAAAACCAGAGATAATTTTTAGGAACCGGGAGATATAAAAAGATGCTTGGACACCCAGTACACTTCGTTCTCCTTCAGCCTTTTTATAAGAGGGTCCAGGACCCTCAATAGAAACAACAGCAGGAAACACCACATATGCCATCCTTTAGAAAAATAGAGTACAGGTATGGCATTGATTTTAGAAACCCGGAGATAATTTAGAGGAACCTGGAATATTGATCAAAAAACGAGCTTGGACACCCAGTACAGGTCGTTCTCCTTCAGCCTTTTTATACGATGGGCCACAACCCTCAACAGGCACAACAGCATGAAACACCACATATGCCACCCTTTTGCACAATCGAGTACAGGTATGGCATTTATTTGAGGAACCCAGAGATAATTTAGAGGAACCGGGAATATTGATCAAAAAACGTGCTTCGACACCTAGTACAGGTCATTCTCCTTCAGCCTTTTTATACGATGGGCCACAACCCTCAACAGGCACAACAGCATTAAACACCACATATGCCACCCTTTTGCACAATCGAATACAGGTATGGCATTGATTTGAGGAACCCAGAGATAATTTAGAGGAACAGGGAATATTGAACAAAAAATGTGCTTGGACACCCAGTACAGGTCGTTCTCCTTCAGCCTTTTTATAAGATGGCCCACGACCCTCAACAGGCACAACAGCATGAAACACCACATATGCCACCCTTTTGCACAATCGAGTAAAGGTATGGCATTGATTTGAGGAACCTGGAGATAATTTAGAGGAACTGGGAATATTGAACAAAAAACGTGCTTGGACACCCAGTACAGGTCGTTCTCCTTCAGCCTTTTTATAAGATGGCCCACGACCCTCAACAGGTACAACAGCATGAAACACCACATATGCCACCCTTTTGCACAATCGAGTACAGGTATGGCATTGATTTGAGGAACCCGGAGATAATTTAGAGGAACCGGGAATATTGAACAAAAAACGTGCTTGGACACCCAGTATAGGTCGTTCTCCTTCAGCCTTTTTATAAGATGGCCCACGACCCTCAACAGGCACAACAGCATGAAACACCACATATGCCACCCTTTTGCACAATCAAGTACAGGTATGGCATTGATTTGAGGAACCCGGAGATAATTTACAGGAACCAGGAATATTGAACAAAAAACGTGCTTGGACACCCAGTACAGGTCGTTCTCCTTCAGCCATTTTATAAGATGGCCCACGACCCTCAACAGTCACAACAGCATGAAACACCACATATGCCACCCTTTTGCACAATCGAGTACAGGTATGGCATTGATTTGAGGAACCCAGAGATAATTTAGAGGAACCGGGAATATTGAACAAAAAACCTGCTTGGATACCCAGTACAGGTCGTTCTCCTTCAACATTTTTATACGATGGCCCACGATCCTCAACAGGCACAACAGCATGAAACACCACATATGCCACCCTTTTGCACAATCGAGTACAGGTATGGCATTGATTTGAGGAGCCCGGAGATAATTTAGAGGAACAGGTAATATTGAACAAAAAACGTGCTTGGACACCCAGTACAGGTCGTTCTCCTTCAGCCTTTTTATAAGATGGCCCACGACCCTCAACAGGCACAACAGCATGAAACACCACATATGCCATCCTTTTGCACAATCGAGTACAGGTATGGCATTGATTTGAGGAACCCGGAGATAATTTAGAGGAACCGGGAATATTGAACAAAAAATGTGCTTGGACACCCAGTACAGGTCGTTCTCCTTCAGCTTTTTTATACGATGGACCACGACCCTCAACAGGCACAACAGCATGAAACACCACATATGGCATCCTTTTGCACAATAGAGTACAGGTATGGTAACGATGGAACCCGGAGATAATTTAGAGGAACCAAGAGATGGAAAAAGATGCTTGGTCAGTCCTCCTACTTCAAATTTGGGGCACTGCGTGTGCAATCTACTGTGCCACCAGATATGAGTGGTGTGTTAAGTAGTACTATTCTTAACAGTTTAATCACTGTTATGTGCATATTTTTTTTTGCTTTGAGTTTTGTAGCCACAGTGCAGCAGCAGAGTCCAGAAAATTAGGCATGTACAAATGCAAATGCAGAGTCCTGAAAAATTCGGTATTGTTGCAGCCGCTGCTGTAGCAGCGGCCAGAAAAATTGATGTTTGTAAAACAGTTAGAAAGTGCCCTAAAACCTTGCGGCTTGAACACTAGTTGTTGGCGGATAAGTCACGCAAGTCATCCTGCATTATAAGAAAAAAAAGCCAGCGTGTGTACCATTTGTAGCCCAAGGCAGCTCATCTCATCATCAGGCCTTTTTTACTCAAATGTATCGCCCAATGTCAGTCCCTTCGGGATCCATCCCTCATTCATTTTAATAAAGGTGAGATAGTCAAGATTTTTTTGACCTAGCCGACTTCTCTTCTCAGTGACAAAACCTCCTGCTGCACTGAAGGTCCTTTCGGACAGGACACTTGAAGCGGGGCAGGCCAGAAGTTCAATTGCAAATTGGGATAGCTCAGGCCACAGGTCAAGCCTGCACACCCAGTAGTCAAGGGGTCCATCGCTCCTCAGAGTGTCGAGATCCACAGTTAATGCTAGGTAGTCTGCTACCTGTCGGTTGAGTCTTTCTCTGAGGCTGGATCCGAAAGGCTCTGGCAATGCATAGGAGTTAAAAATGTCTGAATGTCCTCCATCAACAAGACGTCAGGAAGGGAGGAGGAGGGTTACTTTCATCTCTTCCCCTGTTACATTCCCGTTGTGCTGTGACATCACCCTTATACGCTGTGTAAAGCATAGTTTTTAATTTATTTTTAAAATGCTCCATCCTTTCCGACTTGTGGGAATTTGGTAACATTTCAGGCACTTTATGCTTATACCGGGGGTCTAGTAGTGTGGACACCCAGTACAGGTCGTTCTCCTTCAGCATACGAGGGTCCCTCAACAGGCACGACAGCATGAAAGACCCCATTTGCACAAGGTTGGATGCCGAGCTAATCATGTCCCGTTCCTCATCCTCACTGATGTCACTGAGGGTATCTTCTCCCCCCCAGCCACGTACAACACCACGGGTACTAGAGAGGTGACAACAACGAGCACCCTGGGATGCCTGTTGTGCTTGGTCTTCCTCCTCCTCCTCCTCCTCCTCAAAGCCACATTCCCCCTCTGACTCCTCTTCCTCACAATCCTCTTCCTGCGTTGCCGCAGGTCCAGCAAGCGATGCTGATAAGGCTGTTTGTGGGGGTGATGGACACCACAACTCTTCCTCTTCACGCTCATCTACGGCCTGATCCAGCACTCTTCGCAGGGCATGCTCCAGGAAGAAAACAAATGGTATGATGTCGCTGATGGTGCCTTCAGTGCGACTGACAAGGTTTGTCACCTCCTCAAAAGGACGCATGAGCCTACAGACATTGCGCATGAGCGTCCAGTAATTTGGCAAAAAAATCCCCAGCTCCCCAGAGGCTGTCTTAGCACCCCGGTCATACAAATACTCATTAACAGCTTTTTCTTGTTGGAGCAGGCGGTCGAACATTAGGAGTGTTGAATTCCACCGTGTCGGGCTGTCGCAAATCAAGCGCCTCACTGGCAGGTTGTTTCGACGCTGGATATCGGACAAGTGCGCCATGGCCATGTAGGAACGCCTGAAATGCACACACACCTTCCTGGCCTGCTTCAGGACGTCCTGTAAGCCTGGGTATTTATGCACAAAGCGTTGTACAATCAGATTACACACATGTGCCAATTTCATTGCCCAATTTCAATGCCGCCACCAAATTACTTCCATTGTCAAAAACAACCTTGCCAATTTCCAGTTGGTGCGGAGTCAGCCACTGATCCACCTGTGCTTTCAGGGCGGTCAGGAATGCTGGTGCGGTGTGACTCTCCGCTTTCAGGCAAGTCAACCCCAAGACGGCGTGACACTGCCGTATCCGGGATGTTGAATAGTACCTGGGGAGCTGGGGGGGTGCCATTGATGTGAAGCAAGACGCAGAAGCAGAAGAGGACTCAGCCGAGGAAGAGGTTATGGAAGAGGATGGAGTAGGAGGAGTAGAGGAGGTAGCAGCAGGCCTGCCTGCAAGTCGTGGCGGTGTCACCAACTCTTCTGCAGAGCCACGCATTCCATGCTTGTCAGACATCAGCAGGTTTACCCAATGCGCAGTGTAGGTGATATACCTGCCCGGACCATGCTTTGCAGACCAGCTATCCATGGTCATATGGACCCTTTCCCTAACGCTGTGTGCCAGACATGCCATTACTTCCTTTTGAACAATAGAGTACAGGTTTGGGATTGCCTTTTGTGAAAAGAAATTTCTGCCAGGTACCTTCCACTGCGTTGTCCCAATAGATACAAAGTTTTTTAAAGCTGGTGGGCTAAGAGTTCAGACAAGCCAGCTGTCAGATGCCGGGCAAGGGGGTGACTTTGAGAAATTGGCTTCTTACGCTCAAACATATCCTTGACAGACACCTGACCGTGGGCAGATGACCAGGAACTGCTACGTAAGAGAGTCTCAGTGGAGGATGGTCGAGAGGGGGCAAGGAGGACAGCAGTGGTTGATTTGGCTGAAGATGCTGGAGCAGGAGGAGGAGGGCGGCTTTGAGTTTGTGTGCTGCTTCTACTCATGTGTTCTTCCCATCGGCGTTTGTGATGTGAGACCATGTGCCTTCGCAAAGCAGTTGTACCTAGGTGGGTGTTGGACTTCCCACGACTCAGTTTCTTTTGGCACAGGTTGCAAATGGCATCGCTGTTGTCAGAGGCAGACACACACAAAAAATGCCACACTGCTGAGCTCTGCGATGACGGCATTCTGGTCGTGTCAACAGCATGCGTTGATGGTCGTCGGCGTGCTGTCTGGCTGACCCCTGGTGCCGATGCATGCTGTCTGACTGTGCCACTAGCTCCTTGAGATGACCTCCCCCTGCTTCCAACTCGTCTCCTCCTCCTCTGTGTCTCCCCATCTGAACTTTCCCCCTCTTCTTCTTCTCTTCTAGCAGGCACCCACGTGACATCCACCGACACATCATCATCAACCGCTTCACTTGTATCTGACACATCAAGAAAGGAAGCAGCAGCGGGTACAACATCATCATCATCATCATCACACCGTACGTCCATGTCTATAATGCTGCCTGACTGAGACATATGACTGTTATCTACATCCTCTGTCAATGATGGTTGCGCATCACTCATTTCTTCCAACTGATGTGTCAATAACTCCTGTGACAGATCAAGTGAAGCGGCTGTGGTGCTAGTGTTGGTGGTGGCGACAGGCGGGCGAGTGGTACTGGTCACTTGAGAGGTGCCCAAAGCACAGCTGGACGTAGATGGTGCGTCAAGGTTAGGAGGACTAGGAGCGGAAGCTGTAGAAGATTGGGTGTCCTTTGTTAGCCATTCAACTAGGTCCTCCTCAGAACTTTTCGTGTCCCCCCTGGCACCCGGTATCTGAACAATGTGCATATTTGTAGGGTCTAAAGGAATCACAGCACCACGACCACGGAACCTGCGGGGTGGCCTGCCTCTGCCTGTCATTTTTTTAAAAATGTACACTTACAATACTATTAAACAAATTATGAGTGGTGGCACTGGGCAAGTGGGCACAGTATACGCTGTGAGCCTGACAACAACAAAAAAATGATGTTTCAAAGTCAAAAATGTTTATTTTTTAAATATTAAAAGTACTGTGACAACAAATATGATTGGTGGCACTAGTTGGCAAGTGGGCCTGTCTGGCACACACGCTGGGAGGAAGGCAACTGCAATTAGATTACATGCTTCTTTTAGTCCAAATTTTTTTTTAAAAATTGACAATACTATTAGACCAAATATGATTGGTGGCACTAGTTGGAAACGGCAAGTGGGCCTGGCACACACACTGGCAGGCAGGCAGGCAACTGCAATTCAATGGCACTAGGAGACTGATGATTCACAGTCAAAAAAGTTATGATTTAAAATATTTTCAATACTGTTACAACAAATATGATTGGTGGCAGTAGTTGGCTAGTGGGCCTGGCACACATGCTGGCAGGCAGGAGGAAACTGCAATTCAATGGCACTAGCAGACTGATGATTCACAGTCTAAGAATTTTTTAATTTAAATATTTACAATACTGTTACAAAAATTATGATTGGTGTAACTAGTTGGCAAGTGGGCCTGGCACACACGCTGGCAGGCAGGCAACTGCAATTCAATGGCACTAGGAGACTGATGATTCACAGTCAAAAAAGTTATGATTTAAAATATTTTCAATACTGTTACAACAAATATGATTGGTAGCACTAGTTGGCTAGTGTGCCTGGCACACACGCTGGCAGGCAGGAAACTGCAATCCAATGGCACTAGCAGACTGATGATATACAGTCTAAGAATTTTCTATTTTAAATATTTACAATACTGATAGAACTAATATGATTGGTGTAACTAGTTGGCAAGTGGGCCTGGCACACACGCTGGCAGGCAGGCAACTGCAATTCAATGGCACTAGGAGACTGATGATTCAAAGTCAAAAAAGTTATGATTTAAAATATTTTCAATACTGTTACAACAAATATGATTGGTGGCAGTAGTTGGCTAGTGGGCCTGGCACACACGCTGGCAGGCAGGAGGAAACTGCAATTCAATGGCACTAGCAGACTGATGATTCACAGTCTAAGATTTTTTTATTTTAAATATTTACAATACTGTTACAACAAATATGATTGGTGTAACTAGTTGGCAAGTGGGCCTGGCACACACGCTGGCAGGCAGGCAACTGCAATTCAATGGCACTAGGAGACTGATGATTCACAGTCAAAAAAGTTATGATTTAAAATATTTTCAATACTGTTACAACAAATATGATTGGTGGCACTAGTTGGCTAGTGGGCCTGGCACACACGCTGGCAGGCAGGAGGAAACTGCAATTCAATGGCACTAGCAGACTGATGATTCACAGTCTAAGAATTTTTTATTTTAAATATTTACAATACTGTTAGAACAAATATGATTGGTGTAACTAGTTGGCAAGTGGGTCTGGCACACACACTGGCAGGCAGGCAACTGCAATTCAATGGCACTAGGAGACTGATGATTCACAGTCAAAAAAGTTATGATTTAAAATATTTTCAATACTGTTACAACAAATATGATTGGTGGCAGTAGTTGGCTAGTGGGCCTGGAACACATGCTGGCAGGCAGGAAACTGCTATTCAATGGCACTAGCAGACTGATGATTCACAATCTAAGAATTTTTTATTTTAAATATTTACAATACTGTTAGAACAAATATGATTGGTGTAACTAGTTGGCAAGTGGCCTGGCACACACGCTGGCAGGCAGGCAGGCAACTGCAATTCAATGGCACTAGCAGACTGATGATTCACAGGCAAAAAATTATTTATTTTAAATATTTACAATACTGTTATAACAAATATGATTGGTGGCAATAGTTGGCAGCAAGTGGGCCTGGCACACACGCTGACAGACAGGCTACTGCAATTAGATTACACTAGCAGACTGATCTTTCAGAGTCAAAAAATTATTATTTTTAATATTTAAACTACTGTTATAACAAATATGATTGGTGGCACTAGTTGGCAAGTGGGCCTGGCACACACGCTGGCAGGCAGGCAACTGCAATTCAATTGCACTAGCAGGCTGATGATTCACAGTCAAAAAAGATTTTATTTTAAATATTTACACTACTGTAATAACAAATATGATTCGTGGCACTAGTTGGAAAGTGGGCCTGGCACACACGCTGGCAGACAGGCAAATGCAATTAAATAACAATAGCAGACTGATGTAACAGTTTGTTTTTAAAAAAGTTACAAAAATGTTACAACAGATAGGAGTAATGGCACTCAGGATAGAACTAGGCACAGTATGTGCTGGCAGCCTGACACACAGGCTGGCACTAGTGGTGGCAGGCTGGCCTGTAAACTTAAATTAAATAACACTAGAAGACTGATGTAAAAGTTTTTTTTTACAAAATTTAATTTAATGTTACACCAGAGAGGAGTCGTGGACTGGCACTGAGGATGGAAGTAGGCACAGTATATGCTGGCAGCCTGACACACAGGCTGGCACTAATGGCAGCCAGGCTGACCTGGCAACTAAAATTAAATAACACTAGAAGAGGACTGATGTAAAAAAAAAAAAATTAAATTTACACTAGTGTTGTTACACCAGATATAAGTGGTGGAAAAAAAAAATTATTCAGTGTCACACTATATGATGTGGGCCACAAACACACAGGCCTGATGGGAAAAGAAATTAGATTACACTAGCAAAATTATTTTAAAATTATTTTTTTAACTTTAAAATAATGTAAAGCAGATATGAGTCGTGGCTCCTAGGGCAGCAAGTAACCACAGTATGCTGAGTAAGCCAGAAACACACAGGCCTGATAGAAAATGAAATTAGATTACACTAGCAAAATGATTTAAACGTTTTTTTTTTAAAATTGAAAATAATGTTAAGCAGATATGAGTCGTGGCTGCTAGGTAGGGCAGCAATTAACCACAGTATGCTTGCTGTGTAAGTCAGAAACACACAGGCCTGATAGAAAATGAAAGTAGATTACACTAGCAAAATGATTTAAATTTTTTTATTTTAAATTTAAAAAAATGTTAAGCACATATGAGTCATGGCTGCTAGCCTAGGTAGGGCAGCTATTAACCACAGTATGCTCTGTAAGTCAGAAACACACAGGCCTGATAGAAAATAAAATTAGATTACACTAGCAAAATGATTTAAAGGTTTTTTTTTAAATTTAAAAAATGTTTAAGCACATATGAGTCGTGGCTGCTAGCCTAGGTAGGGCAGCAATTAACCACAGTATGCTCTGTAAGTCAGAAACACACAGGCCTGATAGAAAATAATATTAGATTACACTAGCAAAATGATTTAAAGGTTTTTTTTTATTATTTAAAAAAATGTTAAGCACATATGAGTCGTGGCTGCTAGCCTAGGTAGGGCGGCATTCAACCACAGTATGCTCTGTAAGTCAGAAACACACAGGCCTGATAGAAAATAAAATTAGATTACACTAGCAAAATGATTTAAAGTTTTTTTTTTTAAATTTAAAAAAATGTTAAGCACATATGAGTCGTGGCTGCTAGCCTAGGTAGGGCAGCTATTAACCACAGTATGCTCTGTAAGTCAGAAACACACAGGCCTGATAGAAAATAAAATTAGATTACACTAGCAAAATGATTTAAAGGTTTGTTTTTTTAAATTTAAAATTTTTTTAAGCACATATGAGTCGTGGCTGCTAGCCTAGGTAGGGCAGCAATTAACCACAGTATGCTCTGTAAGTCAGAAACACACAGGCCTGATAGAAAATAATATTCGATTACACTAGCAAAATGATTTAAAGGTTTTTTTTTTATTTAAAAGAATGTTAAGCACATATGAGTCATGGCTGCTAGCCTAGGTAGGGCAGCAATTAACCACAGTATGCTCTGTAAGTCAGAAACACACAGGCCTGATAGAAAATAAAATTAGATTACACTAGCAAAATGATTTAAAGGTTTTTTTTTTAAATGTAAAAAAATTTTAAGCACATATGAGTCGTGGCTGCTAGCCTAGGTAGGGCAGCAATTAACCACAGTATGCTCTGTAAGTCAGAAACACACAGGCCTGATAGAAAATAATATTAGATTACACTAGCAAAATGATTTTAAATTTTTTTTTAATGTAAAAATATGTTAAGCACATATGAGTAGTGGCTGCTAGCCTAGGTAGGGCAGCAATTAACCACAGTATGCTCTGTAAGTCAGAAACACACAGGCCTGATAGAAAATGAAATTAGATTACACTAGCAAAATGATTTAAAAGTTATAAGCAGATATGAGTGGTGGCTGGCACAGAGCAATGAACCACAGTATATGCTGTGTGAGCCTGAGTGACACAGGCCTGATAGAAAATGAAAATAAATTACACTAGCAAAATAATTTCAAATTTTTGTTGGTTAAATTTAAACTAATGTTAAGCAGATATCAGTGGTGGCACTAATCACAGTATATGCTGTGAGCCTCACACACAGGCTGAAAGCCAGGCAAATTAAAATAAAAATACAAAGAAAAAAAAAATGGGCTTTTTGGGGTGCTGTCCTTGCAGCAGAGATGAGATGAGTCCTTCAGGACTGTAGTGGACACTAAATACACTAGCCTAGCTATCTATTTCCCTATTATGTCAGCAGCAGCAACAAGAAAGAAAGCAAGATCGTAATGAGTCTAAAATGGCTGCTGCCAAGGAGCTGGGAGGGTCTGTGCGGGAGTGTCTGCTGCTGATTGGCTCAAATGTGTCAGAAGGCTGTGACATACAGGGTCAAACTTTCCTCAATGATGACACATAGGGGGCGGATCGAACATCGCATATGTTCGCGGTGAACTGTTCGTGGGCGAACAGTTCGGGACATCACTATCTCCTGATTGATCTTCCTATTAAAAACAACCTTAGGAAGAAACCCAGGTTTGGTACGCAAAACCACCTTATCTGCATGGAAAACAAGGTAAGGTGAGTCACACTGTAAAGCAGATAACTCAGAAACTCTTCAAGCCGAAGAGATAGCTACTAAAAACAAAACTTTCCAAGATAGAAGCTTAATATCTATGGAATGCATAGGTTCAAACGGAACCCCTTGAAGAAATTTAAGAACTAAGTTTAGGCTCCATGGTGGAGCAACAGGTTTAAATACAGGCTTGATCCTGACCAAGGCCTGACTAAATGCTTGAACGTCTGGGACATCTGCCAGACGTTTGTGTAAAAGAATAGACAAAGCAGATATTTGTCCTTTTAAGGAACTAGCTGATAATCCCTTCTGCAATCCTTCTTGGAGAAAAAATAATATTCTAGGAATCTTAATCTTACTCCATGAGTAACCCTTGGATTCACACCAATAAAAATATTTGCGCCAAATCTTATGATAAATCTTCCTGGTGACAGGCTTTCTAGCTTGAATCAGGGTATCAATGACCAACTCAGAGAAACCACGATTTTATAGAATCAGGCGTTCAATCTCCAAGCAGTCAGACGCAGAGAAATTAGATTTGGATGTGTGAATGGACCTTGGATTAGAAGGTCCTGCCTCATTGGCAGAGTCCACGGTGGAACCGATGACCTGTCCACTAGGTCTGCATACCAAGTCCTGCGTGGCCACACAGGTGCAATTAGAATCACCGAAGCGCTCTCCTGCTTGATTCTGGAAAACCAGACATGGGAGGAGAGGAAACGGTGGAAATACATAGGCCAGATTTAAGGACAAAGGCACTGCTAGGGCATCTATCAGTACCGCCTGGGGATCCCGGGACCTGGACCCGTAATGAGGAAGTTTGGCGTTCTGACGGGATGCCATCAGATCCAACTCTGGTATGCCCCATAGCTGAGTCAGCTGGGCAAATACCTCCGGATGGAGCTCCCACTCCCCCGGATAAAAAGTCTGACAACTTAGGAAATACGCCTCCCCGTTCTCTACCCCTGGGATATGGATTGCTGAGAGATGGCAAGAGTGATCCTCCGCCGATCGGATTATTTTGGTTACCTCCATCATCGCTAGAGAACTTTGTCTTCCTCCTTGATGATTGATATAAGCTACAGTCGTGATGTTGTCCGACTGAAATCTGATGAATTTGTCCGCAGCTAGCTGAGTCCACGCCTGGAGCGCATTGAATATCGCTCTCAGTTCTAGAATGTTTATCGGGAGGAGAGTTTCCTACTGAGACCATAAGCCCTGTGCTTTGAGGGAGTTCCAGACTGCACCCCAGCCTAGCAGGTTGGCATCTGTCGTTACTATGAGCCACTCTGTCCTGCGGAAACACATTCCCTGAGACAGGTGGTCCTGAGACAACCACCAGAGAAGAGAATCTCTGGTCTCCTGGTCCAGATGCAGTTGAGGAGATAAATCTGCATAATCCCCATTCCACTGTTTGAGCATGCATAGTTGCAGTGGTCTGAGATGTAGGCGGGCAAAAGGAACTATGTCCATTGCCGCTACCATGAGTCCGATTACCTCCATACACTGAGCCACTGATGGCTGAGGAATGGAATGAAGAGCTCGACAAGTGGTTATGATTTTCTGACCTCCGTCAGAAATATTTTCATTTCTACCGAGTCTGTCAGAGTCCCCAGGAAGGAAACTCTTGTGAGAGGGAAGAGAGAACTCTTTTTTATGCTCACCTTCCACCCATGAGATCTCAGAAAAGCCAACACGATGTCCGTGTGAGACTTGGCTAGCTGGAAAGTCGAAGCCTGAATCAAGATGTCGTCTAGATAAGGCGCCACTGCTATGCCCCGCGGTCTTAGAACCGTCAAAAGGGACCCTAGCACCTTTGTGAAAATTCTGGGAGCCGTGGCCAACCTGAAGGGAAGGGCCACGAACTGGTAATGCCTGTCCAGAAAGGCAAATCTGAGGAATTGATGATGATATCTGTGAATAGGGATGTGTAGATACGCATCCTTTAAGTGCACGGTAGTCATATATTGACCCTCCTGGATCAATGGTAGAATAGTCCGAATAGTCTCCATCATGAATGATGGTACTCTGAGGAATTTGCTTAGAATTTTGAGATCCAAGATTGGTCTGAAAGTTCCCTCTTTTTTGGGAACCACAAACAGGTTTGAGTAAAACCCTAGCCCTTGTTCCGCTTTTGGAACTGGGCAGATTACTCCCATGGTATGTAGGTCTTCTACACAGCATAAGAACGCCTCTCTCTTTGTCTGGTTTGCAGACAATTGAGAAATGTGAAATCTCCCCCTTGGGGGAGAGTCTTTGAAGTCCAGAAGATATCCCTGGGACACAATTTCTAAGGCCCAGGAATCGTGAACATCTCTTGCCCAAGCCTGAGTGAAGAGAGAGAGTCTGCCCCCTACTAGATCCGGTCCCGGATCGGGGGCTACCCCTTCATGCTGTCTTAGAGGCAGCTGCAGGCTTCTTGGCCTGTTTACCCTTGTTCCAAGCCTGGTTAGGTCTCCAAACTGACTTGGATTGGGCAAAATTCCCCTCTTGCTTTGCAGCAGGGGAAGCTGAAGCAGGACCACCCTTGAAGTTCCGAAAGGAACAAAAATTATTTTGTTTGGTCCTCATTTTATTTGTTCTATCCTGAGGGAGGGCATGGCCTTTCCCTCCAGTGATGTTTGAAATAATCTCTTTCAGTTCAGGCCTGAATAAGGTCTTTTCTTTGAAAGGGATGTTCAAAAGTTTAGATTTTGATGACACATCAGCAGACCAGGACTTAAGCCATAACGCCCTGCGTGCTAAAATGCCAAAACCTGAATTCTTTGCCGCTAATTTAGACAGTTGGAAAGCGGCATCTGTAATGAAAGAATTAGCCAACTTAAGGGCCTTAATTCTGTCCATAATATCCTCTAATGGAGTCTCCATCTAAAGAGCCTCTTCTAGAGCCTCGGACCAGAAAGCAGCTGCAGTAGTTACAGGAACAATGCACGCAAAAGGTTGGAGAAGAAAACCTTGATGAACAAAAATTTTCTTTAGGAGACCCTCTAATTTTTTATCCATAGGATCTTTGAAAGCACAACTGTCTTCGATAGGTATAGTTGTAGGCTTAGCCAGAGTAGAAATAGCTCCCTCCACCTTAGGAACTGTCTGCCACGAGTCCCGCATGGTGTCAGATATGGGAAACATTTTCTTAAAAACAGGAGGGGGAGGGAACGGAATACCTGGTCTATCCCACTCCTTAGTAACAATATTCACAATCCTCTTAGGGACTGGAAAAACATCAGTGTAAACAGGAACCTCTAAGTATTTGTCCATTTTACACAATTTCTCTGGGACCACTATAGGGTCACAATCATCTAGAGTCGCTAATACCTCCCTGAGCAATAAGCGGAGGTGTTCAAGCTTAAATTTAAAGGCCATCATATCAGAATCTGTCTGAGGGAGCATCTTTCCTGAATCAGAAATTTCTCCCTCAGATAACAAATCCCTTACCCCTACTTCAGAACATTGTGAGGGTATATCGGATACGGCTACTAAAGCGTCAGACGGCTCAGCATTTGTTCTTAACCCAGAGCTGTCACGCTTTCCTTGTAAACCAGGCAGTTTGGATAAAACCTCTGTGAGGGTTGTATTCATAACTGTGGCCATGTCTTGTAAAGTAAATGAATTAGACTCACTAGAAGTACTAGGCGTCACTTGTGCCGGCGTTACTGGTTGTGACACTTGAGGAGAGCTAGATGTTAAACCCTCATTTCCTTCTGTCTGAGAATCATCTATTGCAATATTTTTAAGTGCTAAAATATGCTCTTTATAATTTATAGACATATCAGTGCAAGTGGGGCACATTCTAAGAGGGGGTTCCACAATGGCTTCTAGACACATTGAACACGGATTTTCCTCGGTGTCAGACATGTTAAACAGGCTAGTATTGTAACAAGCAAGCTTGGAAAACACTTTAATCAAAGCAAATAACACTTAGAAAAAAACGGTACTGTGTCTTTAAGAGAAAAAAAGCTGCACAAACTCCGCAAAACAGTGTAAAAAAGCAGTAAACTCAACAAAATTTTTACAGTAGCATCATAAAGCCTTAGTAACTTTGCACAGCTATGCAAATAAACAATTAACCCCTTAATGTAAAAACCGGATTGACAAAACGTCAAAAAACGGTAAAAAACGTTCAGAACCTTGCCACAGCTCTGCTGTGGCACCTACCTGCCCTTTAGGAATGATTTGTGGGGAATAAAACTTCTTTACAGCCCTCAAAAACAGTAGGAACCTCTGGAGAAGCAGCTGGATGTAGGGTTGCCACCTTTTGACCAGAAGATTCCTGGACACTTTCTAAATGGGGGTGGAGGGGCGTGGCTTCTCACAGCCTCAAATTCAATATGAAATCAAATTGATATATTATATATAATATATATGTATATAATATATATATATAAATATATAATATACAGTATATATGTATATAATATATATAAAAATATATAATATACAGTATATATATAATATAATATATATATATATATATATATATATATATATATATATATATATATATATATATATATATATATATATATATATATATATATATATATATATATATATATATATATATATGAAGGTGCAAGTAGAATGTGTCCACTCAGTAAGCTGAGTGGATACAAGCGTTACTCTATAGTAGGCGCTAGTCAGGTTGTGTAGAGCATACAGGCAGCTATATAAGGCAGATACTGGATGAGGTGTGCACCCCAGGCAGTAGGAGTAAATGTGGGTACAAGGGTTATAACAGCGCCTATATATCCACTAAAGCATAGAATATGTACAGCAAAGTGGGTAAAAAATAAAAATAGACAAAAAAAATATATATATAAAAAAATATAAAAATAAAATAAAGAACTTGGTAGTTCAATTTGAGTCTTTAGGATATATATAGTCCTTAGTGTATGTCCAACATACGGATGATATGTAGTAATGGATGGTATATAATACCCTTACCAGATATTACCCCAATCTGATGAGGTAAGTATGCCGCACTGGGGGTATGTGTTGGTCGTTCAATCTTCTCCTTGTATCCAGTGAGATGGCTGTATCAGTTTTCGTTAGCCTCCTGGAGTATGCAGGGATGTGCTTCTGATGGTAGATGTATCCCTTGAGCTTCCTGTGGATTAGTGGTTGGCCTCTTGGAGTACTTTTTCTGTCTTGGTATAAACTGGAATGCTGGGCTCTGGAGGGAATGTTCAAAAGCTCTGGGAACAAACCAAACGTATTATAGGTGATAAAAATGAACTTGAGCCATTGAATTCTTTATCTTAAACAAGGCAATGGAAGTGCTTCCAAAGGTCAAAAAGTGACGTTGTGCAAATGACTTTGTCTCTAGACAGGCTGATAATAGTTTCCTCAGATTCTAGCACTCTACAAAGTGTCAATTGCTCACTGACACTTTGTAGAGTGCTAGAATCTGATGAAACTATTAAGATAAAGAATTCAATGGCTCAAGTTCATTTTTATCACCTATAATACATTTGGTTTGTTCCCAGAGCTTTTGAACATTCCCTCGAGAGCCCAGCATTCCAGTTTATACCAAGACAGAAAAAGTACTCCAAGAGGCCAACCACTAATCCACAGGAAGCTCAAGGGATACATCTACCATCAGAAGCACATCCCTGCATACTCCAGGAGGCTAACGAAAACTGATACAGCCATCTCACTGGATACAAGGAGAAGATTGAACGACCAACACATACCCCCAGTGCGGCATACTTACCTCATCAGATTGGGGTAATATCTGGTAAGGGTATTATATACCATCCATTACTACATATCATCCGTATGTTGGACATACACTAAGGACTATATATATCCTAAAGACTCAAATTGAACTACCAAGTTCTTTATTTTATTTTTATATTTTTTATATATATATTTTTATTGTCTATTTTTATTTTTTACCCACTTTGCTGTACATATTCTATGCTTTAGTGGATATATAGGCGCTGTTATAACCCTTGTACCCATATATATATATATATATATATCCACCTTGTATGTCTGCACTCCCAATGCTGTAGAGTCATCGACCAGGGTGCAAAGTCAATCAAGTACACAGTCTTTATCCAATAAGGGACTGCACTCGCTGGGTTTAGTGCAAAGAACCTTTTAAGTCTTTATTACGGTAACGTTTCGGGGTTCGCAGACCCCTTCCTCAGACCAGACAACAGTGCAAGTGAAAAAAGTGTGCAATATATAACACTAGCCCCACCCATCACACAGTTAGTAAAATTGCGCCAAAAACACAATCACCATGGTAACACATAAACAAGGCCTAATAACCATAACACCAGAAATAATACTACATAAATAAATATCTTAAATTACCTCAATCCTAATAGACAATAGTAGATACATATATGGAGTTAGATATATAGACATATGAAGGCTTGGTATAGGTCAGTGGTATTATACATAAACAAGCATGAATTGTCAGAACACAGATCAAAGCAAACAGCATAAAAAAGGGGAATGTGTGTTTAAACTTGATGGTACATTATTAGAGAATCATCCCTGTGTCTAGAAGCAAGGATCAACAGATTAGATGTAGTTGCAAAAAGCGTAAGAGATATTATCACTCTAATAACCAAGGAAGCTAAATGTAGTGTGGTAAAAATAACCACTTGTAGGTTCGCAAATAGCCCGCTGCTGCGGTACCAATTTCCCCCATGTATGAAAATAAGGCCCAGATGATTCCTGTGTGAGTGTTGAGCTACTTGTAGTTTATCAGGAACGCTTATGTATTAAATGTATCATAGCACCATGTCAGCTCCCTAATATGTGTAAGTCAAACCCGCACTTCAGAGACAAACCTACTATCCCCAGCATGAAATATCATGCGATAGTGTGAATAATCAATACTACCCAGCAAGTACATAGAGAACTGTCTAACCCAAGCATAGACCTAGGCAACAAAAAATAGAATGCAGTGTGAGACTATTACCTTAATCACATAGGTGTCATGTCCGTGATAGAGCAGAGCCCAGTGAACGGGCGCAGATCAGCTCAACCCAGCGTGTGTATGATTACGTCGAGGCCGCATAGCTAATTAGCATAGCCTGTCAGTCACCCCAGTGGGCGTTGCTGTGTCCAGGAGTGACAGGATGATTAGTACTCGCGTGTTTAGCCCAATAGGCGATGTGCAGGAACATGTTGTGTGTCAAACCAGAAGGTACTATGACACGATATATAATCTGATCTCAAGATGTCAAACAGAGATAGAATCAATGGCATATCTATGCACATGTACATCTGAGGATAGAGGAGGATACACCAATGTTAACTCTATGTGTGCTATTACAGGGATCTATAGCGATAAAAAAGTAGCCATAATATATCATAGACAAGGCTAATGGTACAAGACTCAAAAACAAATTCAAACATAAGGGAATAGTCCTGCGGTATCAAAAGAGGGTCATACATGTACAACAGCGCTGATAATGCGTGATCATATACAATAAATAGCATACATATGCAGATGTTCCTGTGCAACTGAAGATAGAGAAGGATATATCAGTGATAGCCCTATGTGTACTACTAAGGGGATCTATAGCGATAAAAAAGATGGCACAATGTGTCATAGACAAGGCTATTTAGACAAGAATCAAAACAAATTCAAACATAGGGAAATAGTCCTGCAGTGTCAAAGAGGGTCATACATGTACAATGGCGCTGTTAATGTGTAGTCATATACAGTGCTAAACAGTATTTGCACAGTTAATGCTGTAGAGGTAAATGCACTAGCTGAGAAGCCCAAGCCCTGCATGTTAAATTAATACTATAATTAAACAATACCGTAGCCCTGCATAAAAGACAAAAAAACACGTGTGACATTGCCCGAGAAGATGACTCGTACAGCGGGATCTCAATAAGGATATCATTGACCACCTGTTTAAAAGTGGCAATCAAGATACGCATAAAGCCAAAGCCATAGGAAGGCAAACCATGGAAGGATATATCATCAGAACAAATATCACAGGGATGATCAGGTCACAGTCCATAGTTGTCATTATAATTAATGAAAAGTACAGTGGTATCAAATGACATCGAAAAAGCAGGCAGATCCGTGTAGGTCATATTCCACGTAAGTTAGTAAAGGTACAATGTTGCAATTGAGACGTATATTCCAGCCCCAAGTAGAGAGATGGATTGAGAGGAAACAATGCCAGTCATTGGAAATATTAAGACCTCTAGGGTGTACGGTATCCAGTCTATGTATCCATCTGGCCTCCATCTGCAGGAGTGCCCTGCCGCGGTCACCCCCGCGCCTGAGGGGAGGGACGTGGTCAATTAAGATAAAGCGTAAATCAGTTACCTTATGTCCCGCTTGTAGGAAATGTCTTGCCACCGGTTGGTCCGAGGTCCCTTTGTCAAGGGCAATTCGTATAGCTGAGTGGTGGTTTGCCATTCTTAGGCATGCGTTATCAGTTGTTTTGCCAACATAAAATCGTCCACAACAACAACTCAGAAGGTATACAACATGGCTCGTTGTGCAGGTAATAAAGTGCCTTATAGTGTATTTCTGGTTAGTGTGGGGGTATCTGAATACTTTGCATGGGATCATACCGCTGCAGGTTGTGCAGCCCTTGCACCTGTAACAGCCCATTTTGCTAGTTTTAAGCCATTTCTTCGTGTAGCTCTGTTGTGGATCCGTTTGCATGAGTAGATCCCTCAGATTTGTGTACCCCATGATTGGTGGATCCATATGTCCGAAGGGGAGTGTTCGGTCTGTGCCCAGAATTTCCCACCTGTTACGAATGGAGTCAGCCAACACTTTCTTTCCTTTGTCATATGTAGTTGTAAAAACCATCCTTGGGATCTCTTTCTTGTTAACAGCTTGAGTGTCTTGTGATTTGTCAGACACAATCTCATCTCTAACTTGCTTGATGAGGTCATCTTTATATCCCCTTTGTCGGAATTTATCAGCCATCAGGTCTAATTGGAGTTCCCTGTTCGTTGCCTCAGTGTTGTTCCTTACAACACGTATCATCTGGGATTTGACAATTGGCTTCCGAGTATGTGGGGGGTGGTTACTCGTAGCTTCCAGCAATGAGTTTCTGTCGGTAGGTTTAGAGTAGAGAGTTGTGAATAACCTGTCATGTTTCTTGTAAATCCTTAGATAAAGGAAGTCGATCTTGTCAGGATCATGTTTCAGCTCAAACTTGATTGGGTCTGGTAATGCATTAAGTTGTGTTACCCATTCAATGAGTAGTTTCACCGGTCCATGCCACACAAAGAAGACATCATCGATATATCTCCTATAATGTCTTATCATTCCATGATTGTAGACATCCATGATGTCCCTTTCGAATTGCTGCATATATAGGTTTGCATATGACGGTACCATATTCGATCCCATGGCAGTCCCTGTCAGTTGTTGGTAGAAGGTGTTCTCAAAGCGGAAATAATTCAATTTCAGACATTTTTCCAGGATATTCAGGATGAAAGTTGTGGGTGGTCCTACATATGGAAACTGGTCCATTGCTGCTGCAATTGCACTCATTCCACCGGCATGAGGGATCACCGTGTAGAGACTCCTCACATCCATAGTTACAAGAATATCCTCCTGAGTGATTCCTTCCACAGTGTTTAGTATCCTAATGAGCTCACCAGAGTCCTTAATGTAGGAATCCATGGATCTGACAATAGGTTGTAGGAATGCGTCTACATATTGAGCCAATGGTTGTAGCAAAGAGCCCCTTGCGGAGACTATTGGTCTACCTGGGGGATTCAGTTGGTCCTTGTGAATTTTTGGCAAGGTATAGAGTATCGGGTGAATAGGATGCGTAGTGCAGAGGAAATCAAACTCATCCTGATCAATCCACTTAAGTTGTAGTGCTTCCACCAGTGTTGTGTCAATCTCCTTTTTGAATTCCTCTGTAGGGTTCCAAGTAAGTTTTTTGTATGTAAGTACATCTTTCAATTGCCGCAGTATTTCAGTACTGTATTGCATATAATTCATGATGACAATAGCGCCACCCTTGTCCGCCGGGCGTATGACAATGTCTGGGTCAGAGGCAAGTGTCTTTATTGCCAATCTCTAGTTTTGTTTAAGTTTGGTCGATGGTGTTCACTGTTACAATGCCCTGAGTCATTGGTAATCAGCCTTGTAAAAGTTTTAATGCTAGTTCCACAGGTGTTAGCACTGTTAGGTTCAAACTTGCTTTTGACTTTAAAATTCTTGGGTTCTGTATTTTCATTCAAATCCTTGAAATGTTCCTTAAGCTTTAGGCTCCTCTGGAACTTTTGTATATCCAGGTAGGTATCAAAGTCATTATTTTTAAAAGTAGGAATGAAAGTAAGGCCTTTGTTGAGAAGGCTTTTCTCTCCGTCCTTCAGTGTCCTGTCACTAATATTGATGACAATGTCACGATTCTCTACCTGGGTGGTAGGGGTGGTCTTCTTGCCACAGTAGTTCCTCCGCCTCGGGTGCGGCCTCGGCCTCTTGTGTTGGCCGATCTGGTTGTGACCCCTAAAAAATATGAGTTGGAAGTAGATGGTACTTGATCTGTGTGTCCTTGTTCCACATAATCATCCTTTCACTCCGGGACACAGCAACGCCCACTGGGGTGACTGACAGGCTATGCTAATTAGCCATGCGGCCTCAACGTAATCATACACACGCTGGGTCGGGCTGATCCGCGCCCGTTCACTGGGCTCTGCTCTATCACGGACATGACACCTATGTGATTAAGGTAATAGACTTACACTGCATTCTATTTTTTGTTGCCTAGGTCTATGCTTGGGTTAGACAGTTCTCTATGTACTCGCCGGGTAGTATTGATTATTCACACTATCGCATGATATTTCATGCTGGGGATAGTGGGTTTGTCTCTGAAGTGCGGGTTTGATTATACATATTAGGGAGCTGACATGGTGCTATGATACATTTAATACATAAGCATTCCTGATAAACTACAAGTAGCTCAACACTCACACAGGAATCATCTGGGCCTTATTTTCATACATGGGGGACATTGGTACCGCAGCAGCAGGCTATTTGCGAACCTACAAGTGGTTATTTTTACCATTTAGCTTCCTTGGTTATTAGAGTGATAATATCTCTTACGCTTTTTGCAACAACATCTAATCTGTTGATCCTTGCTTCTAGACAAAGGGATGACTCTCTAATAATGTACCATCAAGTTTAAACACACATTCCCCTTTTTTTATGCTGTTTGCTTTGATCTGTGTTCTGACAATTCATGCTTGTTTATGTATAATACCACTGACCTATACCAAGTCTTCATATGTCTATATATCTAACTCCATATATGTATCTACTATTGTCTATTAGGATTGAGGTAATTTAAGATATTTATTTATGTAGTTTTATTTCTGGTGTTATGGTTATTAGGCCTTGTTTATGTGTTACCATGGTGATTGTGTTTTTGGCGCAATTTTACTAACTGTGTGATGGGTGGGGCTAGTGTTATATATTGCACACTTGCACTGTTGTCTGGTCTGAGGAAGGGGTCTGCGAACCCCGAAACGTTACCGTAATAAAGACTTAAAAGGTTCTTTGAACTAAACCCAGCGAGTGCAGTCCCTTATTGGATAAAGACTATATATATATATATATATACATATATATATATATATATATATATATATATAAATTATATATACCAGCACCGCTAGTATAATTATACTAAAGGTCTAATACACAGAAATATAACCGTGTTCTCCATAAAGAGATACACCTTCTATGTAGTGCACGGTAAGGGTTAATATGTTTGAATGATTAAATAAAGAAATAGAACCCTTTTAGTTCCAGCAACAGACCATATATTTTCTATATATAAACCACATGACCAAAGTAGTGTAAGTAAAGAGACCCTAACACAGTATTTTTTATTTAAAGATAAATGTTATCAACAAAATCTGGGAACAACAATGGGGACTTGTTGTGCCCCTACATTTGCTTGCCTCTATCTAGGGAAATGGGAACATGACTGCATACTGAACAGTGTAGAAATGACAAATGACAGTATTTCCCTATGGTTAAGATTCATCGATGATGTCTTCCTCCTCTGGGAGGACACGGAGATGAAACTTATTGAATTTATGCATAAATTAAATAAAAATGATTGGCACCTAAAATTTACCTACACCTACAGTAAAGAGGAAATATCATTCTTAGATTTGCGAATTATGAATGTCAATAATAACTTAAAAACAGCCACTTATCGCAAAGAAACTGCAGGAAATGCATTGTTATCTTTTGACAGTCATCATCCAATGAAATTGATTCAAAATATTCCATACGGTCAATTTTTGAGACACAAACGAAATTGCACAGATTCGGAACAATTTTACACTGAAGCAAAACTTCTTAAAAATAGATTAAAACAGAGAGGATACTCCCAACAATGTTTAAAAAAAGCTTTTGCCAAAACCAAAAATAAAAACAGAGATGAATTACTATATGGTCAGAAAGAGCAAGCTCAAGATAACTCCTTGGTTAGATTCATAGCAACATATAACAATAAATGGCAAGATATACATGCAGTTTTAAAGAAGCATTGGCATATACTCTGGATAGATAAATCTATAGGAAAATTTGTAGGTGAGGTTCCACTAATGACAGCCAAGAGATCACCAAATTTAAAGGATCTATTAGTAAGTAGCCATTTTGAAAATAAAGATACACAAAATTGGCTAAATAGAAGAAAGGATGGTAACTATAAATGCTCTCATTGTTCAGTGTGTAACAATATGCTGATAGGGAGGAATTTTTGTGACAGATTTGGCTCCTATCACAATATAAAAGGTCACATTACTTGTAAAAGTGAAGGTGTAGTTTATATGGTCTTATGTAATTGCCCCCTTTACTATATAGGTAAAACCTATAGGGAGTTAAAAGAAAGGATCAAGGAACATAAAAGGCACATTAAAAACAAATGCATCAAAACAAGTAGTGTGGCTAGACACTTTTTGGAATGCCATGGAAGCAACAAAAATTTACTGAAATGTAGAGGTCTGGAAATGATTGACCTAAAAGGTAGAGGAGGAAATCTTGATCAAATCCTCTTGCGTAAAGAAAGCAAGTGGATATTTAACTTAAAGAGTTTAAAACCTCTTGGCTTGAATGAAGAGATTAATTTTGGATCATTTTTGGGTGATTAATAAATTATAATTAATCTTATATTTTTTATTTTTCATTTTTCAATTAAATTTAAAATCAAAGTTAATATAACAAACTCCAACTATTATACACAAAAATAAGTGAGGAAAATTTTTTTGTGTATATAACAAATGATCCAAAGATTATTAAATTCAATAATTTATAAAAACAAATATCTTTCTGAATTTAGTTGGAAGATTCTAGAAATGTTTATCAACATTAGAATATCCATAAATTGATTTGGCAACACAATTTGAAGAAAAAATTTGGAATTGTGAAGAAACAGTCCCTCTTGTTTGATCTCTGCAGAGAGAACATAAAGCACTTGTAATTTTTCGTTATTTGAGATTGAAACATAGTTTAATATTGAATTGATTGAAATGTACATGTATCTATAATATCGTTTATCCTAGGCAACAATGTGTTAGTATTTAGTAATATATTTCACCAGGGGGCTTTGTAAAATGTTTGTAATACACAAAAATAAGGCGGAGCATTCTGTTTAAATGAATGGAGGTTAAGCTCCAATCACATACAGCTGGAAGAAGCCCATAGGAAGCACGGGTGAAACGCGCGTAGCTGCTTGTTTGAACACAGCGGTGCTATCAGCTGAGCACCGCTGAGAAATCTCCCCACGCCAGGAATCCTGTATCTCCTATTGCTTTAACGAAGGCGTGCAGAGCACCTAAAGAGCCTTTGTTTTGGAGAAGCGGAATTATCCGGTGACTTGGAATTTTGGTCTGGTATGCTTAAACCCATATTCTGTGAAGGAGCAACGAGCAGGTAACAAATCATCACCCTATGGCCATTCACGCTAAAGGTAATAACGAATAATGAAGCACTGAAGTTATGCTGAAACAAGGTAACATAAAGGCGAACTGTCATTCACATGTATAATACTGAAGTGATATAAATATTTGCCTGCAAGTTGGTTACGAACTGACACATCAAAGGTTATTACCTGAGTGATCTACTGGCATAGTGGGATACTTGCATTAACGTTTCCCTATGTTTGGATTACAAAATAAATAATTCATGTATCTCAGAATAATCATGGGACATTAATTTCCCGGGAATGTTACTAATGGATCCAAAAGAGTCGTCATCACAACCCGAGTTGTTTAATATATGAACTAATTTGTATCCTGGCCTTGGGGGGGATATTATTTTGTTGTTTGAGAATATTTATATATATAAAAATAATGTGGCGTAAAATACTGTGTTAGGGTCTCTTTACTTACACTACTTTGGTCATGTGGTTTATATATAGAAAATATATGGTCTTTTGCTGGAACTAAAAGGGTTCTATTTCTTTATTTAATCATATATATATATATATATATATATATATATATATATATATATATATATATATATATATATATATATATATATATATATATATATATATATACAGGGAGTGCAGAATTATTAGGCAAGTTGTATTATTGAGGATTAATTTTATTATTGAACAACAACCATGTTCTCAATGAACCCAAAAAACTCATTAATATCAAAGCTGAATAGTTTTGGAAGTAGTTTTTAGTTTGTTTTTAGTTATAGCTATTTTAGGGGGATATCTGTGTGTGCAGGTGACTATTACTGTGCATAATTATTAGGAAACTTAACAAAAAACAAATATATACCCATTTCAATTATTTATTTTTACCAGTGAAACTAATATAACATCTCAACATTCACAAATATACAACAAAACAAAAACAAATCAGTGACCAATATAGCCACCTTTCTTTGCAAGGACACTCAAAAGCCTGCCATCCATGGATTCTGTCAGTGTTTTGATCTGTTCACCATCAACATTGCGTGCAGCAGCAACCACAGCCTCCCAGACACTGTTCAGAGAGGTGTACTGTTTTCCCTCCTTGTAAATCTCACATTTGATGATGGACCACAGGTTCTCAATGGGGTTCAGATCAGGTGAACAAGGAGGCCACGTCATTAGATTTTCTTCTTTTATACCCGTTCTTGCCAGCCACGCTGTGGAGTACTTGGACGCGTGTGATGGAGCATTGTCCTGCATGAAAATCATGTTTTTCTTGAAGGATGCAGACTTCATCCTGTACCACTGCTTGAAGAAGGTGTCTTCCAGAAACTGGCAGTAGGACTGGGAGTTGAGCTTGACTCCATCCTCAACCCGAAAAGGCCCCACAAGCTCATCTTTGATGATACCAGCCCAAACCAGTACTCCACCTCCACCTTGCTGGCGTCTGAGTCGGACTGGAGCTCTCTGCCCTTTACCAATCCAGCCACGGGCCCATCCATCTGGCCCATCAAGACTCACTCTCATTTCATCAGTCCATAAAACCTTAGAAAAATCAGTCTTGAGATATTTCTTGGCCCAGTCTTGACGTTTCAGCTTGTGTGTCTTGTTCAGTGGTGGTCGTCTTTCAGCCTTTCTTACCTTGGCCATGTCTCTGAGTATTGCACACCTTGTGCTTTTGGGCACTCCAGTGATGTTGCAGCTCTGAAATATGGCCAAACTGGTGGCAAGTGGCATCTTGGCAGCTGCACGCTTGACTTTTCTCAGTTCATGGGCAGTTATTTTGCGCCTTGGTTTTTCCACACGCTTCTTGCGACCCTGTTGACTATTTTGAATGAAACGCTTGATTGTTCGATGATCACGCTTCAGAAGCTTTGCAATTTTAAGAGTGCTGCATCCCTCTGCAAGATATCTCACTATTTTTGACTTTTCTGAGCCTGTCAAGTCCTTCTTTTGACCCATTTTGCCAAAGGAAAGGAAGTTGCCTAATAATTATGCACACCTGATATAGGGTGTTGATGTCATTAGACCACACCCCTTCTCATTACAGAGATGCACATCACCTAATATGCTTAATTGGTAGTAGGCTTTCGAGCCTATACAGCTAGGAGTAAGACAACATGCATAAAGATGATGATGTGGTCAAAATACTCATTTGCCTAATAATTCTGCACTCCCTGTATATATATAAATATATATATATATATATATGCCACAGTCAGTACATTGCATAAGAACACCCTCACTGAGCCACAGCGTACATTGTGGAAAAATAAAATAAATCTTATTACTAACCTCTCTGCAGCTTCCAAAGAGATTTTATTATACTGAGTTTGTTATACAGGAGGCCGGGCTTACAGTTGCATCATTTCCTAAGAGACAGAAAACTATGTCTGTGGTTCTTAGGAAACGATAACGTAGCTGTAAGCCCATCCTGCTGTTTAACGAACACAGTATAGTAAAATCTATTTGGAAGCTACAGAGAGGTTAGCGTTAATGGGGTTAGTAAGTTACAGGACCGGTCACCGGCTGCACGCACCTATGCTCCCTCACTGTCTTCTTGTCTCCTTAAATGGCACAATCTGCGCAGTACAGGCTCAGCGCAGCAATGGAAGTGAAGTCACGTGAGCCTCCTCCTCCCTCCCACATACAGGCAGCACCTCCCACATACTCCAGGCAGCGCAGGTTCCGTCTCTCCTCCTGCCGGGCTATGAGCTCCTCTGGCCAGCTGTTTTTTTTTTTTAATCTGCGATCAGTGCTGTGCCATCCCCAGGGGAGCTCTTAGCCCGGGGCATTTGACGGTATTTCTGGGGCACGGGACATACAGTCCCAGACCGGGACTGTCCCGGTGAAACCGGGGCAGGTGACAACCCTAGCTGGATGTCTCTGAGGAAAAGAAACTGCGCAACTGAGCCCTGAAAATAGGCCCCTCCCACCTCACTCGATGTTATGGGGCCTAAAAGAAACACAACAGAGTGTTTCTAAACTAGCCATGTGGGTTAATAACCCTTAAACAAGCCACAATGACCCCTTAAAATCTTCATCCCTTTTCTGCCACAGAGTAAATAGTACACACCGGTACCATTTAAAATAACAAACTTTTGCTTGAGAAAATAAAAACTAACATTTTTTCACCACACTCACTTTACCCTTCCTAATACTTAGAGTAGGCAAAGAGAATGACTGGGGGGTGGAGCTAAGGGAGGAGCTGTGGGTGCTCTCTTTGCCACTTCCTGTATGGAAGGAGAATATCCCACAAGTATGGATGAATCCGTGGACTCGATACATCTTACAAGAGAAAATAACATTATTTATTAACAATGATTTAAAACAACATACGTTGCCATCATTCATTGCTTCAAATTACATTTGCCAAAATATCGACCTATCCAATACAAATTAATACAAGTTTACTAGTACCATATAAGCAAGAAATTGATATATATATATATATATATATATATATATATATATATATATATATGTTACAGTTAAAGTGCAGAAACAGTTAATGTGCACATTACCTAGCTAATCTGCAGATTAACTGATTTGCTCAGTTAAAGTGCAGAATCTGCACTTTACCTAGGTAATGTGCACATTAACTGCTTCCATGTAGTTAAAGTTGGAAAAGTTTGTTTCTCTCATGTAAACTGTTTATTGAAAAAGAAGCCAAAGAATGTTCCGATTTTGGCCGAGGGCAGATACGCTCCAGAGTGCTCTGTTCTAATCACCTAAGTAATGTGCACATTAACGGATTCCGTGTAGTTAAATTTGGAAAAGTTTGTTTCTCTCATGTAAACTGTTTATTGAAAAAGAAGCCGAAGAATGTTCCGATTTCGACCGAGGGCAGATACGCTCCAGAGTGCTCTGTTCTAATCAGAGCCTCGGGTGCCACAACTGCCTCTGGGAACCTTACCATGGGTCACAGCCCGCACGTCTTGAAATTCTCTGTCTGGGAAATTATCTATCGAATCTATCTATTTATTATCTGATTAGAACAGAGCACTCTGGAGCGTATCTGCCCTCGGTCGAAAACGGAACATTCTTCGGCTTCTTTTTCAATAAACAGTTTACATGAGAGAAACAAACTTTTCCAACTTTAACTACACGGAATCCGTTAATGGAATATTCTTCAGCTTCTTTTTCAATAACCAGTTTACATGAGAGAAACAAACTTTTCTAAAAAGCTAAAGTGCTTGAAAGTGTATTATTTGTGTTTTCAACTGTATTATCACAGATACATTACAGCTAGAATGGCAGATATTTCACATTCTCAGTACAATGTTCTTACATTTATTTTGTGCTCATTGCATAATTCCACAATGGGTTGCAGGGAAGTTGATTCTGTAACAATTCAGAATGCAGAATGGGAAATATACAATGCTTAGAAGTGTAGAGGCCAAGATGCTAATAAATGCAAAAACAGAATGAGAGCAGTTGTTATACCCTTGGGAAAACTATTATAAACTTGTTAAGAAGTTGAAGTGTGTCTGGGCAATGAATGATGCATAAAGCGCGCCCACTGCCCTTTAAGATTTTGTTTTTACCTCCATTTTCAGAAGAAAGTGCCCCAAGCTCTCTAAAAAAAAGTGATATGAACTAATTATCATAGGAAAAACCATGGGACTCCCTTTAGTTTATATATATATATGTTACCGCTAAAGTGCATGTTTTGCACTTTAACTAGTGCCTAGTAGGTAATGTGCAGTAATTTGAGAAATGAAACCATTTTTCTGCACTTTAACTGGTCACCCTAGTTAATCTGCAGATTAGCTAGGTAATGTGCACATTAACTGATTTCTGCACTTTAACTGTAATATATATATATATATATATATATATATATATATATATATATATATATATATATACATATATATATATATATATATATATATATATTGTGACAGAACCCAAGGCATAGTAATGGAAGGTGTCTATATTCCCTCAAAAGTGCTGCAGTGCGGGGTATGGTCTGACAACCCCAGGGAGAATTGTTATGTTTGTTTGCCACATAGAGAAAATATGTGATTTATTTCTGGGTCTCTGGGGTGGAGTATTTGGAGAGTAGGGTGGGCCAGTGCTCCACCCCGCAGTTTGCAGGTAGCACATTATGTCAAAAAGTCCAGTCCAGGAATTCTGTCTGACTCAGCTAGCTACTCACCTGCATATGGTAATTGACAGCAGGTGCTAATAAAATCCCCAGTCAGGGTTTGAGAGGTAGATTTTTGCCAGCAGTAAAGGAAAACTGCAAACACTCTCCTGAGAGACTGAGAGGAATTATATCTAAAGAACAAAGTTTGAAAGGTCTGTGCAATATTACTTTTGTGAAAAGCTACTTAGTGCAGACAGTTGTACTTGTTAGTAAGTGCTCAGTGGAGCAAGCCTCTTTTGTTTATGTTTATTTTGCCTGTTTTTGCCAGACCTGATAATAAACAGACTGTATTTTATAAAGCTACAACCTTATGTGGTGTTTCCAGCTTTGAGGACTGTGTGTTTCCAAGATCCCAGGTCACATATGGTGGAGGTAGCGGGCAACACACTGATAGTCTGTTAAGGAAACAATACCACACTTAAAATGGAGGAAGTTGTAAAGGCTTTACTACAGGCTACGGCCTCACAGCAACAGGCCACTGCCACACAGCAGCAAGCTACTGCCAGCCAGCAAGAAAATATTGCAGTGCTACAAAAACTGGGATTTCCTTTTGCCTTATTTAATGTTTTCCATCCGAGAGGTCCCTCAAGCTTCTACTGGGTTTTCGCCCTTTGAACTTTTGTATGGAAGACACTCCAGAGGGTTGCTAGACATAGCTAAGGAGACTTGGGAACAGGAGTCAACCCCTCACAGAAGTGTGATTGAACATATAACTCAGATGCAGGATCGGATGACAGCCATTATGCCCATAGTTAGAGAACACATGGAAAATGCCCAACAGCACCAGCAGAAGAGCTATAATAGAAATGCCAGGGTTCGTGTGTTTAATCCAGGAGACAGAGTACTAGTCCTGGTTCCCACTGTAGAGAACAAATTTTTGGCAACATGGCATGGGCCATATGAAGTCATTGACAGAGTGGGGGAAGTAAATTACAAAGTAAGACAGCCTGGGAGGCGAAAGGAGGTACAGATTTACCATGTGAATTTACTTAAACCGTGGAAAGAAAGAGAAACACTTGTGGCTATAAAAACAGCAGACCTCCCTACAATGGAGGAGCATGAACCCGTAGTCAATATCTCAGAAACCCTGACTATCCACCAGAAGAGGGAGGTAACAGACTTCATCAGATTAAATAAAGATGTTTTCTCCTCAGTCCTAGGAAGAACTACGATAATAGAGCATGACATTGTCACTGAACCGGGAAAAAGGATAAATCTAAAGCCATATAGAATACCTGAAGCCCGGAGGGAAGCAATCAAATTGGAAGTAAAGAAAATGCTGGACCTTGGGGTAATTGAAGAATCCCAAAGTGACTGGAGTAGCCCAATTGTGCTTGTACCAAAGCCTGATGGCACAATCAGGTTTTGTAATGATTACCGGAAGCTGAATGCAATATCCAAGTTTGATGCATACCCCATGCCAAGGGTTGATGAACTTGTGGAGAGACTCGGGAGAGCCAGGTACCTTACCACATTGGATTTGACCAAGGGTTATTGGCAAGTGCCGCTTACAGGACGGGCAAAGGAAAAGACTGCCTTCTCTACTCCAGATGGGCTCTTCCAATACAAGGTGTTACCTTTTGGCCTACATGGTGCTCCAGCAACATTTCAAAGAATGATGGACCGGATCTTAAGGCCACAAGCTCATTATGCTGCAGCTTACTTAGATGACGTGGTCATACATAGCGAAGATTGGGAGTCTCACTTGCCAAAAGTGCAAGCTGTCCTTAATTCCATAAGAAATGCCGGTCTGACAGCAAATCCGAGTAAATGTACCATTGGCTTGGAGGAGGCCAAGTGTCTTGGCTATTCCATTGGAAGAGGAATAGTAAAGCCACAACTTGCTAAAGTTGAAGCCATAAGGAATTGGCCACGACCTATGATGAAGAAACAGGTCAGAACATTTCTTGGGCTTGTTGGCTACTACAGAAGGTTTATCTCCAACTTTGCTACTATAGCAGGTCCTTTATCTGACCTCACTAAAGCAAAAGCTCCAGTAATAGTGAAATGGTCCTCTGAAGCTGAACAGGCATTTCAAAATCTCAAGGAAGCCATCTGTAGACAACCAGTGTTAGTCACCCCTGATTTTTCAAAGGAGTTTGTTTTACAGATGGATGCCTCTGATGTAGGGCTTGGAGCAGTGCTTTCCCAGGAAAATCAAAGTGAAGAGCACCCAATACTATACCTGAGCCGTAAACTTCAACCTAGAGAAAAGAACTATTCGATTGTTGAAAAGGAGTGTCTAGCAATTAAATGGGCTGTTGAAACTCTCAAATATTATTTGTTGTGCAGAAAATTTAGACTAGTTACTGATAATGCACCTCTCAAATGGATGAATCAAAATAAGGATAATAATAGTAGAGTTACACGCTGGTTCCTTAGTTTGCAACCCTATCTCTTCTCAGTAGAACACAGGACAGGAAGTAAACAGGGTAATGCTGATGGCCTTTCACGTATGCATACGCTTTTGGCCATGGTCGCTCACCCCACTAGGTCTGAGCTGGCGGGGAGGATGTGTGACAGAACCCAAGGCATAGTAATGGAAGGTGTCTATATTCCCTCAAAAGTGCTGCAGTGCGGGGTATGGTCTGACAACCCCAGGGAGAATTGTTATGTTTGTTTGCCACATAGAGAAAATATGTGATTTATTTCTGGGTCTCTGGGGTGGAGTATTTGGAGAGTAGGGTGGGCCAGTGCTCCACCCCGCAGTTTGCAGGTAGCACATTATGTCAAAAAGTCCAGTCCAGGAATTCTGTCTGACTCAGCTAGCTACTCACCTGCATATGGTAATTGACAGCAGGTGCTAATAAAATCCCCAGTCAGGGTTTGAGAGGTAGATTTTTGCCAGCAGTAAAGGAAAACTGCAAACACTCTCCTGAGAGACTGAGAGGAATTATATCTAAAGGACAAAGTTTGAAAGGTCTGTGCAATATTACTTTTGTTAAAAGCTACTTAGTGCAGACAGTTGTACTTGTTAGTAAGTGCTCAGTGGAGCAAGCCTCTTTTGTTTTGTTTATGTTTATTTTGCCTGTTTTTGCCAGACCTGATAATAAACAGACTGTATTTTATAAAGCTACAACCTTATGTGGTGTTTCCAGCTTTGAGGACTGTGTGTTTCCAAGATCCCAGGTCACAATATATATATATATATATATATATATATATATATATATATATATATATATATATATATATATATATATATATAGTATCTCACAAAAGTGAGTACACCCCTCACATTTTTGTAAATATTTTATTATATCTTTTCATGGGACAATACTGAAGAAATTACACTTTGCTACAATGTAAAGTAGTGAGTGTACAGCCTGTATAACAGTGTCAATTTGCTGTCTCCTCAAAATAACTCAACGCACAGCCATTAATGTCTAAACTGCTGGCAACAAAAGTGAGTACACCCCTAAGTGGAAATCTCCAAATTGGGCCCAATTAGCCATTTTCCCTCCCCGTGTCATGTGACTCATTAGTGTTACAAGGTCTCAGGCGTGAATGGGGAGCAGGTGTGCTAAATTTGGTGTTATCGCTCTTACACTCTCTCATACTGGTCACTGGAAGTTCAAAATGGCACCTCATGGCAAATAACTCTCTGAGGATCTGAAAAAGAGAATTGTTGCTCTACATAAAGATGGCCTAGGCTATAAGAAGATTGCCAAGAACCTGAAACTGAGCTGCAGCACGGTGAGCAAGAACATGCAGCAGTTTCACAGGACAAGTTCCACTCCAAACAGACCTCGCCATGAAGTTGAGTGCATGTGCTCAGCGTCATATCCAGAGGTTGTCTTTGGGAAATAGATGTATGAGTGCTGCCAGAATTGCTGCAGAGGTTGAAGCGGTGGAGGGTCAGCCTGTCAGTGGTCAGACCATACGCCGCACACTGCATCAAATTGGTCTGCATGGCTGTCGTTCCAGAGGGAAGCCTCTTCTAAAGATGATGCACAAGAAATCCTGCAAACAGTTTGCTGAAGACAAGCAGAATAAGGACATGGATTACTGGAACCATATCCTGTGGTCCGATGAGACAAAGATAAACTTATTTGGTTCAGACAGTGTCAAGAGTGTGTGGCGGAACCAGGTGAGGAATACATAGACAATTGTGTCTTGCCTACAGTCAAGCATGGTGGTGGGAGTGTCATGGTCTGGGCCTGCATGAGTGCTGCCAGCACTGAAGAGCTACAGTTCATTGAGGGAACCGTGAATGCCAACATGTACTGTGGCATACTGAAGCAGAGCATGATACCCTCTCTTCAGAGACTGAGCCGCAGGGCAGTATTCCAACATGATAACGACCACAAACACACCTCCAAGACGACCACTGCCTTGCTAAAGAAGCTGAGGGTAAAGGTGATGGACTGGCCAAGCATGTCTCCAGATCTAAACACTATTTAGCATCTGTGGGGCATCCTCAAACAGAAGGTGGGGGAGCGCAAGGTCTCTAACATCCACCAGCTCTGTGATGTTGTCATGGAGGAGTGGAAGAGGACTCCAGTGGCAACCTGTGAAGCTCTGTTGAACTCCATGCCTGAGGTTTAGGCAGTGCTGGAAAATAATGGTGGCCACACAAAATATTGACACTTTGGGCCCAATTTGGACATTACCACTTAGGGGTGTACTCACTTTTGTTGCCAACCGTTTAGACATTAAGGGCTGGGTGTTGTGTGGGGGGACAGCAAATTTACACTGTTATACAGGCTGTACACTCACTACTTTACATTGTAGCAAAAGTGTCATTCAGTGTTGTCACATGAAAAGATATTATAAAATATTTACAAAAATGTTAGGGGTGTACTCACTTTTGTGAGATACTGTATATATATATATATATATATATATATATATATATATATATATATATATATATATATATATATATATATATATATATATATATACATATATATATGTGTGTTTGTGTATATAGACTAAAGTGTGATGTAGTTGCACTCTCACCAGATGTCACCAACCGCTATGGTGCTATATCAATATTAATACATGAAATCCACATTAAGCACACCACTGGTCTTCAGTCATCTGTGATACAAAGCTCATATATTGGTGTAATGTTTCGGGATGTAAACTATCCCTTCTTCAGACAGACAAACAATGTGAAAATCAAACTTAAATATACCTGCCAAAAGACCAATCAAGATTGGTCGTGTGTCAACTCTTTTTGCTCCGTGTGCAAATGAGCCTCATTGTGAAATATATGTATCATATATAAATAATGCGTGTTAACTAATGTGTTCAAAGTGTTGCAATCTGATACAATTTAATAACCCTTTGTATGTCTCATAAGCTCCGCCAGTCAGATCATCTACATCATCTAAAGCAGAAAGCAAACAAAACTTATCTGTGGCCATGGTAAACAACCTGATGTCATAATCATTCATGAATGTGAGCACAATTACACAATTGGTTGATACAATCAACAAACATGCCCAGTAGGACATATTTCGCTCACTATCTATACCCACTAGTCATGTCATCATCACATCAAAATAAACAATCAAACTCAATATCGGCATCATCTTACAATACCCGATTGAATCAAATACTACTAGACCACAAATAGATGTGCTGTTTCTAGAGTCGGACCTTATTTCCCTAGAATATATTATAGTGAAAATGTTACATATAGTGAATCGCCACCAATCATCAATCATCACTGGCCTGTAGATCAACTATGAGATAGCTATTAACCTCTTTTCCCACAGAGTAGTGGCGGTATATTTTTTGCATGAGCTATATATGTCCACTGATGTAATCCCAGCTCATGTGTATGAAGGAAGGTGTGTACGAAAGAAGATGTGTACAACATTACCGCAATCATTGGTCACTAGCCCATTTGATCATGCCTCCTCTAGGCATTCCAAAACTATCACACTTTAACCCAGTGTATCCCTGAAGCATATTCAAGCCTCATGCGCAATCTGTGTGCACTAACAGCAATGATGTTGAATAGTCAAACTTCAACAAGGGGAACAACGAAAGAATGGGAAGGTAAAAAAAGCACCTAATCCGATAGAGTCAATGTTACCTTAGGGACCCGGAGCGCCCTGTGACTGTATAGATACATTTGACTCTATCGAATTAGGTGCTAATTAATGTTGTCATTCTTTCGTTGTTCTCTTTGCTGAAGTTTCAATATTCAACATCAATGCTGTTAGTGCAATGCTGATATCAAAGGAAACAGCTAAAGTGTAACGGTAACTGAAGGAGATTGCCAGAGCTGTGGCTTACTAATAAATTAGGAAGAAAATACCTGCAGAGTTGTATTAGTCGGTTTGTCCAGTAAAAAGCATCATTGCCTGCAGTAGGATCGGATGATACCATCAGAGTATGAAGCTCTGTCTCGCTTTCTTATCGCTATATGCACAAATATACAACATGCAAGTATACACTTTAGCTATTCCCTTTCTTATCTCTCCATTACAAAAGATGCTTCCCAGCTGTTTCTTGACTTTTTCACTTCCTCGTATTCTATCACATTATTAGTGATGCACCGTGCACAGAGTCTTTCAAACCTCGCTGCTGGGGGTGACAAAAAGCTTCTAATAAATGGCAAAGCAAATTGCAATTAATGCCAACATTCAGGGCAAGTCCTAATGTGATTAGAGCTGGTACACTTTAATTATGCACAATTTGAGCATGTATAAGTGGGGACAAGCAATTAGGAGTATACAGGAGGCGTTTCTACAAAGTGCATGCAAATTCCCAATAGGTAGCTAGCTCTTCTTCTACCAATCAGGCACGCATGTCCGCCGCAAATAATGCCCCCTTTGTCAAAAACTGTGCATGAACGACACAATAGGACACGCAGGATCGACAAATCCCTTAGATGAAGCTGGAAATTGTTTGGGTGATGTCAGGGAAGGAAGGATCAGATGGCCATTTCAAAACGGCCAGAGGAGGAAAAGTAAGTCTTTTTACTACCAATGTATATTTAGATCAAAATTGAAAGGTGTCAATCAACCCAATCGTATTCCTAACTTGTGTTTCTGGCGAGTCTGAAGACTCGCCAGAACCACGACCCTTCAAGCTCCGTATAGTGCTTGATAAATATGGGCCATTGTCTTTTGTTTTACATTCCTTTTCTTCTTCAGAGAATAATTTTTCTTTGGTTTTGGCTGGTCTGCTACCTTTTCAGGTTTTTCCAGTGGTAAGTGGTCACATGGCATTAATACATTTCTGTGAATTACTCTAGTTCTACCTTCTCCATTTTCTGGTCTGATTTCATAGACAGGGCTTTCTTTGCTTTTTCTTTGCACAACTATGTGAACTTTCTCTTCCCAGTAGGATAGAATTTCCCCAGGTTCTCCTTTTTCAGTTAAGCACTCAACCACCAGGTTGTAAATCATTCTCATGGATTCTTCTATCATAGTATACTTTTCCTCTTGTTGTTTCTTTGTTGGCTGCTTTGAATGCAATGTGGTATGCTTCACTCATTCCCTTTTGCCAGTATGTTACGTAGTCTTGATCTGTTTCTTGCTTTTCTCCAACAGGATGATTGAACAGAAGGTCAATAGGAAGTCTTGGGGATCTCCCAAACAGTAGGTAATACGGTGAGTATCCGGAAGACTCACTGCGTGTGCAATTATAGGTGTGAACAACTTTTCCCAATGAGTTCTTGCAGTCTGAAACCTAATATTGTGTGAGGGAGCTGTGCCAAAGATAAAGCTCTTAACTAAATAAAGTGCACAAGGCAACATATGCAAATTATCATATATAACAAATGTATATAAAAAAATATATATGTGATGAAACAATCAGGCTGTGTCTGTATAAATGTGTGTATAAATGTGATAAGATGTGTGTATAAATGTGATAAGATGTGATATGCTGCAACAGCAGTATATAAAACTTATAGTGACTGAAAATAAAAACTTTAAAAACTTAAAGTACAAATTAAAAATAAAAACTTTGGTGGTAAGTCCAAACTTGGTGGTACGGATCTTAGTGAGTCCAAGAAACAGTGAATGACAGCAGGCAGCACTAAAATGAAGCGAAGATCAGCAGCAATGTCCTAAAAGACAAGATGGAAGAGGCGCCTCATGGTGTGATATCATAGGGAACAAGACAAATGTGGTGAGTAAAGAATGACAGAATACTCACAAACGTCCTTGCACATCCAGTGCAATAAAGCGCAAGCCGAGGCTTCAGAGCCACTCGGCTGACTCAAACACACCTGCTAGAACACAAGGCCATGATGAGGATTGTCACGATTGACGTCTCAAATGGAAAAGGAGAGCCAGACAATCAGGAGGAAGCTACTATGAATCCACGTAGGTCAAACAGCCAGGCAAATCTCTCATAGAAGGTGAAACAGAGTCGGGTACAATAAAAAAGTGGTTTTATTAAAAATGTTTTAAAACAAAAACAGCAACGCGTTTCTCGGCACCAGTTGCCATTTCATCAGGCTGTAAATTAAAAATAATTGACCCTGCTCTATATACCCTATAACTGACCAATAAAATGATTGGATTTAACCGAAGCCCACCAATGTTAAAATCAGTATATCACACACCCACCCCGCTTGATCCCATTGGTTCCTTAAACTTTAAGCATCAATAGCAACCAATGATATATTATGGTTCATCCATGGGCGCAATACAACCGAAACAATAACATTCAGCAGACTAAATGAATTCAATACACTTTAAAAACTCACAATAATATATATAAATAAATAATCTCATTTTGCCAAATAGCAATCGACAGCCTACATAGTGAAGTTGTACATCAAAGTCTACCTAACATAAGCCAATATAAGCGCTGGCAAAGCGCCCAACTACCAATGCACCAAAAACAGCAGTACCAAACAGCACTAAAAACTATAATGTGGTAAAATGGTGCATATGTGGACATAGCATGATTCTGAGGCATAGATGAAAACATGGATAAGTCCTACATTGACTATTAGCTATGTATAGTGTATTTACTCACCACATTTTTCTTGTTCCCTATGATATCACACCATGAGGCGCCTCTTCCATCTTGTCTTTTAGGACATTGTTGCTGATCTTCTCTTTTTCTGTCAGAGTTCTTAACATGGATAGCAGTGTCCTGTTGAATCTTTCAACTAGGCCATTTCCTTGAGGGTGATATGGTGTTGTATGAGAGCCACAGACTCCAGATAGTTATTTCAGCCTTGTAAACATCTGATTCTAAAAACTCTTTTCCCATATCATGGTGGATCTTGTTTGGAAACCCAAACTTGAGCCCAAAATCATTAAAGATCTTCTCAGCTACAGTCTTGGTGGCTTTGTTTCTTGTGGCATAGGTCTGTGCGAACCGGGTGTAGTGATCCATGACTACTAGGATGTATTCAAATTCTTGCTTACATGTCTCCAAATGCAGAAAGTCGATGGATACCATTTCAAATGGATAAGTTGTGGTAATGGTAGACAACAGTGCTCTAGTAGGCTTATAGGGCTTCTTTTTCTTAAGACATTCACATACTCTGGTCACAAAGTGTTCAACATTCTTTTGCATATGTTGCCAGCAGAATCTATCTCTAATTAAAGTAAGTGTCCTTTCAACACCAAGGTGTCCCATTTCTTGGTGTATTTCTTTAAATACGAGTGGGTGGTATTCTTTGGGCAAGATCATTTGGTCTCGTTCCAACGTTTTCCTGCATAACACTTTATCTTTTGTCCATTGTTTCAGTAATGACTGGGTGCTCTGTCTTCTGGACTTCATTTCCCGGATGCTGATTCTTTGACTTGTACCTCAGAACTCTTTCAATGAACAGGTCTTTTTCTTGAGATTTTCAAATCTGCTCTATAGTCAGGGGGCTAGTAACTGTACTAGAGGGTGCATCTTATACCAGTTCCAGTGCACTTGTGAAAATTGTTCCTATCCCCTGGGACGGTCCTTCCCACTCTACAGATATTCCCAGTACTGACGAGCTGATGATATCCTGTTTGATTTCTTCAGTAAATTGATTTATCTAGTCATTTATCTCTAGCGGCATTCGGGATAGACCATCTGCATCTGCATTTGACTTATGTGGGCCGTATCAAATAGTGAAGTTAAAATCTGCAAGTTGTTCTACCCACCGGTGGCCTGTGGCATTCAATTTGGCTGTAGTGAGGATATAGGTCAGAGAGTTGTTGTCTGTATACACCACAAATGAGGCTGTGTGGTACAAATAGTACCTGAATCATTCACAAATGGTCCATTTCAATGCCAGGAATTCTAATTTTCCAGAGTGTATGTGGTAATTCTTCTCCTGTGGCGTCAGTGTTCTGGAGCCATATGCAATCACTACCATCCTGCCTCCTTGACTTTGATATAATACTGCTCCAAGACCTTCCTGTGATGCATCACAGTGTAACACAAAAGGCTGTGTGAAATCTGCATATCCCAGGACAGGTGGTTTCAACAAATAGTCGATAAGCTAGTTTAGAATTTTCTGATTGCTATTTGTCCAGTTAATAGGTCTGCGAGACGGTAGATGTCCTTGCTGCTTGGTTGTTTGTCCCTTCTTTTTTGCTTGGGGGTTCCCTCTTGTACTGATGCCGTGTCTTTCCCATTTAGCTCAGATGAGACCAGAGATAGCAACTCATATAAGGGCCTGGCAATTCTGGAGAAGTTTGGAATGTAGGACCGGTAGTTTGAGAGAAATCCCAATATCTTCCTCAAATCTCTTATTGTTTCAGGCTTTTTTTCTTTTAATTTCTGTACTGGTGCAATCTCAGCTGGATCCATCGTGTATTCTTCTCCTGAGACCATTTTTCCCAGAAATCTCACTTTTCATTTGAATAGTTTGCACTTCTGAGGAGTTATCTTGACACCATGTTGCTGGTACCTTTGTAAGACAGTCTAAACATGCTTCAAGTGATCTTCAAACATACTGCTATGAACAAGATTGTCATCCAAGTAAGGTTAGCAGATAACATCTCTCAGGCCTGAAAGACAATCTTACATAATCCGTTGGAACTTGGCAGGAGCTGCACTTAGCCCAAATGGGATACGGACCCACTGAGAGTGGACCCACTGAAGTCCCCAGGGAGTAATGAAGGTAGTTAACGGGTGACTTTTGGTGTCTAGGAATCCCTGATGATAGGCCTTCCCTTGGTCAAGAACAGAGAACCACAAGCTGCCACTCAAGGAGTCCAACATGTAATGTATTCTTGGGATTGGATGGCGATCAGGCACTGACTTTCTGTTCAATTCCCTATAGTCACAGCAGACCCTTAGACTTCCATCCTTCTTCCTGAAACAGACCACAGGTGAAGAGTATGATGATCTTGACTGGGTTATCCATCCCTTGTTTAGCAGATCTTGGATGTGCTCATTCACTTCTTGATGGAGGGGTTTTAGAACCAACATGTATGTCTTCTGGACAGGTGTGGTATCTTTAAGAGTGATGTGCATGTTGAGAGATGGGACGCAACCAATATCATCATCATCAAAGGTGAAAGTATGTCATTCTTCCCTCAACACTTGTCTTTCTGCTTGTTGCTGAGTCTCACTTAAATGGTCCACATTTACCGGAGGATCCCACTTCTGGTTAGTTCAACCACTGCTGTTAACCCACTTCTTTACTTCAAACTCTGGTGGCTTCAGCACATTGTTAGAGTGGCGGCTTGTTTGTTCACGTTGTAACTCTTGGTCACTGACTGGTGGCACTGTTTTTACAGTTTGGAGGTGACCCAGGAGACAAATTTGGTCTAATGTTAAATCATGTTTAGAAATATTTGCAGTAGGGATGGGTACATGCATTGGACTTCCCTTGGGAACTGCTGCTACCACTTCACTGAGGGCCAAACCTTCTGGTAAAAGACACAGTTCGGATGGAACAAATAGCATCTCTTGGCCTTTGGTTATGACTTCCACATGGGCACGAGCATGGATAGAGGTAATCTGGTCTGCGGGTAGAACTATTTTCTTCCGCTCTGTTCTCACAATGCTTGTATCATAACTTGCAGCTGAAGTCTGCATGGGTTTCAGCATGGTTTCAGCTGTCTTTGTTGTTACTGAAAATGTGGTGCTCATCATCTGTATAATCTTGACTGATGCTCCTGCTACCCTCTTCTCTTGACTGACTAATTCTTCAATTACATAGAACCCAATAATTGTATCTTCAGCCACTTTAGGGTCACTTGCAACTAAAATAGGGACTGTCAGTGTCTCTGCTGATGCGGGTTCACCATCCAATTGAAATTTTACCTCAATCCATCCAAGAAATGGTATTTCTGTCTGGTTAGCTGCTAGTTCCATCAGAGTTCCAGGTCCAAGCAGTTCGGCAATGGGTCAGATTGTGGTGTGTAGGAGATATTCTTTTCTCCAGATGTCATTCACCATGCTGGCTTTTACCCCAGTGTCCCACAAAGCTTCAATGGTGACATCATCAAGTCAGCAACGGACAAGGCATTGTCTTCCAACCAGATCTAGCAGCTTGGCTTGATGTTGTGGTGGTAAATCATTTGCTGTGTTTATAGTACAGGTTCCCAAAACTTTATTACTGGACACTGTACCCTGCTATATTGAAGTATTAGTAGGATGATGGTGTCCTTGCTGTTTCGGGGTTCTGACGGGTGTTTTTTGATGTTGGTAGGACACGTGGTAAGGAGCTACTGTGGGTCCCATCTCAGCAGCCTGTTCAAGTTTTACGGTGGCTGTATCTTTACTCTGCATCCCCGTGACAAGTGTCCTGTTTGACCACAGCGGAAACAGTGAGTACATGAGGTTTCTGCATTGACCTCCCAGCATTCCTTACAACCTCTCTGTCTTGCTTGTGTCTGGATCATTTGAAACTCTCTTGGTCGTGGTCGACTGCTGGTCTCCATGGCTGTGAGGAACATTTTCTTCATTTCAAACACATCTGCCTTGAGATCTTCAATCAGTAGGGATCTGGACTAGATTCTTTGAGATTTACTGGCATCTTCTTCAAGTCTCTAGCAGTTTGGCCCCTGTGTGCTGCACATATCTCTTTTAACTATGTGGATACTCTAGACAAGGATTTGCTGTCATTGGAGTGCACTTCTGTGTGGAGTTCATTTAGTCATGGACCTTTTCCATTGGCAGTTTTCTCTAACTTCTGTTGTGTTTCCATCTCTAAATTAGCTGCTTCATTCACTCTTTCAATCAGTACTTCATCTGTGACAGCAATATCATTAAGGTAAGGTTTTACCTGAAACTTTATGGCATCACTCAGGAGTCCAGTTTAAATAGATTGAAGAAACTTCAGTTGAATAAGGTCTGTACTGTACTGGTCTTCAGTTTTTTTGTCACTTGATTTCCACTGTAGCTTTTCTTTCAACTCAATTGCTCTGAATAAGAAGTTCTGAGCTGACTCTTTGGGTTCTTGAGAGATATTCATCAGCTTATGGAACAGATCAGAGGAACTATCTTCCTTAAAATGTCCCATTAGGATAGTTTACAACATGCTGAGAGTAAGTCTATTCTTAATCTCCAACAAATCTCTGAGATGAAGTCCTGGGCTGACTGCCTGTATCAATGCCTCAATAATCTCCACTTCAGAATGTCCCTTCCGGATTCGTGCTTCAATCTGGTGGGTCACACTTGTGTAGGACAGTTTGTCTTCCTGTCCCCCTTCTCCAATCTGACCACAGATTCTGAATTCCCACCGGAGGGTTACTTCTCGCACAAGTGGCTGGTAACGGTACTGTCACTTCCCCCCCTTTTCTCACACTTCCACTGCTCACACTGATTCTATTCTCTAGTGTTCTCATCTCCTCTTCTAACGCTTTGCGAGCTCCTTCTTGAGATTGTTGCAGTTGTAGGTAATTATCTCTTAGATCTCTCAACTGAGTGAGCTCCACTACCATTGGTTCTGCATCTGCCACACCCTTCTTACTTTCTGTAATAACCATTAAAAGGTCTTTTAAGTACTGGCAAACCTCATCTTCCTCTTGACTGCCTTCAATCTCCTCCAAAACTCTCTCTGCCTTCCTGATAAGGGTTCATCTAGACTTGGTGAGGAGACCCGCTTTTGTCCAGGCACTTTAGAAATTGGCAAACTTCAACAAGACAAGCTTCCTCTAGCTGCAGTAGCGTTGTGCTCACTTCGTCTTGCAATTGCTCCATTTTCTAACATTATTCTCAAAGGATTTTCTAGTGACTTCTAATGACTTCTAGATTCGTCTCTGGTAAAAGGAGTAGTCTTTTCTTGCTTTAATTTACTCCTCCTGGCACTGGCTCACCAAAATATGCTGCAATTTTAGAATAAATAGGTGTAGCTTGTTCTGGTCTGGTGCAACACATTTATTTTGTGATTTTCACCTGAAACAGATAAATAACTCTGCTTTACTCTAGGTGCTATGTTTCTTAACTGCATTCAGTGCTTGCTTCAGGATTACTGAACCACTGACTATATATAACATTATAATATAAATTATTATTATACAGTCTGTTTTCCATAAACAATTGATGCAAACATATCTGAAATTAAACAAGTCTATACAGCATAATACACTATTGGAGTATACAGCATAATATACCATTGGAGTATACAGCACAATACACCATTGGAGTTTACAGCACAATATTATATTGGATTATACAACACAATATACCATTGGAGTATACAGCACAATACACTATTGGAGTATACAGCACAATACACTATTGTAGTATACAGCACAATATACAATTGAAATATACAGCACAATATACTATTAGAGTATACAGCACAATATACTATTGGAGTATACAGAAAAATATACTATTGGAGTATACATCACAATATACCATTGGAGTATACAGCACAATATACTATTGGAGTATACAGCATGATATACTATTGGAGTATACAGCACAATATACTATTAGAGTATACAGCATAATAATAACATTCTGCATAACTTCTTCACAAATAAAACATATTTTGAACTGACTTTTGTTAACCTGTCGCCATCCATGCTAATGGAGCAAATAAACTATACAGACGTTAATACAGTTACTACAGTTTACAATACACATTATACGGTTAGTGTGGCTGAGAACATAGCAATTGCCTAGGAGGTTGCTGGTAGGAGGTTAAAATAGCAGCACAAGAACTATGGAGAATGCAGTAATGAATTTGTCAAAAACAAAACAAGCAAAAAAAAGTTTAATAAAATTGCTTAGTACTCAAGTCTGCATACTGTATTATTTTGGGGTGCAATGAGTTTAATACCCTTTTAATACACAGAGTGCCACAATAGCACAGTGGAAACGTGGTTTGAGGTCTGACGAGTCAACATTTAAAATAAAGGTTACTTAATTAAAGCCAAATCAAAAGGCCACTTCTCTCTGTTGATACTCCTTAACTTCTCTGCAGCCTTTGATACTGTTGGCGACCCTCTATTGCTCCAAACCCTCCAATCCTTTGGCATTTTTGACACAGCCCTCTCTTGGTTGTCTTCCTACCTGCCTATTTGTACCTTTAGTGTAGCCTTCTTGGATGTATTCTCCAAACCTTTACCACTTTCTGTTGAGGTACTACTAGGCTCTGTCCTTGGTATCCTCTTCTCAATCTATACATCATCATTAGGTTCCTTAATGTCTCAAGAGTTTTAATATAATTTATAAGCTGATGGCACCCAAATCTACATCTCTGCACCTATCCTCTTCATTGCAAACTTGTGTCAGTAACACAATATCTCATATTGGATGTCCTCTCACTTCCTTAAGTTAAAACTCTACAAAACTGAGCTCCTTATTTTCCCCTCTACCCCTATCTTTCTATAACTGTTGATAAAACATAATTACAAAAACCCTGCATGCCCGCTGTCTTGGGGGTCACACTTGACTCAGATCATTCTTTTACTCCTCACATCCAGTCTTTGGCCAATTCCTGTCCTTTCCACATTTCTCCAAAATTTGACACTTCCTCATACAAGTCTACTAAGAGTTTAATCCAGTCTCTCATCATTTCCCGCCTTGATAATTGCAATTCCATCCTCTCTGATCTCCCTAGCTGCCGTCTATCTCTTTTACAATCCATAATGAATGCCTCTGCCAGGCTGATCTTCCTTACACATCACTCTTCAACTGCTGCATCTTTCTGCCATTCCCTTTACTGGCTTCCTCTAACCTCCAGAATAAAACCTCTAAAATAAAAAAAAATCCTTACTCCTCACATTCAAGGTCCTCAATTACACTGCTCCACCCTATTTATTCCATTTTGTCTCCAGATGCTCTCCTTCCTGCCTCTTTGTTCTGCTCATGTTCTCCTACTCTCTTCCTCTCTCGTTACCTCCTCACAGTTCTGTCTGCAGCACTTTTCCAGAGCGGTCCTTATTTTGTTGAAATCTTTGCCTTGTTCAAGTCTCAAACACTCCCTAAAGACTCTACTGTTCAGGGATGCATACAATATATGCTAAACTTTTCTTACCTCAGCTCCTCTCCTCCTTCTGTCATCCCCTTGAAAACCCTTAGCATGTAAGCCAACAGGCCTAGCTGTTTTGTAGATTATCCTGATGGGAGCTGATTTAAAACAGTACAATTCTTGGCAGGGCGCTCTATTCATTGGTTCCCTATAAATGTAGCCTTGCATATCATACCTATGTTTATAGCGCTGCAGAATCTGTTGCGCTGATAATAATAATCATTAATAATAATAAGAACATGGAAAATTAGCCTATAATCATTAACATCATTCAGTCTTTTCTTTCGGTAAAATGGCTATGTGAGTAAAAGCTCAAGACAAAAAGGTTCCACTGCAATTATGCTATTAAAAATATCGATTGACACTTTTGTAATTTTTGGATGTGATCAGATATTTAAAAATTTAGAATACCTTTTCTTTATTTGTTGGGATAATGTGGGGATTTACAACTATCATAACGCATGCTAACCACCAAAAAAAATGAAGAATTAACCCTTTAATGACCACAGCACTTTTCCATTTTCTGTCCGTTTGGGACCAAGGCTATTTTTACATTTTTGCGGTGTTTGTGTTTAGCTGTAATTTTCCTCTTACTCATTTACTGTACCCACACATATTATATACCGATTTTCTCGCCATTAAATGGACTTTATAAAGATACCATTATTTTCATCATATCTTATAATTTACTATAAAAAAAATATAAAATATGAGGAAAAAATGGAAAAAACACACTTTTTAACTTTGACCCCCAAAATCTGTTACACATCTACAACCACCCAAAAAAAGCATGCTAAATAGTTTCTAAATTTTGTCCTGAGTTTAGAATTACCCAATGTTTACATGTTATTTGCTTTTTTTTGCAAGTTATAGGGCAATAAATACAAGTAGCACTTTGCTATTTCCAAAACACTTTTTTTCAAAATTAGCGCTAATTAGATTAGAACACTAATATCTTTCAGGAATCCCTGAATATCCATTGACATGTACATATATTTTTTTAGAAGACATCCCAAAGTATTGATCTAGGCCCATTTTGGTATATTTCATGCCACCATTTCACCGCCAAATGCGAACAAATAAAAAAAATTGTTCACTTTTTCACAAATTTTTTCACAAACTTTAGGTTTCTCACTGAAATTATTTACAAACAACTTATGCAATTATAGCATAAATGTTTGTAAATGCTTCTCTGGGATCCCCTTTGTTCAGAAATAGCAGACATATATGGCTTTGGCTTTGCTTTTTGGGTAATTAGAAGGCTGCTAAATGCCACTGCGCACAAAACGTGTATTATGTCCAGCAGTGAAGGGGTTAATTAGGGAGCATGTAGGGAGCTTCTAGGGTTAAATTTAACTTTAGTGTAGTGTAGTAGACAACCCCAAGTATTGATCTAGGCCCATTTTTGGATTTTTTTTACATTTTTCACAATTTTAGGTTTCTCACTGAAATTATTTACAAACAGCTTGTGCAATTATGGCACAAATGGTTGTAAATGCTTCTCTGGGATCCCCTTTGTTCAGAAATAGCAGACATATATGACTTTGGCGTTGCTTTTTGGTAATTAGAAAGTCACTAAATGCTGCTGCGCATCACAAGTGTATTATGGCTAGCAGTGAAGGGGTTAATTAGGTAGTTTGTAGGGCGCTTGCAGGGTTAATTTTAGCTTTAGTGTAGAGATCAGCCTCCCACCTGACACATCCCACCTCCTGATCCCTCCCAAACAGCTCCCTTCCCTCCCCCACCCCACAATTGTCCCCACCGTCTTAAGTAGGGTTGCCAAGTGTCCAGTATTCAACTGGACAGTCCAGTATTTTAACAGGCTGTCCAATAAAATCTGTACAAAAATACTGGACACTTAAATGTCCAGTATTTTTAAAGACCCCTGTCAGCTAAATGTAAAGGACCTTCTAGGCCTTTATGCATTAGAAATATGGCTCAAAAAGAAGTTACACTGTGCATTTTCTATTATATGTGTTACAGGCAACCATGAGGGTGGTCAATCATTGCTGGGTTGGTTACCTCTAGCATCCAAGGGGGTTACATCACTGCTCTGTACATGTGTTACTGGCAATCAAGGGGATAAAATGACTGCTTAATTATTTTTTGCTCTCAGAGTTTCAGGCTCATATTACGAGTTGAAAGTAAAAAGTTTGCTCTCTCATGTTCATAATGTCACAGTAAAAAATAGACTTTGAGAAGTTGCAAATACAAAATCACATTCCCCCCATAGACTTCAATGTAGCTGAAAAATACCTAGCACCCACAAGTCACATAAACACGATGGCGGTTATTTAAAAGCATAACATAAGAAGATAATATTGCATCTTTCATAATCTAATGTTCTGCAGATAGCAGAATATGTTCTATGTATTCTTAAAGAGAGATTTAAATGTATATCTGATGGATATTTGCACAAATATATATTTATACATACATATATATATATATATATATATATATATATATATATAAACTTGATTATATATAGGTCTAGATGTATACAGATATATAGGATTATCTATTTAAAAATACATAGAACATATCCCCCATTGTGCAAAAACATTGGAATGTGAAATTTATATAGTAAATACATAGTTAAACACTGAATATTGCATAAATATGTTTTTCATGTTTTCATCTACTTAACTGCAAAGGGCTCCAATGCACTTATATATATGTCTAAATGTATGCATATGTGTTTGTGTTTATATTCTGTAAATACGTATATACAAATATAAATACATATATACACACATATACATACACATACATATTTAGCCATGTGTATGAATGTACAGTATCTCTATGTTAAAGCCCTTTGCAGTCTTTTTTTTATATATAACACCTGAGACCTCATATCTTTGAGCCCTTATAACTTTTTAATGCAATTTTTTTATTTAATATTTTTGTATCAGATAGTGTTATTATGAGTGTAACTGTACTTTTAAATGTTGATGTGTTTTGTAAATTCAGCAATGTATATCAAGGGAATTAAGCACATTTGATAATAGGAGTAAATTGGAAAATCATTTAAAATTGCCTGCAATATTCTATCTGAATCCGGAAAGAACAAAAATGTGTTTTATATCCCTTTAGTAGGTCCCATACGATGTAACCTGTAGTGTACTGCAAACATTTAACAATAAATGCTCTCAAGAATTAGAACATTATATTTTTTTATCAAGGCAAAGAATTTACTAGACGTGCAAAAATGCATACTTTATTATTCAGTTTGTAAACAAATAATGTAGTTATCCTCTTTCTTTGGCAATTACTTTGATCTGACACCAGATAAAAGAGCAATTTAAAAGCAATTTAAAATATCTAAATAGCTGATTTCTAAGTTTTAATAGAGCTGTTTTTCAAGTTCTCAGTATACTACAAATAAGCCTTCTTTACTAGGTGTGTTACAGTATGATGAGCTTGTAGGCAACTTGGTAAATGGAGGCCTGCACTGAATTAAGCATGGACATAACTGCTAGAGGTTAATCCAGGGTGATCCAGTTGCTGCTGGGTGATTCGGGTGATCCAGTTGCTGCTATCATTAAGAGATATTCTTTGTGTCCTCATATTTAAATATAGAAACATTTTTATTGCAGATATGTGCAGAACATCTGACCATTTAATAGTTTTAGGTAGGAACACTTTTACTATGTCAAGGGCACTTGGCAATCAGGCACAATTTGACTCTTATTATATATGGAAGCCTTATTATTCTTTAATAGTTCTGCTTACATACAAACCCAGTACAAAAATAGTGGTGTCTTGCAGGGGAATAATATATTGTAATACTGCAAAGTGTTTTTTCACTATAGGCAGGTTGTTTCGCCCTCGTTGGGGCTCTTCAGTATGATGTAGGTGCTATGTTATGGGACTCAAGCATTGATTTTAGGTTTACGGCTATATGCCAGTTTTGCTGATGATTACATTAATTTTCGTAACCACACTTACAAAGCGTGAAATTAATGCTTGAGCAGAACAGCAGCACCAACCATAGACAGCCTGTTTGGCCCATTTGGGGCTCATTCCTCCATTGTATTAATCCTAGCAAAAAATAAATGTACTTATCTGTGCAAAATTGCAACACTTACAATTCAAAATCCATTTCAATATAATGGGCAGCCCTGTAGCAAAGGGTGGAATGCTTGAGGACATCAGCATCAACCATAATGATCTGAGTGAGAAAGAGTCCCAAAGTAGCGAAACAGGCTGCCTATGGTTGATGCTGTGTTATTTAAGACTCATGTATTTCACAGTTTGCTATACTACTGGTTTAAACTGACAGGAGCATAAGGGGTGCCATATTAAAATGCATTTTGAATTAGTAATACTCTGTGGGATAATTTGTATATTCTATGCATTGTATATTTATTCCTTGCTGAACTAATTAAATGGAGGGTTTATCTCACTCTATTAACAACAATACATTTATTTGGTACAATGGGAGTCCCTGCTCTAAAGGATTTCCATGGGTGTAAGTGCAGACCCTGTTCCAAGGAGCTTACAATCTAGTGTTTCAGTGCTTTTCTCAAAGAGCTTACATTCTTGTATTTAAGGAGAACTTACCTCTGGATACTTACAGTGTAGAGAAATAAAAGAAATCACTGATGTAAGACTGCACTCAGCATATGGCATAACACTAGTCCCTCTGAAATCTTCAATCTTCCTGCCACTGCCATAGAGTATTCCAGTCTTCGTTATATTGCTTGCCAGATATGAATCAGTCTATGCACATCTTGTAAGGATTTTTCATCCAATTCAAGAACATAGGTGCATGACACACTGTACCTTATAATGCAGTTTTTTTTTTTCAATTTCTAATCTAAGGTATAAAATACAGGACCATCCCATGACCTATCAAATCGTGTGCTTCACTAGGACTCTCTGCTTTAAAAATCCAACAGTAGTACTTGTCCCACAGTGACTGTAGACATTCAAGTTTAGTTTCACAGATATAATAGTCCTTGTTCCAGGTTGCTGCAGTTCTCAGATAAAATTGTAAACCAGCTGCAAGGTGCTTATTGGTGTCCCTACGTCAAGGCATTGCATTGAGGATATAAGTGCAAACATATTAATCATATCATTGTATTCTCTTCACCAAGATCCTTAACATTATTACATTAGACAGATATGTGCAGTAAGAATGGATTTAAGCCATTCAATTTAATTTAATATCAGTTTATTAAAGTTATAGCAGTGTAAGTGTAATTATGCTTTATTGTTGGTGTTATGACTCAAGTTCTAGTGTCACAGAGATGATTTATATATTGTATATCAATAAGCCTTGAAAAGTACAGAAAGCTTTAAACATACAGAACCAAATTAAAGCTAAAGATTTCTATGAAATGGGAAAGTAAAGAAAAGCATGACAGAAATGTGAGAAATTATCTGACCTCACTGCACATGTCTGTAGGCTCTTGGAGCAGGATCTGTATTTACAATCTAATGTGGTAATGGGATGTCTTGCTCAAAGAGCTAACAAACTTGTTAATCTCAGAAAATCTTACCTTAGATACTTACAGTTTAGTAATATAAAAATCCTTGAAGGAAATCTGCCATCAGCACGTATACTGCTGGCCAGATGCGCATCAGTCTGATCTGAATTTATTTCAGATTGCCAGTTGCCTTTTCTTCATCCGGGTCAAGCAGAACAAACAGCTGCATCAGATGCTGCACATTACAGTACAGTGTTTCATGAGGTTCCCAGCGAGTTTGCAGCGTAAAAACATCTGCCATTAGCGTGAATACTGCTGGCCAGATGTGCATCAGTCTGATCTGAATTTATTTCAGATTGCCAGTTGTCTTTTCTTCATCTGGGTCAAGCTGAACAAACAGCAGCATCAGATGCTGCACCTTACAGTGCAAATACTGCTGGCCAGATGCGCATCAGTCTGATCTGAATTTATTTCAGATTGCCAGTTGTCTTTTCTTCATCCGGGTCAAGCAGAACAAACAGTTGCATCAGATGCTGCACCTTACAGTACAGTGTTTCATGAGGTTCCCAGCACCAGTTGGTTTGCCGTGTGAGGACATCTGCCATCAGTGCAAATACTGCTGGCCAGATGGGCATCAGTCTGATCTGATTTTATTTCAGATTGCCAGTTGTCTTTTCTTCATCCGGGTCAAGCAGAATAAACAGCTGCATCAGATGCTGCACCTTACAGTACAGTGTTTACTGAGGGTCCAAGCACCAGTGAGTTTGCAGCGGGCGGACATCTGCCATCAGCGCGTATACTGCTGGCCAGATGAGCATCAGTCTGATCTGAATTTATTTCAGATTGCCAGAAGTCTTTTCTTCATCGGGGTCAAGCAGAACAAACAGCTGCATCAGGCTTCACTTTACAGTACATTGTTTAATGAGGGTCCCAGCACCAGTGAGTTTGCAGCGTGAGGACATCTGCCATCAGCTCATATACTGCTGGTCAGATGCGCATCAGTCTGATCAGAATTTATTTCAGATTGCCAGAAGTCTTTTCTTCATCGGGGTCAAGCAGAACAAACAGCTGCATCAGATGCGGCACCTTACAGTACATTGTTTAATGAGGGTCCCAGCACCAGTGAGTTTGCAGCGTGAGGACATCTGCCATCAGCGCGTATACTGCTGGTCAGATGCGCATCAGTCTGATCTGAAATTATTTCAGATGACCAGTTGCCTTTTCTTCATCCGGGTCAAGCAGAAAAAAACAGCTGCATCAGACAGTGCAGTGTTTAATGAGGGTCCCAGTACCAGAGAGTGCAGCATATAAATTGCAGACCCATGCCGTGGGGTTTATATTCTAGGGCTTTACTAGAAGTCCTTGCTTTAGAGCATTTGCAGACTAATGATGCAGTAATTCTTACCATCCTTAAAGCTGGTTTAAAGCCTTTACTGCCAGCTGCAAGTCTTATAAAGATATGTAGAGGAAGCACAGAAAGGCATTGGTGTGTCCTACAGTTTTGGCTATAATACTTATAATGCTATAATATGTTTAAAAAAATCTATTTGTAAATATTATATTTAATAAATTATATTTATTTTTAAATAAAGGTGTGAAGATAATATTGATCATTATTATGTAAGGTTTGTATGCTATGTTGAGTACTGGTGCCCATAGGAAGCTACAAAGTTTAAGCTATTACTTCTGTCATTTATCTGTATTATTTTACAATGTATATAAATGTGATTTAGTATTATTCAGTTACTGAGTTGGGGTGATCATGGTAACACTACCTGTAGTAATTGGTTTTCATACCTGCAGCTCCCACTGGATGCCATTTGCATTATGTTGGAGGTAGTCACTGTTCTTCTCACCAGCACATATACAGAGTTGTAGTTGTAAAGTCTAGCCCAGTCAAAACTGAAGCTCAGCAGGATCAATCTGGCAACTCTAGTAAAGTGAGCAGCAGTTATGAGGGTGGTTGCTTTGTGTTGTCAGTTGGTTTTGTGACATAACTGCTGCATCACATAAGCCACTCCCCTAATAATGTTACCATGACAACCAGGCATCACATTATACCATCACTGTCAGTTTAGCTTGTTATTAGTGTAGTTAATTAAGCATAATAAAACAACTTTGGAATATACTCATTATTTATTTTGCCCCTTTTCATGTAATTAGCTCTGAAAATTGTACATTGAGTTGGAACTGCATCCTGCTGACTTTTCAGAGCTAACTCTGCAACACATATTTTCCTAATTGGCTTTAATAGATAACAACTGCAAAACAATTCATTTTATGCTAACTTAATGGCAATGATTAGCCTTGTTGTCTGCCGACTCAAACTTATTTGGCTCCTCCAAATAAGGTGAGTATTGGGTGCAGTTTTTCTATTGAAAACCAATTGCAGTAAATAGGATTTTATTTTGATAAACAAATGTTTACACTTGGCTGATATGTTATTCTATAGGACAGTAACAGAAATGTCTCCTAATTACAATGAGTTTACTGTCCCTTTAAGTTCTAATAAAACTCCCATTATAAATCCTGAGTTTCCAGTGCGTATATGTTGAGAATAGATTATTAAAATGACATGAACTGCTTTGGTTTGGTAATATCTACAGAGCTATGACTGAGCCTCAGGATCATGTCATGTGATTACCTCTGGGGTTATGCATTAGAAATATGGCTCAAAAAGAAGTTACACTGTGCATTTTCTATTATATGTGTTTTAGGCAAACAGGTGTTTGTTCAATCATTGCTGGGTGTTTACTTCTGGTAGCCAAAGGGGTCACATCACTACTACGTACATGTGTTACTGGCAACCAAGGGGATAATAAAATGACTGCTTAGTCGTGAAAAATATATGTGGTGGGATCAAGGGTGGGGCCTAAGGTTGAGCTTTTGTGGGGACATTTTGTGAACCCAGCTACAACCCGTGTCCAGTCACCTATAGGTTGTCCGGTATTTTTATAGCGCACAGCTATCAACCCTAATCTTAAGTACTGGCAGAAAGTCTGCCAGTACTAAAATAAAAGTTTTTAAAAAAAAAAAAAATAAAATAAAAAAAAATAAGCATATTTACATATGCTGCTGTGTAGAATCCCCCCTTAGCGCCCAACCTCCCTGATCCCCCCCAAAACAGCTCTCTAACCCTCCCCCTCTGCATTATTGGGGGCGATCTTGGGTACTGGCAGCTGTCTGCCAGTACCCAGTTTGCAAAAAATAATGTTTATTTATTATTATTTTTTTTTCTGTAGTGTAGCTTCCCCCCCCCCACAGACCAACCCCCACCACCTAACTGATTGTTTTTTTAACATTTTTTGCCCCACTTTTATTTCATTTTGGGACACATTTTTTCTGTAGTGAAGCGGTTCCCACCCGCTCCCGCACGCGCCCCCAGACATCCCCGCCCATTATCCCGCCCCCCTCCACATGACCAGGGCCATCGATGGCCGCCACCCGCCTCCCACACAGGCTCCCACCCACCAACGAGGAAAGCCAGTGCAGAGAGGGCCACAGGTAAGCATACATTTTCTTTTCTTTCCTAAGATATGGTGAGATATGGCTTTATCAATTACTGTTGAGAAAAAATACACACACTAGAGGACACAGATGACTAGGGAGGGACAAGTCAGGCCTTATTAATAACCTTACTCCAAAAAGACGCCTCGTCCGAGGCAAAAGTATCAAATTAGGAAAGATTATGCAAAGAGAACCAAGTTGCAGCCTTGCAAAACTGTTCCACAGAAGCTTCATTCTTGAAAGCCCAAGAAGAGGAAACAGCCCTAGGGGAAAGAGCTGTAATTCTCTCAGGAGGCTTCAGTCCAGCAGTTTCATAAGCAAAACTAATTATAATTCTAAACCAGAGAGAAATAGAAGTCGAAGTAGCTTTCTGACCTTTACGTTTCCCAGAGAAAAAAACAAACAGGGCAGAAGACTGGCGAAAATCCTTAGTCACCTGTAAAAAAATGTTTTAACCCCTTAACGACCAACGACGTATGGGGTACGTCCTGCAAAAAAATGCAGTTAATGACCAAGGACGTACCCCGTACGTCGTTGGTCTTTGAAAGCCCTGGAAGCGATCCTGATCGCTTCCAGCCTCTTTCATGTTATTGCAGTGATGCCTCGATATTGAGGCATCCTGCAATAACAGTTTTGAGCAGTCCGATGCAGAGAGAGCCACTCTGTGGCCCTCTCTGCATCGGCCATTGATCGCAGTGTTCATTGGTGGGTGGGAGCTTACCAAGGGAGGCGGGTGGGTGGCGATCAATGGAGGGGGGCAGGATCGCATGTAGGGTGCGTGCCAGAATGCGCGCGCGTGCACGGGAGCTGCCAGTACCCAATATGGCGCTCAATAAGGCAGGGGGGGGGGGGTTAGAGAGCTGTTTGGGGGGGGGGGGATCAGGGAGGTTGGGGGCTAAGGGGGGATCCTACATAGCAGCATATGTAAATATGCTCAAAAAATAAATAAAATAAAAGATAGCTTTTATTTTAGTACTGGCAGACTTTCTGCCAGTACTTAAGATGGCGGGGACAATTGTGGGTTTGGGGATGGAAGAGAGCTGTTTGGGAGGGATCAGGGGGTGTGATGTGTCAGGTGGGAGGCTGATCTCTACACTAAAGCTAAAATTAACCCTGCAAGCTCCCTACAAGCTACCTAATTAACCCCTTCACTGCTAGCCATAATACTCGTGTGATGCGCAGCGGCATTTAGCGGCCTTCTAATTACCAAAAAGCAACGCCAAAGCCATATATGTCTGCTATTTCTGAACAAAGGGGATCCCAGAGAAGAATTTACAACCATTTGTGCCATAATTGCAGAAGCTGTTTGTAAATAATTTCAGTAAGAAACCAAAAGTTTGTGAAAAAATTATTAAAAAAGTGAACAATTATTTGTATTTAATCGCATTTGGCAGTGAAATGGTGGCATGAAATATACCAAAATGGGCCTAGATGAATACTTTGGGATGTCTACTAAAAAAATATATATACATGTCAATGGATATTCAGAGATTCCTGAAAGATATTAGTGTTCTAATGTAACTAGCGCTAATTTTGAAAAATAATGGTTTGGAAATAGCAAAGTGCTACTTGTACTTATTGCCCTATAACTTACAAAAAAAGCAAAGAACATGTAAACATTGGGTATTTCTAAACTCAGGACAAAATTTAGAAACTATTTAGCACGGGTGTTTTTTGGTGGTTGTAGATGTGTAACAGATTTTGGGGGTCATAGTTAGAAAAAGTGTGTTTTTTTCATTTTTTTCCTCATATTTTATAATTTTTTTTATAGTAAATTATAAGATATGATGAAAATAATGGTATCTTTAGAAAGTCCATTTAATGGCGAGAAAAACGGTATATAATATGTGTGGGTACAGTAAATGAGTAAGAGGAAAATTACAGTTAAACACAAACACCGCAGAAATGTAAAAATAGCCTTGGTCCCAAACGGACAGTAAATGGAAAAGTGCTGTGGTCATTAAGGGGTTAAAAAGCACGCACAACATTCAAGTTGTGCAACAACATTCTTTATGAGAAGAAGGATGAGGACATAGAGAAGGAACAATAAATTCCTGATTAATATATCTGTCCAAAACCACTATAGGAAGGAAACCTAACATAGTACAAAGAACCGCCTTAACGACAAGAAAGATAAGAAAAGGTGAATCACACTGCAAGGCTGAGATTCCGAAAACTCTCCGAGCAGAAGAGAAGCAATAAGAAACAAAACCTTCCAAGGTAACAAATTAATATCTATGGAATGCAATGGCTCAAATGGAGCCTGCTGTAAAACTTTAAGAACAAAGTTAAGGCTCCAAGGAAGAGCAACAGACTTAAACACAGGCCTGACTCTGATCAAGGCCTGACAAAAAAATTGCACATCTGGCACGTCCGCCAGATGCTTATGTAGCAAAATAGAAAATGCAGCAATCTGACCCTTCAGGGTACTGACTAACAAACCCTTCTCCAGACCTTCCTGGAGAAAAGACAAAATCCTAGGAATCCTGACCCTACACCAAAAGTAGCCCTTGGATTCACACCAATCAAGATATATATGCCATATTTAATGGCTAATCTGTCTAGTAACAGGCTTATGAGCCCGAATCATGGTCTCAATGACCAACTCAGAAAAACCATGCTTAGACATAACTAAGCGTTCAATCTCCAAGAAGAAAGCTTTAGAGAAACAAAAGAATGGACCCTGATTAGAACTTAGAAGTTCTTTCCTCAGGAACAACCACCAAGGTAGAAGAGATACATACCCACAAGGTCTGTATCAAGATCCTGCAAGACTATGCAGAAACTATTACAAATACTGATGCCCACTCCTATGTGATACGAGCAAAGACTTGTGGAAGGAGAGCAAGCTGAGAAACAGGGATGTCAGACTGAAATCCCAAAGAACCACCAGGGATTTTAACAGAGCAGCCTGTTGATCTATAGACCCTTAAACATAACAAGAAAGTTTGGCATACTGCCATCTCCAATTCCAGCACCCCCCATTTGAGCGTTAACCTTGAAAACACCCACGGGAGAAACATAAACTCCCAAGAATGAGCTGACTCTCAAGAAGTCTGCTCCTGGTATTCACTCCTGAAATGCGAATAGTGGAGAGACAACAAATGTGAGCGTCCACCCACCAAACAATCCACTCCAATCATGGCTAAGGAACTCCAGGTTACACCCAGGTGGTTGATGTAAACCACTGAGATGAAATTGTCTTGAAAAACTGAGGCCAAGCCATCAGAACATTGGAGAACACTCTCAACTCCAAAATGGTTATGGTATAGCAGACTCCTTCCAAGTCCATAGTCACCAACCCAACAGGCTGGCATCCATGGTCATCATTACTTAGGAAGGACTCCTGAAGCATGAGTTCCGAGACAGATGTTCCTATGAAAACCACAACAGGAAAGAATCTCATGTCGACAGATCAAGATCTATCCTCCGAGACAGAACTACATGATTTCCGTTCCACTATCTGAGCATGCATAACAGCAAACTCTCAGATGGAATCGAGCAAGGGATGATGCCCAATGAAGCAACCATCAGAACAATTACCTCCATACTTCGAGCCACTGAAGGGCCAAACAGTAGAGTGCAGAGAGAGGTAAGAGGAAAGAATACTTGATTTTTCTAACCTCTGACAAAAATATTGTCAGAGATAGGAACTAATATGGTCCTTAAGAAAACTAACACTGTAGCTGGAACAAGGGAACCCATTTTCAGATTCACTTCCCATCCATGGGAATGAAGAAAAGACAACAAGATCTCTGTATGAGAGTTTGCTTGTTGAAAAGATGGTGCCTGGACCATTGTGTCGTCCAGGAAGGGTACCACAGCAATACCCTAAAACCTGATCCCTGCCAAGATAGCCCCCTCTGGGAGCCGTGGCAAGGCCAAAGGGAAGAACCACACACTGAAAATGTTTGACAGAAAGGCAAAACTCAGGAACTTTAAAATACACGTCCTCCAGGTCTATGGTCACCATGAACTGACTCTTTTGGACCAAAGGAAAAAATGGAACAATTCTATCTATCTATCTATCTATCTATCTATCTATCTATCTATCTATCTATCTATCTATCTATCTATCTATCTATTGGGTACTTGTAAAGCGCAAACTAATCACCCGTGAGGGTCTCAATGGAAAGATTGTGCCCTGAGAAATTTGTTAAGACACTTTAGGTCTAGAATAGGATGGAAAATTCCCTCTTTTTCAGAACCACGAACAGGATTGAATAGAATCCTAGACCCTGTTTCCTTACAGGAACTGGATCTATCTCTCACAGAGAAGAGAGGTCCGAACGCACTTCAAAAATGCCTCACTTTTATCTGGCCTGCAGATAAATTTGAGAGGAGGAACCTGCCTCTGGAAGGAAAGGTATCAATTATATTTAGTAACCCTGAGATACTATGTCCGTAGCCTATCTGGGACATCTTGTATCCATGTTTGAAGCCAAACACAGAAATTCAGCCCCGACTTGATCCTGTCCCGGATTGGGGGCAAACTCATTTGGGTCTATTCATCATGTCTTGTGGTAGAAAAAAACCTTTTCCACCCGTAAAATCAAAAATATTCCTGTCAGATCAGGACCAAACAAGGTCTTACCCTTGTAAGAAAGCGCCAGAAGCTTGGACTCAGGGGAAAAATCCACTGCAAAATCCACAGCAAAGCCAGATATCTTAGCTCCTGGCAGAAAGACTGGCATGGTAGCATCAGAAATAGAAGAATTGGCTAGCTTAAAAGCCTTAATTCTGTTTCTAGATCTCCTCCAAAGGAGTCCCTACCAAAATGGAATCAGACAAGGCATCACACCAATAAGATGCCGCAATTTTACTTTATGCACCATGCACCATGATATTTAATGGAGACAGCGACAGGAAACATCTTTAAAAAGACAGGAGACGGGGGGAAAAGGAATCCCTGACTTCTCGCATTCCTGTGAAAAATCTCCTAGCATGGTCTGGAACAGGAAAAACTTCCACAGAAGAATCCTAGTATTTATAAAGTTTACTAGATTCTTTAGGGTTGAAAACAACAGGGGTATCGGAGTCGCTCCGATGTAGCCAAAACCTCCTTTAACAATACACAAAGGTGTTCAAGCTTAAATCTGAAGGTTACTAATTCAGCACCAGATGAAGGAATTATACTGTCCGAATCTGAGAATCTAATGTGTAGCATTAGATGGGACAGAAACCTCACTATCTGAATCTTTTAAGTTTCTCTTGCATCTTCCCTTAACTTAGAAAAAGCAGATAATGTTGCAGATACCGCTGAAGATATCTGTGCAACAATTTCTACAGGCAAGTAAACTCCTCCATGAGATTAAGAGAAACCGCAGAGCACTGCATGTGACACCATTAAGGCTTGGGACATTTAAGGAGAGAGCTGTGGAATTGCCTGCACAGCATCATCGTATGAGACGTTGGGCTCAATGTGAACAAACTAACAAATTATGCAGCACAAAACTGCATCTGTCAATAATTTGAGCAAACAGGCATAAAAGGCTTATATAAAACGACACAGAGAAGCCATGTCCATTCAATTAAATTTAAAACTATATTACATTCTTTGAAACTAAAACTTTATTAGACAGAAAATATGAAAATATGTTGTACTGTCATTTTAAAACTTGTGTTGAACACATCCTACTGCATTAACACAAACTCCGTCCCCTGTAGAAAAGCATAGCTGTATATACAGTATTAAAACATAGCCAGGGATAATACAGGCATAAGCACAAAGATGTGTCTGTTCTGTTAGTAACAAATGTGAAAAAGAAAAGCGCTTTAATTTTGGCTAACTAGCTAGCCACTAACAGTTCAAAATGAAAAAACAGACTCGCTGTACAAAAACAAGCAGCATAGAGTTTCCATGCCGAATTAGAGGAGGAAAAGATGACGGCAGCCGATAGGACGCCACTCCACTTATTGACGAAAACGGAAGGCGGGTCACGTGGCTGCCGACAAGAACAGCGCAGACGAATCCAAAGTGTGCGTTCTAACCGAATTCTCCGCCATGACTGTTGCATCTTAGCTGTAATGGCGAATTAGATACTCCTTAGTGTACACTTCAAACTGACATGGCTGACAATAAGTAAAACTATAGGGGCGTAAATTGCAAGCTCTGTTAGTGTTTCACAGCGTCTACTTGCGTGGAGAAAGTGCAAAAATTACACATTAGTCCAGGAGAAGCTGCTTATCTGTAATACTAAAGCGTGCTACTCCTCAGGTAATTAACATACGGCTAGATTTAGAGTTTTGTCGGTAACGACCCGCGTAGCTAACGCTGGCTTTTTTCTGGCCGCTCCTTTAAAATAACTCTGGTATTGAGAGTCCATATAATGTCAGCATTAGGCTCCAAAAAAGGAGCGTAGAGCATATTTAACGCAAATGCAACTCTCAATACCAGAGTTGCTTACGTACGCGGCCAGCCTCAAAAACGTGCTCGTGCACGATTCCCCCATAGGAAACAATGGGGCTGTTTGAGCTGAAAAAAAACCTAACACCTGCAAAAAAGCCGCGTTCAGCTCCTAACGCAGCCCCATTGTTTGCTATGGGGAAACACTTCCTACGTCTGCACCTAACACCCTAACATGTACCCCGAGACTAAACACCCCTAGCCTTACACTTATTAACCCCTAATCTGCCGCCCCGCTATCGCTGACCCCTGCATATTATTTTTAACCCCTAATCTGCCGCTCCGTAAACCGCCGCTACTTACATTATCCTTATGTACCCCTAATCTGCTGCCCCTAACACCGCCGACCCCTATATTTATTAACCCCTAATCTGCCCCCCACAACGTCGCCTCCACCTGCCTACACTTATTAACCCCTAATCTGCCGAGCGGACCGCACCGCTATCATAATAAAGTTATTAACCCCTAATCCGCCTCACTAACCCTATAATAAATAGTATTAACCCCTAATCTGCCCTCCGTAACATCGCCGACACCGGATGAAGATGGGTCCGCGGTGGAGGTCTTCAGGATGGAGCCGGTCCTCATCGGATGAAGATAGAAGATGCCGCTTGGAAGATGATGGTTGCCGGTCCGGATCTACTCTTCTTCCCGGATAGGATGAAGACTTTGGAGCCTCTTCTGGACCTCTTCAGCCATCGGATGATGGATCGCCAGCCCCCGCTTGGGTTGGATGAAGATTTTGGAGCCAGGCATGACCGATCAGTGAACCTGGTATGGTGAAGACAAGGTAGGATGATCTTCAGGGGCTTAGTGTTAGGTTTATTTAAGGGGGGGTTGGGTTAGATTAGGGGTATGTGGGTGGTGGGTTGTAATGTTGGGGGGGGGGTATTGTATGTTGTTTTTTACAGGCAAAAGAGCTGAACTTCTTGGGGCATGCCCCGCAAAGGGCCCTGTTCAGGGCTGATAAGGTAAAAGAGCTTTGAACTTTAGTCATTTAGAATAGGGTAGGGCATTTTTTATTTTGGGGGTCTTTGTTATTTTATTAGGGGGCTTAGAGTAGGTGTAATTAGTTTAAAATTGTTGTAATATTTTTCTTATGTTTGTAAATATTTTTTTATTTTTTGTAACTTAGTTCCTTTTTATTTTTTGTACTTTAGTTAGTTTATTTCATTGTAGTTATTTGTAGGTATTGTATTTAATTAATGTATTGATAGTGTAGTGTTAGGTTTAATTGTAGGTAATTGTAGGTATTTTATTTAATTAATTTAATTATAGTATAGTGTTAGGTTTAATTGTAACTTAGGTTAGGATTTATTTTACAGGTAATTTTGTAATTATTTTAACTATTTTAGCTATTAAATAGTTCTTAACTATTTAATAGCTATTGTACCGGGTTAAAATAAATACAAAGTTACCTGTAAAATAAATATTAATCCTAAAATAGCTATAATATAATTATAATTTATATTGTAGCTATATTAGAATTTATTTCACAGGTAAGTATTTAGCTTTAAATAGGAATAATTTATTTAATAAGAGTTAATTAATTTCGTTAGATTTAAATTATATTTAAGTTAGGGGGGTGTAAGTGTTAGGGTTAGACTTAGCTTTAGGGGTTAATACATTTATTAGAATAGCGGTGAGCTCCGGTCGGCAGATTAGGGGTTAATAATTGAAGTTAGGTGTCGGCGATGTTAGGGAGGGCAGATTAATTTAATAAGAGTTAATTATTTTCGTTAGATTTAAATTATATTTAAGTTAGGGGGGTGTTAGTGTTAGGGTTAGACTTAGCTTTAGGGGTTAATACATTTATTAGAATAGCGGTGAGCTCCGGTCGGCAGATTAGGGGTTAATAATTGAAGTTAGGTGTCGGCGATGTTAGGGAGGGCAGATTAGGGGTTAATACTATTTATTATAGGGTTAGTGAGGCGGATTAGGGGTTAATAACTTTATTATAGTAGCGGTGCGGTCCGCTCGGCAGATTAGGGGTTAATAAGTGTAGGCAGGTGGAGGCGACGTTGAGGGGGGCAGATTAGGGGTTAATAAATATAATATAGGGGTCGGCGGTATTAGGGGCAGCAGATTAGGGGTACATAAGGATAACTTAAGTAGCGGCGCTTTGCGGTCGGCAGATTAGGGGTTAATTATTGTAGGTAGCTGGCTGCTACGTTGTGGGGGGCAGGTTAGGGGTTAATAAATATAATATAGGGGTCGGCGGTGTTAGGGGCAGCAGATTAGGGGTACATAAGGATAACGTAGGTGGCGGTCGGCAGATTAGGGGTTAAAAAAATTTAATCGAGTGGCGGCGATGTGGGGGGGCCTCGGTTTAGGGGTACATAGGTAGTTTATGGGTGTTAGTATATTTTAGAGTACAGTAGTTAAGAGCTTTATGAACAGGCGTTAGCCCAGAAAGCTCTTAACTACTGACTTTTTTCTAAGGCTGGAGTTTTGTCGTTAGAATTCTAACGCTGACTTCAGACACGACTCTAAATACCGGAGTTAGAAAGATCCCATTGAAAAGATAGGATACGCAAATGACGTAAGGGGATCTGCGGTATGGAAAAGTCGCGGCTGAAAAGTGAGCGTTAGACCCTTTTTTGACTGACTCCAAATACCGGAGGTAGCCTTAAACCAGCGTTAGGTGGCTCTAACGCTGGTTTTCACGGCTACCGCCAAACTCCAAATCTAGGCCATATTTTGTAGAACCCCGCTTTAACGTTGTGCTCACACAACTAAACAAGCAAGGGTTAAGAGCAACAATAGCCAAAACAGCTCCACAGCAAAGTGAATTAAGCCCAATCCCAGTGCATACAGTTAAAATACAGAAAACTGAGCCACAATAAATTAAAAGGGGGTATCCTTAAATTTCTCAGAAACTAATTAACCCCTTAATCTCTAAGTCACTCACCTGCCTGCGTCCTGCCTATAAATATCCTGCATAAAGGATATATATATATGTCCCATAAAGTTGCAGCTATTTATCTTTTATTACTTAAGTGCTCATCTCCCCACCTGGCAAACAAAAAGGCACTTACCTGCAATCTAGCCGTCCAGCAGGAGGACAGCCTACACAGTATGAGTGGACGCCACTCCTCACAGGGATCTGTAGAAAAAAGAAAGAACAGAGTAAACCTACTCTGGCTTTCTATACCCTAGGCAGCAATTATGTTAGGAAAAGCAGCAAGGCCCACCTCACAAGTTCCTAACTGCTTTAAAGTCACCACTGCCCTACTGAAGATACTAACGTGGAGTACGACTAGACCCAATCTTGAAAGGAAAGATTAGATTAAATTTACTCCGGCTTTCAAACTAGTTAAAATCTTGCTTGAAGTAAAAGTAATTCAATTTTCTTCAGACACATAGAGGCCCATTTATCAAGCTCCGAATGAATCTTGAGGGTCCGTGTTTCTGGCGAGTCTTCACACTCACCAGAAACGGAAGTTATGGAGCAGTGGTCTTAAGACCGCTGCTCCATAACCTGTTCGCCTGCTCTGATGAGGCGGACAGAGATCCACACAATTCAACCCGATCGAGTACGATCGGGTTGATTGACACCCCCTTGCTGGCAGCCGATTGGCCGTGAATCTGCAGGGGGTGGCGTTGCACCAGGAACTCACAAGAGCTGCTGGTGCAATGCTGAATACAGAGAGCGTATTGATCTCTGCTTTCAGCGAGGTCTGTAGGACCTGATCCGCACTGTCGGATCAGGTCCGACAGACCTTTGATAAATAGGCCTCCAAAACTTCACCTCCTCCATGCACCAAGGCAAAGAGAATGACTGGGAGTTGTGGGAAGGGAAGTGATACTTAGCAGTTTTACTGTGGTACTCTTTGTCTCCTCCTGCTGGTCAGGAGTGGTATTCCCAACAGTAATTGATGAAGCCGTGGACTCACCATGGGGGGTAGTTATCAAGCCGTCTACTTTACCTGCCTTTGCAGGTCCAATACGCCCGCCTAAGCTCGCCTACCATCGCCACCGCGGACCTTCAAAATGTCGCCTAAGTTATCAAAAAAGCTGTCAAAAAGCCATGCACCAAGTACAGGGCGATGAGCAGTGTACTGTTAGAGTTATCACTCATCCGATCTCGCTGCTCTTCGGCTTTTTGACAGCTTTATTGATACCCCTGTCACTAAGCACCCACACTAACTACACTGTTCTACCCCCTATACCGGTGCCCCTGGAGCCCCCCGCAACTCAAGTTATTAACCCCTAAACCGCCGCTCCTAGACTCCGCCGCAACTCTTATAAATGTATTAACCCCTAAACCGCCACTCCCGGACACCGCCGCCACCTACATTATACCTAGTAACCCCTATCCTGCCCCCCCTATACCGCCGCCACCTATAATAAAGTTATTAACCCCTATCCTGCGGATCCCGGACCTCGACGCAACTAAATAAATAGTTTAACCCCTAAACCACCGCTCCTGGACCCCGCCGCAACCTATATTAAACTTATCAACCCCTAATCTGCCCCCCCACACCGTCGCCACCTATAATAAGTTTATAAACCCCTATCCTGCCCCCCCTACACCGTCGCCACCTATAATAAATTTATTAACCCCTATCCTGCCCCCCCTACACCGCCGCCACTGTAATAAAATTATTAACCCCTAAACCTAAGTCTAACACTAACCCTAACACCCCCCTAACTTAAATATTAATTAAATAAATCTAAATAATATTTCTCTTATTAAATAAATTAATCCTATTTAAAACTAAATACTTACCTTTAAAATAAACCCTAATATAGCTACAATATAAATAATCATTATATTGTAGCTATTTTAGGATTTATTTTTATTTTACAGGCAAATTTCAATTTATTTTAACTAGGTACAATAGCTATTACTTAAGTTAGGGGGGTGTTAGGGTTAGTGTTAGACTTAGGTTTAGGGGTTAATAATTTTATTACAGTGGCGGCGGTGTAGGGGGGGCAGGATAGGGGTTAATAACTTTATTATAGGTGGCGACGGTATAGGGGGGGCAGGATAGGGGTTAATAGGTATAATGTAGGTGGCGGCGGGGTCCGGGTGCGGCGGTTTAGGGGTTAACATATTTATTATAGTGGCGGTGGGCTCCGGGAGCGGCGGTTTAGGGGTTAACATATTTATTATAGTGGCGGTGGGCTCCGGGAGCGGCGGTTTAGGGGTTAACATATTTATTATAGTGGCGGCGGGGACCGGGAGCGGTGGTTTAGGGGTTAACATATTTATTATAGTGGCGGTGGGCTCCGGGAGCGGCGGTTTAGGGGTTAACATATTTATTATAGTGGCGGTGGGCTCCGGGAGCGGCGGTTTAGGGGTTAACATATTTATTATAGTGGTGGTGGGCTCCGGGAGCAGCGGTTTAGGGGGTAAAATATTTATTTAGTTGCAGCGGTGTAGGGGGGACAGATTAGGGGTGTTTAGACTCAGGGTACATGTTAGGGTGTTAGGTATAGACAGCTCTCATAGGAATCAATGGGATGTCTGGCAGCAGCGAAGATGAACTTTCGCTAAGGTCAGACTCCCATTGATTCCTATGGGATCCGCCGCCTCCAGGGCGGCGGTTTGAAAACCAGGTACGCTGGGCCGGAAAAGTGCCGAGCGTACCTGCTAGTTTTTTGATAACTAGCAAAAGTAGTCAGATTGTGCCGCACTTGTGTGCGGAACATCTGTAGTGACGTAAGAATCGATCTGTGTCGGACTGAGTCCGGCGGATCGAAGCTTACGTCACTAAATTCTACTTTTGCCGGTATCTAGGGCTTGATAACTAAGGCGAATCAGCCTCGCCACAAATACGCTGCGGAATTCCAGCATATTTGAGGTTGACGGCTTGATAACTAGGGGCCCATATCTTAGGAAAGAAAAATAAACGTAATTATCCAAAATAAAATTTTTAAAACCTAAACTAATACCCCTATAAAAAGCCCCCCCAAAATAAAAAAACTAATCTAACACTAAACTACCAACAGTTTACCTAAAAAAAAAATACAAAGTACCACCTAACGTTTAAACCCCCCCTACCCAACCAACCATCCAAATTAAAAAACCTAAATCTAAAAAACACTAAGCTCCCCATTGCCAATAGGATTTCAGTAGCTCTCATCCTATTGGCTGATTTCAAATATTCAGTCAATAGGAATGTAAGGTACCTAAATGGGGTACCTTGCATTCAATATTCAGTATGTGGCGGTGACCGAATGAAGAGGATCCTCCACGCCAGTCCTGCTCCATGACCGCCGGTCCTGCTCTGCGATCACCGATCCAGCTCCATGGTCAACTCTGCTCCGCGCCGCATTCACTCCGGATGAAGATAGAAGATGTCCCTGCGCTGGATGAAGTTGGAGCCGCCTGGAAGACCTTCACTGCCGGACTTCAGGAACTATGAGTACCTATTTCGGGGTTAGACTTAGGTTTTTTTTTTTTTTTTTTGGGTGGTTTTTGTTTTTAGATTAGGGATTTATTTTATTTTTTAATGGGCAGCAAAAGAGCTGATTGCCCTTTTAAGGGTAATGCCCATACAAACGCCCCTTTAGGGGCAATGGGTAGCTTAGGTTTTTTAGACTTTAACGCAGTTGCAAAATTCTAACTTAGGCTTTTTGTGCACGTCGGGTTAGCGATGTCAGAAAATTTCTTACTTTCAACTTGTTATATGCACGCTACCCTACGAGCACAAAAAGCTTACTTCTAGCTCAGTTAACGAAAGAGTGGGAGCACAAAATGACAGGTAAAATGGGGGAGCTGGAGCTTAGTTGCAGAAGAGGACTATGATATTATTAGTATAACTGAAATCTGGTGGGATGATTCACATGACTCGGCAGTTAACTCAGAGCCTCAGAGGGTCATATATATCAATGTGCGAGCAGAAATGATACGAAGTAGCTTATCATGTCTGCAGCACATTGCTACACATCGATAAATGCAGACAGCATACGCTGTCGGCATTTATCATTGCACCAGCAGTTCTTGTGAAATGCTGGTACAATGCCGCCCCCTGCAGATTTACTGCCAATCGGCCGCTAGCAGAGGGTGTTAATCAACCCAATCGTATTTGATCGGGTTGATTTCTGTCTGCAGCCTCAGAGCAGGCGGACAATTATGGAGCAGCGGTCTTTAGACCGCTTCTTCATAACTTCTGTTTCTGGCAAGCGGATCATGTCCGCCCCACATCGATAAATCATTGCACAAGCATTTTGTGTGAAATGCTTGTGCAATGCCACCCCCTGAACATTTGCGGGGCAATTGGCCACTAGCAGGGGTGTCAATTATCCTGTTTGTATGCGATCAGGATGATTGCTGTCTGCCGCCTCAGAGGTGGTGGACGAGTTAAGGAAGAAAGCAGAATTATATAATTTTAGGAAATCGTTAAATAACATATATTGGTACAAAATATTCTCTAATACAAATATATGGATAACATTTAAAACTGTGTTAAATAAATATATATATCAACACATACCACATGGTTATAAAAGTAAAATAAATAAATAAATAAATAAATAAAAGCCAATGTGGCTAAATAAAAATGTGTTAAGAGAAATTTGTAAAAAACATAGGGCATTAAAAAAGATGATACATAGACTCAACATTCCAAATATATAAGGAATGTAACAAGGCATGCAAAAAAACCAATCACATTAGCCAAAATTGAAAATGAAAGATTAATTTCAAAAGATTCTGAGTCAAATCCTAACAGGTTGTTTAAGTACATAAATTACAAAAAATCTTAGAAGGAAAATATAGGTACATTAAAATGTGTGAAGGATAGCATGATTAACAGTGACAGGGAGAAGGCTTAGGTACTAAAACCTGCTTTTCTCTTTAGTATACACAAGAAAGGAACCAATGGGAGATACATTGGGAGATACATTGAAGCAAACTAGAACATACACGCCCATACCATTACCTGGGTTATCACTAGAAGATATCAGGAAAAAAATGGATAATATTAAAGGGACAGTCTAGTCAAAAATAAATTTTCATGATTCAGTTCGTCGGGCATGCATTTTGTTCTCTTGGTATTCTTAGTTGAAAGCTAAACCTAGGAGGCTCATATACAAATGTATAAGCATTTGAAGGCTACCTCTTATCTGAATGGATTTTGACAGTTTTTCACCACTAGAGGGCATTAGTTCATATGGGCCATATAGATAACATTGTGCTCATGCCCGTGGAGTTACCTAGGAGTCAGCGCTTATTGGCTAAAATGCAAGTCTGTCCAAAGAACTGAAATAAGGAGGCAGGCGGCAGAGGCTTAAAAACAAGGCAATCACAGAGGTAGAAAGTATATTAATATAACTGTGTTAGTTATGCAAAACTGAGGAAAGGGTAATAAAGGGGTTATCTATCTTTTTAAACAATAACAATTCTGATGTAGACTGTCACTTTGGGGTAAATACATTTCCAGGCCCAGATAGAATACACCCAAGGGAATTTAGCACTGTTATAGCCAAACCTCTACTTTTAATTTTTCAAGACTCATTATCCTCAGGCATAGTACCCCAGGACTGGTGTAAAGCTGATGTGTTGTCACTTTTTAAAAAGGGAAGCAGGGCTGATCCAGGAAGCTACAGACCAGTTAGTCTGACATCAATAGTGGGGAATATACTTGAGGGGATTATAAGGAATTATATTGATGAGTATATTTTTGTAAACAAGATTATGAGTTCAATTCAGCTTGGTTTTATGAGAAATAGATCATGTCAAACCAATCTAATTAGATTCTATGAGGAAGGAAGTAAAACAATAGATAAAGAGGATTCAGTTGATTTGATATACTTGGATTTTGCAAAGGTGTTTGATACAGTGACACATGAGAGACTAATGTACAAAATTAAGGGACTGGAAATAGTTGAAAATGTTAGCTCATGGATATATAAATAGGTAAAAGACAGGAAGCAATGAGTAGTAGTAAATGAATCATACTCCAATTGGACAAAGGTAATTAATGGATACTTGGCCCTGTTCTTTTTAGCAACATCTCTATTTTTGCAGATGATACAAAGTTGTGTAAGGTCATTAGGTCAGTTCAGGATAAAATTGCTTTAAAAGGAAATCTACAAAAAATTAGAAGAATGGGCAGGTAAATGGAAAATTAGATTTAATACTGGGAAATGCATGCTTATTATTTTGAAAATAAGCAGGCAACCTATTATTTAAATGGGACTAGCAAAACAGAGGAGGTAAGGGATTTGGGAGTACTTATAGATAACATGCTAAAGATTGGTGCACAATGCAGGGCAGCGGCTTCTAAGGCTAATTAAAAGAGGCATTGATGCAAAGGAGAAAATCATAATTATGTCACTATATAAATCCCTGGTAAGACCCTATCTTGAGTATGGAGTGCAGTTCTGGGAGCCCATCTCAAAAAAACAATACATATATATTTAAAATTGCTGCTCAACGCTGCGGAACTTACTCTCTTCACTACGCTAGTTCTCATGCCGTGTCTCACGTCATGAGAAAAAGGCTCCCGTTGAAGTCAATGGAAGCACACTATTGAGTGCAAAGTTTCCATGCAATGCAAACGCAAAATCGCATTTGCATTGCAGGCCACATCAGATACCAGACTACAATTGCGTGCGCTGGTATTATGAGTGGAGAGCAAATATAACGCTCACTAAATCGCAATTTTGCATTCCACTCGTAATATGTCCCTTAATCTCCAGCATCGTAAACATTTTTTCACTGTAAGAGCAATCAAATTGTGGAAATCATTTCCTAAGGAGGTAGTAAATTCCAATTCATTAGATGCATTTAAAAAGGGTTTAGATACATTTCTGGCTAGAAATAGAATTCAGGTATATGATTTATTGTGTTTAATGGGTTACCTTTTCAATTGGATTAATTTAAGATCTACTGGAGCTTTTATTGTAAGTATATTAAGATTAGTATAGTTTGAACTCGATGGACTGTTTTTTTTCAACCTTATCTACTATGTTACTATGCAAAATATCACTCATAATCTAACCCTAAATTTGGTAACAATATTTTTGTGTGAAAAATATTTGAATTGCTGTAGTGTATTAAACTGTTTATATTTAACTCTTTTGCCTTTATTTTGTCATTTATGTTGAAACCATTACTTAACTTCTGTCGCAGTTAACACTTGAGCGGCAGCGTTAAATATCGCTCCACGCCTCCACTAGTAATCTAGCCATTTATAGGGTTACATTTTATGTCCCTTTAAATTTAAATACAGGGGGGGCGGAGCCTGGAGCTCAATGTGGATGGAGGCATAATCCCTGAGCTCCGTCAAACACTGCCTAAATAGAGACTATTAACGGCCAAAGAACTTTCTAAAAATCGCTGGAAAATGTCAGGGGAAGTTATGTGAGCTAACCAGCAACAACTGAGAGGTTAAAACAGCCGGCATAGGAACTGATAAACAGCGCATACAATATAGAACAAGCTGCGCCGCATGCCGCCCGCCATCTTGGATGCAATGACCTGACACCCGAATCCAGCATAATGGCGGTAAGCTAATAAATATCAGACCCCGGACTTTACCCGACCATACATCGTAGCAGCACTGTACTAAATTGACCGCTAGCCACTTATTCTGATAGACAGGGGGGGTGAGGAGCGGTTCTTCCCCCCATCCTCACTAACGAGGAGACGACGAGCGGTCCCGGTGCAGAATCAGTAAAAAGACACAGTGAAGAGCTAATAACAAGTGCTACTGGGATATTATTTAACGGTTGGGGACAAATATCCTCCAGAAGGAGATACACTAATCAGAGTCTGCGAAGTCTGGCTAATAAGCTGTGATGCAAAAGTTTACTCGCATAAAATGACAAATGGGGTAGGAAAAGAACTATGTAAAGAAATAAGCTGCACACTGTAACCACATGTGATTATAACACGGTACTAAAAGGAGTTGAAAACTATGCTACTACTAAAGTGACACATTCAAGAAGCTGCATTATAGATCTCAATAAACCGCCATCTCAATATTTCTGAAGCAGAGCAAGGCCTCTTTACTATTAGATAAAAGAAAATCAACCGCTATATTAACAAGAGGCCCATCTAGGATCTAAGAGTGCAGCTCACAGTGCAGGCCACTACAATAAAGTTAGACCTATATATCTTTCTGTGAGTAGGGGACTTAAGCTGCAGGCACAGTAGAAAGCAGAAATTTATTTGCCACGACTGATAGCAAAATTACATTAAAACCAACAAAGGAGATAAAAAACTGCTAAATAGATATAAGATTGATATACACTACAACTACAACTATAAAGTGCGGGGCAGCCAGACAAAACAAACAGAATAATTAGGTGTATGCCATTATCCTCAGTTTAAACCGACTATTAATTTCTCTTTCAAGAAGAAATTTCAAACAGCTATAATGGCGGCGAGAAAAAACAATAAATCCTCTCAGGGTCTTAGAGCAACTTCGGCTAACTTATTTTTTAAACCTGCAAAAGAAAAGATTACAGAGATAACTAATAGCACAGCAGACGAAGATATAGACTCTGAAACAGACTCGCAGTGTGCTGAAGAGGACTCTATCCCTTTCACCAAGGCTGACCTCAGGTCACTGGTTTCTAAAAAAGATATTGATAAAAACTTCAACAAGCTGTGGGAAAAGATTGACGCATTCCAGAGTACTGTGACTAATAGTCTATCAGAAATAAAGCAAGATGTAACAGAGCTGGGCACTAGAGTGGCAGCGAGTGTCACCCAACAACTTGCAGCACAACACCAAGAGCTATCTGAGATGCAAGATAAACTAGAAGATCTTGAAAATAGAAGCCGTAGGTGTAATCTGAGATTGAAAGGGATCCCGGAATCTATAGCGGCTGAAGAATTAAGTAATTACCTTCATCAACTCTTTCAAGCTATATCAGGCGATGTCAATGATGATAAGTACCAACTAGAAAGGTCACACAGAGCACTCCGACCCAAACCAAAAGAAGAAGCACCTCCTAGAGATGTGGTTGTTAAGTTTTTAAGATTTCAAGAAAAAGAGGAGATCCTCACAGCAGCAAGAAGGAATCCAACATTTAAATTCCAAGGATCAGTGATCCAATTTTATCAAGACCTATGTATCAAGACACTTCAAAAGAGAAGCGAACTGAGACCACTCACTACGTTACTGAGGAAACATCAAATCAGATACAGGTGGGGATTTCCTTTCAATTTATACATTCTACACAACGGCAGATCTCTAAGCCTTAAAGAACCAGCGGAGATACCAACAATCTGCAAACAACTGGCATTGGAAACGCCAGAACTACCGCAATTGGATCAATCAGAGGATCTGATACACCAATCATTGGGATCTACTCAACTAAGAAGACAAAAGTGGTTAAAAGTCACGAAAAAGAAAACCAAACTATGAGGCCCTTGCCTTATGAATAAGGAAGCGATCAATTGCCTGTGGAGTTGGTGAGAGTATGAGTCAAGGTGATCAAGAACTGTAAGTGTTACAAATCACTGACTGTTGATGTTGGTTTCAAGAACTAGACTATTAATAGCAGAAACATGGTTAATTAGAACACATTTTTTAAGGCCCAATGCTACTTTTTCAGCAGTGGGAGTAAGCAAACACTCATAAAGTGGATAATGTAAAGGGGGAGGGGTGGGTGGGATTGGGGAATTTTTTCCATTTTTATGTTGTTCTTCTTCTGCATTCAGTTTTTCAATGCGGGAGAAGTTGGTTTTTTTCTGTTCTGTATGTTCTCACTCATTGTATCACAGATGCTTTGCTGAAAATACTATGCAACCTAACTGTTCTTATTTTTGTTTTTATCCTACTATGTTGTTCTCTATATAAATATAAGTTTCCCAGTAACAAAGACACCTGCTTAGAATTACCAGAGAAGATATCAGAGGAATTGATAGAGACGGATCCGGGGGGGGAGCCCCAAGCCTTAAATTGTAAGTAATGACTAATGACATTCATTTAATATCACACAATGTTAGGGGCCTTAACTCAGACCTTAAGAGACGGACAGCACTAGCCCAATATCTAAAAATTAAAGCTAATATAATATTCCTGCAAGAGACACATTTCACTAACGACGTAATCCCGAAATATTGGTCAAGACACTTTACTCAACACTATCACTCAATGACAGACAAAAAGAAAAGAGGGGTCTCAATCTTGATACACCAATCCCTGGGATTAATAGTAGAGGAAACAATCAGAGATCCAGATGGGAGGTTCTTAATAGTAAGAGGGAGACAACGTGATAAGCAAATTGTTCTATGCAATATTTATGCCCCCAACGAGACCCAGATTTCTTTTTTCACGCATATTTCCTATCTGCTTACCCGATGGACGCAAGACAGAATCCTGTTAGGTGGTGATTTTAATATAGAGCTATACAAATACCAAGATACAGACCAAACCAAATTGACTCAGAAACAACTTAGACATAACTCTATGGTAAAAAAAATTAGGGAGATCTTTCTATCTCACAACATACTAGATTCCTGGGACACCCTATACGGGAGAACGGCAGACTACACTTATTATTCACATGCTCATAAAAAGTACTCAAAATTAGACTATATCTATGTAAGCCAGATCTGGCTTCCCGACTTATCTTCCTCTACCATTCATGCCTGCGCTTGGTCAGATCATTCCATAGTTCACATTCGCATTAAAGAAACATTCCAGATTAGCACAGCACGTTCCTGGAACTACGACCCATATGTTTTACAAAAACCAGGTATACATAATTCTATCTCACAAGCTATGTCAGAATACTGGACATTAAATACGGGTACCACCTCGAATCCGATTACCATCTGGGCAGCACACAAACCTTTCGTTAGGGGGTTACTCATAAAAGAAAAAGCAGCCCTTAATAAAGCTAATAGATCACAGATAGACTCTTTACAAGCTCAAATAGATTCGCTCACAAAGCTACACCAACAGGGCCAATCAGAAACTGTGTTCCGAGACTTACAAGCAAAGAGAGTAGAATTATTAACCATAATGAATAGGGCATCTCTCAGGGCAGCGCACAGATTGAAAGCAAATTATTTTCTCTATTCTAACAAACCAGATAAGTACTTAGCTCATAAGCTCAGGGAACAAATAAAGTCTTTTTCTATACCAACACTACAAAAACAGGACGGAATATACACGTCAAATCCACAAGAAATTGCTGATAGTTTTGCTCAATATTATGCCCAACTTTATGACGGGGAAAAGACGACACGCAATGACAAGACAAGACAGACATTACATAGATTCTTAGCTCAGGCTAATTTAACACCAATTGATGAAACAATTAGAGATGAACTGAACGCGGAGGTGTCAGCCAGGGAGGTCCTACTAGCTATTAGGGACCTTAAGGCGGGAAAAGCATCGGGCCCTGACGGGTTTCCAGGGGAATATTACCAACTCTTCAAATCCATCCTAACCCCACACATTGTAACATTCTGCAATGACATTCTCCAAGGTAAAGCAATCCCAACAGAAATTCTACAGACTAAGATAGTGGTGATCCCCAAGCCAGGAAGAAATCCAAAATTGTGCCAAAATTACAGACCCATATCCCTAATTAACCAAGATATAAAAATTCTTAGTAAAATTTTGGCAAACAGACTCAAAACATTCCTACCGACCTTGATCCACCCAGACCAGGTGGGGTTCATAACGGGACGAGAAGCCCCTGACAATAAAAGACGTACGATCTCCCTGGTTGACTACCTTCATAAGACAAAAACGCCTTCTCTGGTCCTTTCTTTGGACGCGGAGAAGGCGTTTGACAGAATAGACTGGGTTTTTATGTTTGAAGTCTTAAGCAAATTAGGATTCAGTGGCCCATTCGTACCAGCCATCAAAAGCATTTATTCCAACCCCACTGCACACATTAGAGCGGCAGGCTATCAATCTAAAAAGATTGATATTCGAAATGGTACTAGACAAGGTTGCCCCTTATCGCCGCTCTTATTTGCTCTATGCATAGAACCTCTGGCAGCGGTGATTCGCTCAACTCCAGAGGTACACGGAGTCTTACTAGGTAACAAAGAATTTAAAATTTCTTTGTTTGCTGATGACGTTCTTCTCACCCTGACCAAACCAATGGAATCTCTACCCCATCTATACCGTATCTTACAAGATTATGCTGACATCTCAGGGTATAAAGTCAACCAGGAAAAATGTGAGGCACTGGCCATCTCCCTCCCCACCCATGCTAAAAAGACCATTGAAGCTAATTTCTCGTTTGAATGGGCTAAAGGGGCAATTAAATATCTAGGGGTCAAACTATCAGGCGATATCTCAGACCTTTACAAACTAAACTATATTCCCCTTTACAAGATAATCAGAAAGGAGGTTAAAAATTGGAAAACTGGAGGTTTCTCTTGGTTCGGCCGATTGTCGGCGATCAAGATGAACGTTCTTCCCAGACTGTTATATTTTTTTAGAGCCTTGCCGATCAAGATCCCACTCCCAGAATTAGACAAACTTCAATCAGACCTGATTAGATTCATAAGGGGAAATAAAAAAGCTCGAATACCTTCGCAAGTATTAATGCAACATAAACAACTAGGAGGAGTGGGGATACCAAATTTACTCAATTACTATCAAGCAGCGAGACTAGCACAGACTACTTTAATGAGCAAAAAACAAAAATAAATAATTTGGGTGAGGGTGGAGACTTTAAGGTCAGGATACAAACACTCAGAGGATATCCTATGGGAGCACCCGAAAGACACACTTAAACTAACTGACGCCTCGAAACTGACAGGAGAGATGATGTCAATGTGGCACTCAATAACCGACAAACTGAAGCTCCTACCATCTGACTCATTAATGAGACCATTAAGGACACTGATGGGTCCAGACTTTCAGAGACTAATTAGCAAATGGGAAAATAAAGGGCTCTATAGATTAGCAGACTTTCTCCATAAAGGGAAAATAGCCACTCACCAACAAATACAAGAAAAAATATTACCAGATAAGTTACACTGGTTCTTATACCTACAGATTGCATCCACCATAAATGGGGTCATGCCCAAACCTCCCAGACAACACTTAACGACTCTAGAAAAACTGTGTAGTGCCGACTCACGCCATAGAGGTTTAATCTCTACCCTATATATAACTTTGCAGACAGCCAAACACACTACTAAATCCCCCTTAATGGTGAAGTGGGAGAGAGATATTAATAAAACATACTCCAAAGAGGAATGGGAGGAAATCTTTCAGGGTTCAGGTAGAGGTATGATCAGTGCAGATCTGAAAGAAAATTGCATTAAGACGGTTTTCAGGTGGTACCTTACTCCAATGATTACATCGCACTATACTCAAGCTAGCAATAGAAACTGTTACAGAGGCTGCGAAGAGGCAGGAACATATTTCCATATGTGGTGGGAGTGTCCTAAGGTACAACAAATATGGGTTAAACTATCCAAGCTGCTGAGTGAGGTGCTTTCAGAAAGCATCTCCCTAACCGCGACACAAGCTTTATTAAATGAACACATAAAACCCTTCAATTCAGCCACCAACACATTTATACGCATTCTATGCACAGCTACTAGGACATGTGTGGCTCGTTATTGGAAGGTAGGGACACCCACATGGGGAGAGGTTATGGAGAAGATAAAGACAATATACAAACTATCTGAAACAGCCTCATTCATTCAAGCTAATCACGAACAATTCTTAAAGATTTGGAACTATTGGATTTTAAGCGGACACTAACCTGATATAAGACAGAAAGATAGAAACAATACCAATTTAGAACTAAGGTAGAGTCTGCACTATAGAGGGGACTGAGAACTGACAATTGACTGCAGATAATTAGGCTGAAACAGAGAAGGTGGGGCTCCCACCCCGGATCGTCAACAGGCGAAATGATGAAACAACCAGGTTGAGGTTTGGAAATACAATGAGTGAGGGGGGGGGTTGTTTTTGGTTTATTGTTTACTGTTTATTGCTTACTGTTATTATAGTTTAATGAACAGGAGGATTGAGTGGAAAAGTTTTAAGAAAATACAATAAAGCGGCATGGAGAGAAAGGGGATGCCAAGGAAACTTTCATGTCTTCTGGTAGCGATCTGCTGCACCCCTTAATCCATGGTGCTATTAATAAACGTATGAATAATCACACAGACAGTTGGAACTCAATGGTCCATAAATAGAGTCATCATCTGCCCTACTAGCAGTCCTTGCTACTTCTGACTGAGGAAACATAATATCTGTTATAGACTCTTAACTGATGGACGCATAGCAGAAAGAGGGGGGGGGGAACAAAAAGATGATGATCTTTGTAAGACAAATGTATGATGTGTGACATACTCTGTATATATTTTGTAATAAAAAATTATTTCAACTAAATTTAAATACAGTTATACTTGCACAGTAGAAAGTAGCATTCGTTCAGAATGTACATATTTTTATAGTTCTGCCTAAGAACTAAACACCAATGTTTTTATTACAAGACAGGTTTTTTTTTTTTACTTATAATCAGACATTCAAAATTATAAGTCTATATTATCACTAGTTTATTGTAGACGTGCTGCTTAAAATGTTGCTCTGATCAGTATTAATGACTTTAATTACCATAAATATTGTTGTGGTCGGTTTCCATAATGAATGATATGATTTTACAAGGAATGACAGGTGGAATAAACAACAATTCTTGGACTTCCGAGACTTTTCATTCTGAGTAATCATGTTTGACAAGCAGTGGCTGCATGTAAGGCTGGCTGAAAATTACTTTTGTTCAGCTATAAGGCAAAAAACAAAGGTAGCAAGCAAAAAAAAAAAAACTATAAACGATTGCAGATTGTATTCCTATTCTGGCTTCCTTTCAAAGCATTTTCAAAATGTACAGAACAAAAAAAAACATATATTGTGTGGGTCTCTGAGTACAGAATTGCTGCTAGTGGTAGTCGGCATTTTTTTAAAATTTGTCTTCAAGATATATAGAAATTTGAAAATAGAGTTGTTCAGCTACGTTCTTACATGAAGTTAGTCTTGGATCTCTGTGATCTTAAAGTCTATATATTTCAAATGTATCCTTTTAATCTTGAGATATGTGTGCATCTTTAAAAGTATGCAAGAAAAAAAAAAAGGTGTGAACTGAAATAGAGAAGTCCCTTCAAATAGAGAGCTCTTTTGTTCAAGTTAAAAAAAAACCCTTATGCATATAGTACTCTTTTGAGACAGGAATAAACCATTTTGGCTCCTAAAATATGTAAAAATTATAAATAAGAAATGGCATACGGTGGGTTCTGGACCATAAAATTTAGGGGTGCAAAAAAAGTTGTCATCAAGGCTAAATATCAGTGGCACAGGAGCACTTTCCTTCTTTTCCTCTGTGCAGAGCACTGGGTGTTATGCCCTGGGGCAAGCAAGCAAGGCTTCACAATAGTACTAAAAAAAGGTAAACAGACTCAAGTATACAGTATAATAATAACAGTGTTTATTATGAACCTATTGCATTAACATAAATCAGTAATCAGCTTATAAAGCAAGGCAGTGATTACACATTAATTATCTTCGAGTTTTGAAAGCGGCATTAATATCAACGTACAAAGAATAGACAGGCAGAGGAGTGCAGTTACAGTCTGTGTCATCATTCAGTGAGACCACGTAGTAGATTTCACAGGTGCTAATGTCCGAGATCTCTCTCTAAGATGTTGCATAAATTTCTCTCGCCCCACTCTAGCAATTCTAATAATTAAAGTATAGTTTAACAGGCATGTCTAAAGTTATGTTATTCATAATATTTCATGTAGCGAGCTTTTAGCAAAATAAGAACGTTCTCACAATAAGAAAAAGTACGTAGCACTATCTCTCTTGGAATATGACATCCCACTCTTTCTAGATTAGAGTTTCTACTATGAAATAGACAAGTGCGCAAAAACTCAATATCTCTCGTGCGCAAAAGTTAGGGTGCCACTTGTAACCTAGCCCTAACTGTTTGATCAATTATTATGTGCATGGAATCATTGAATTTTATTTTTTCTTTTGATAAAAAATAAGACTTTGGATGCTTATGTGAGAAGAATATCAAATTGAAAATAGTTGCAATTTTATAAAAATGAGTTTCTTTTTCTGTATTTTACCTATCCAGCAACATAATTCATTAGCCTAGATTTAATAAAACCTCATTTGTGAAACCTTGCAACAAAAAAAACAAACTTTGAAACTTGAAAATTGAGGCACTAATAAAGATTTATTAAAAGCTACAGACATTTTTTGCAAGCATACTTACGGTGGCTGGCAGTTTCCCCCGAGATTTTGCACAATAAACCTAAAGCAGTGCCGGAGCACTTACTGCGGTCGGCGGGTCCTTCATAGTCCTCATGCACTAAATCTGACACAGGCTCACAGCACGCTTACTTCTGCATTCTTAGGCACAAATACCAGCTCCAGGTGGACTAACCTCAATACATGCTATCTTCGACTTAGACATTGGGCAAGCTAATAGATCAGAAAGCAGGAGTTTGGAAAAAGCTATTCTACACAGGCGCATACAACATTGATATAGAACTTTGTATTTTTCTGTCAGGTTAGAACGTTCAACAGTTTAGAACCGCAATCTCTGATTACATTACATCATAGTGATGTCAAGTTTTTTACTACCCAGAAATCACATCCGTCAATGCTTGGTTATTCTGATACCCAGAAATCACATCTGTCAATGCTTGGTTATTCTAGTGTGAAGCCATAAGTATCCCTAGCTCCAGTGTTATTTGTGGTCTTCCCTTCACGTCATTCTATTACTTGTCCGGTGCTTTTCTTTTATGGTAATATTTTATTGGATTTTATAACATTTTATAACATATCAAATGAAAATATTACAAAAAGAAAGTGAATGTGTTACAGTACAAATACATTCAAATATAACATTTCCCCTTTCAAGTTGGGGACATAGCTGAATCAGCACGTGGATCAACAAGGTTTCACGGTAAATTTATGAATATTTTTTTTTTTTTCTTTTAATATTTGTTGTTTTAGGTTTGAAATGTCCTTTCAAAGAGTTTCTTGAGTCTATTTTGCTTATTTGATTCAGTTATTAGTAATCCTCATATATAAGCTTTTAATGTTCCCCATGTGTATATGGGATAAGTAGTGGATCCCTCATTAATCTGTACAAATTCTTTAATTTCAGTTTTGAATTTCTGTGTTAGCAATATGTCTTTAAATACATTAGGGTTCAAGGCCCATGATCATGTTCTCTTAGGATCAACAACACCTTCGATGTTAACTGCTACCATTGCATGGTCTGAACAAGGGCAATTTAAGATTTGAGCTCTTGTTATAAGTGGTATTAATATTTGACTCATTAGTACATAATCAATTCTGGAAAAGGAGTTGTGTACTGGTGAGTGATAAGTGTAGTCTTTTTCCCCATGGTTAAGGGTCCTCCACCCGTCTATTAGGGAATGGTCTGTAATGAAGTCTTTTAATAGTAAATGTGTTGGGTTTTTGTTTTTTTCCTTGTTGTTTAGTTCCTCTTGTTCTATCAAAAGTGTCATCTAGGGTCAAGTTAAAATCCCCCCTACAATCATTCTATATTTCCTCCATTGTGTCAGCATGTGACTAATTTTTGAGAGGAAGAGGGCTTGTCTTTCATTCGGAGCATATATGTTTGTTATGAGAACTGGGGTGTTGTGTATTTGGCCTCTTACTATTAAATATCTGCCTTCTTTATCTGTTATGACTTCTTCTTCTTTAAAATTAAGTGAAGCATAGAGTAGTATGGAGACCCACAGTGTTTTCTTTGACTACTGGTGGCATGGTATTGTATTAAGAATGTTTTATCCCGATATTTGAGTGTGCAAGTCTTCGTGAAGTGGGTCTCTTTTAAAAGTACTATGTGTGTGTTGTGGGATTTATAATCTGTCAGTGCTTTTCGTCTTTTGATGTTAGAGTGTAGTCCCATGACGTTGTGGGATATTATTTTAATAGTCGCTATAGGTTTGTATCGTTGATAGCATCTCAGTATTGCGATAATCTGCATAGATTGGTTTAGTTGGATGATGTGGTGGCATGTTTTGCAGCCTATAGTGTTTGGGTATGGGTCTGTGGAAAACTTTTCTACTATCCCTTCTAACAATGGGGAACTTTCTATTTTTCTATTGTGCATTATTTTATTTAAGCAATAAAATGGGTGTATACATGACCTTGTAAGATGTGTCCATTTAATGTCAGTGTAACAAACAAAAATGCAAAACAGTACTTTCATAAAAAAAAACAGTTTTCTATAACAGAAGTAACTCTATATAATAACTGAGTTGCAGCAATTTTATGACAACTGTAAAATATGAACCTGTGTATGAGGGGGGGTAGTGAAGGATAGGAGAAGAGAAGGGGCAACTGATTAAGAATAATCATGCTGTAATATTGATGTGGTAACATGAGATATGAGGAAGGAAGGGAGAGGGGAGGTAAGAGTGAGGGGAAAGGGTGGGAAATGGGATAAGGGTATATGTATCAATAAGATATGTCACCTATCAGATGTTCATATTCTTAGAAGTCTCTGAGTAGTAGTTACTATATATGGATGTGTAAGAAGTAGAGAGTGTTTAGGTTTGATACTCAAGTCACGTTTGTAAGGTGTCTTCATCTGGTTGTTGCTCTGACCAATCTGGGCTCTTGGATCCTTGCCTTTCTCTTCTGGGTCTTTTAAGTTTCCCTACTGATATCCATTCTTTCTGGAGTGGTTTCCTTTGTGGCTTGGGCATATCTGTTAATGCATATCTTTTAGTAGGTGTAGTCTTCTCAATATGGTTTCTCCTTCTTCTAGAGTGGAGCAGGAGAAGGAGGAGTTCTGATACGTGAAAGTAAGCCTGAATGTAAAGTTCCATCTATATTTGATTTGCGCTGATGTTAGCGTTGTCAGAATTGGTTTTAGCTCTCTCCTTTTGTGAAGAGTTATAGGTGCCAAATCAGAGTAGACTTGAATCAGATGACCTTAAAATCAGATCACATTCATTGATCTAGTTGCCTGCAGCAGTTGATCCTTGATGTGGTAGTAGTGTAGCTTCTCTATGATATCCCTGTGTTGAGATGCTTGAGGTAGTTTGGTTAGTACTCGATGCACCCTGTCCATTAGAAATAAAGCTGTATCTGTCTCAGGGAGAAATTGTTTAAATAATTGTACAACAATATCTGTGAGGTTGGTGTAGGTCTCTGGTAGACTGCATATTCGAAGGTTAGATCTTCTAGACCTTTTCTCTAGATCTTTTAATTGATCTTCCCGTTTTCTTATATGAATGGCTTGTTCCTGGATGGCATTTTGTAGGTTAGGTATTTCTTCTACTACTTCTTATAACTTTTCCTCAATGTCAGATATGTGGCCTCCTATCTCTTGTATGTCCTGCTTTATCCCTGACAATGCTGTTTTAAATTCTTCCTGAAACAGGACTTTTATTTGTAGGAGCAGGTCCTTATTAGGTGATTCTGTGGGGTGTGCATCTTCTGGTTTATTAGATATTGAAGGTGTGTTACCTCCTGGAGAGGATAGTGGCTCTTGTGCTTTGTGTTTTAATTGGGAGCAAGATAAACAGTCTTTCACTGTTTGTGTTTTATTCTTCATTCTGTAGGTTTTTGTTGTTGCAATATTGTAGGGCATTTTAGGTATCCTGTTTCAGGGTAGACTTGGTGGTTGAGATGTCAGTTTTTCAGCTTAAAGGAGAAGGTGACGCAATTGTTAAAAGGTTCATGCAAATGAAAGATTTTGCTGCATACTCATTTATTATAATTTATTGCCTTTTCATCTTTAAGGCTTGTTAGTGCTTGGACCTTAATTTTATGGGTAGTTGTAATGTATGTCCCTCTTTAGTTGAAATAATTTTTATTGTCATGGATCACATCAAATACAACATAATAAAACAGTGTGCTGGGTTACAATGTCCTAGTATTCTTAAAACAATTAAAGTTTTCAGCACCCTGTTTATATCATTTTCATCAATTTTTCTCCCCCCTTCCCTAACTCCCTCTCCACCCCCTCCCCCCTCTTATCCCATTTCCCTAAACCTAAACTTCATAACTGTATACAAAGAAAAACCTTTAACTTTAAACTTTTCCCGTCGAGCAGTGACAATGTTGTAGATTTCTTTAGAACGCTATATCTATATTTAAGAAAGTTCCTATTCTCTCCAATTTAATTGCCCTAAAAAAGCCTTATTGGTTACTTAGTGTTGATCTGTATGTACCTACATATTTCTGTTTATTTAAAATCCAGTGTATCCACATGTTTTGGAATCTCTCAGATGTCCCTTGTATCCATGCAGCTGATTCTAGCATATTATAAACATCTTCAATTTTGATCATTACCTCACCCCATTCTGGAGCCCCCACTTTCCATTTTCTAGCTATACATATTCTGGTTGCTGTACATATAATATTAACCCATCTATTAGTAATTGAGTTCATTGACTCCTGGGGGATATGTAGTAAGGCCTGTGAGGCTGATAATGTAAAGGAGTCGTCTAGAATCACCTTAAATAGTTGAGAAAGCTTGTCCCATGTAGGTTGCATCTTTGGAAACTCCCACCACATGTGAAAATAGGTCCCTATCCCATTACATCCCCGATAACATAATCTACTACACTGTGTGGTGTAATGTGAGGATTTCAGTGGTGTAAGGTACCATCTATATGAGGTTTTTATTGAGTTTTCGATAAGGTCTGCCCCATTAAGCTTCTCCTCATTGAGGAGAAAATCTGGCTCCAATCTTCTCTATCATAGGTTATAGCTAAATCTTGTTCCCATTTGTCATAAATTACCAATTTTGCTGAACTATTTGCTTCTTGAATGGCTAAGTATAAGCGTGTAATCATTTTTTTATTTCTACCGGGTGTCATTATCATTTGTTCTAGAGCAGTTTTTGGGCAGGCTGGGATGCTGCCTAGTCTATATGTATTTATAGCATGGGAAATTTGGAGATATAAAAACCAGTGCAATGTATTTGGGTGTATTTTATCTCTTAATTGTGTAAATGTCAACAACTTCCCATTGTCTAGGAAATCAGCTACCCTATAGAGGCCTTTATTTCCCCACTTATCTATTTGTTTTTGAAATTCTTTTGGGAGTAGTGTACTTAGAGGTATTATAATAGTGTGTGGCGAGAGTAATTTCATTGTATGTGTTAGTGACCTCCACATAAGCTTAGAATCTTCTGTAGTTTTTAGTTTAATTATCCTCTGGTCTTTTGGATCTGAGGGTTTCCATAATATATCTCCCGGAGTGCTTAGTCTTCCAATATCTGCTTCAATACCTGGCCATGTCATCCCCTGGCAATCTTTACATAAAAGAGCATTTTGTGCCAGTCTGGCAGCATGATAATAATCTCTAAGATTAGGGACTCCTACACCTCCCAATAGCTTGTGTTGTTTTAAAATATGAGCAGCTATTCTAGCTGTTTTATGTCCTCTTATAAATTTAATAATTTCAGATTGTAGTTCTTCAAACTCTTTTATTGGGATTTTAATAGGTAAAGCTCTAAATAGATATAACAGTCTTGGTAGGACATTCATTTTAATGGCCGATAATCTGCCATACCAAGAAAAGTTCCCTTTCTTCCATTTCAATATATCTCTTCTTATAGTTTTGTAAATTGGGATGTAGTTTGCTTTATACAATGTTTCTATGGTGTCTGTGATTTGTATGCCTAGATATTTTAGGGAATGATTAACCCATTTAAAATCAAAGTTCGCTTCTATCAACTTTTGTGTGTGTCTTGGTAATGATAGAGGGAGTGCTTCGCATTTATCCGAATTTATTTTGAAACCCGAAACATTGGAAAAATCTTCTAATAATTGGTACAAACTAGGGAGGGAAAGCATTGGTTTTGTAATTGTAAGCAAGATATCGTCTGCAAATAAAGTTAGTGTTTGTTCCCCTTTATTTAATTTAACCCCATGGATATCCTTAGAGTTGCGAATACAAGACGCCAAAGGTTCTATGCACAACGCAAATAAAAGTGGAGACAACGGACATCCCTGACGACTTCCATTCAATATATTGTTGCTACTGGATTTGTGTATATATTTTTGATTGCCCCCCTAAATTTACTACCGAATCCCATATATTCGAGAACTGCCATCATATATTGCCAATCTACTCTGTCAAACGCCTTCTCCGCATCCAGAGAAAGGAGCAGAGAAGGCGTTTCTGTTCCCTTCAGATATTCTATCAGCGTCACTATGCGTCTTACATTATCAGGGGCCTCCCTATCTTTAATAAACCCTACCTGATCAGGATGGATCAATGAAGGTAAGTATTGTTTAAGCCTGTTTGCTAGGATTTTGGTGAGAATCTTGAGATCTTGGTTAATTAAGGAAATTGGCCTATAATTTTGTACTATTTTGGGGTTTTTCCCTGGCTTAGGGATTACTACTATCTTGGCCTGTAAAAGTTCAGAGGGAACCGGCGTTCCTGACATGACATCTTTACAAAATTTATGTAGGTGGGAAGTCAAATTGGTTCTAAATAGCTTGTAGTAATCTCCTGAAAATCCATTGGGACCTGCTGCCTTTCCTATTTTAAGATCTTTAATAGCTGCAGACACCTCAGTAGCAGAGATCTCTGCATCCAGTGCCTCTGCGTCCGCTTTGTCTAATTTTGGCAGATTCGCTAACATTTGTAGTTTATTTCTTAGGGTCTCTATCTGGGGGGATTGACCCACCTTCTTCCCATCATACAGAGATTCATAATATTTGGCAAAACATTCTGTAATTTCTTGTGGATGAGATGTCATAGTACCATCTGGTTTTTGAATTTGTGCTATTGTGAAAGATTTTGTTCTTTCTCTTAGCTTATGGGCCAGATATCTATCTGGCTTGTTTGCATATAGGAAATAGTATGTTTTTAATTTATTAATGGACCTCACTGAATTATCAGATACAATTTTAGCCAGTTCTTTTCTTTTCTTTGTCAATGTGTCTAGTGATAGTTGGCAGAACAACGTTTCGGGCTACAAACCCTTATTCATGTTCATAACTTGTACATCACACATAATCACCTTAAATACCTACAACCAGGTAAAACCACACCTTTTTAATTTAACCCTTTACAAGGCACAAAGAAGGCCTGTCATACTGACCTCTAGTGGTTCATACCTGAAAATACATATTTTGCACCACATTTATTTAAAAACATTTTTTTTAAAAAATACAAAGTTAAAAAAGCATTTAACAGATGTCATAGCAAGATATTATATACAGAATTCAAAAAGCAGAGAAACAATGATTATCACATAATTCTTAGTATTATTACACCTCTTAAAGGAACACACTCAAATCCAATTCTCTATTCATTCCATTGGGAGCCAATGTGTTTAACTTATTGATCCAGAAAGCCTCACGTTTTTGTAACAATAATTCCCTATTACCACCACGCCTAGGGCTTTGTACAAAATCTATAATTTGAAAGCGCAGTTGTGCAATTGTGTGGTTACAGCTCAAAAAATGATAGGCTACTGGTGCATTTAAATTATTGGTCCTTATGTTAGATTTATGCTGTATAATTCTATCTCTGACCCGCTGGGTCGTTTCACCTATATAAATTAACCCACACGGACACTTAATTAAGTATATTACAAAGTTTGCATTACAATTAAAGTAGCCCCTAATCCTGAATTTCTGACCCGTTTGGGGATGTATAAAAAGATCACCTTTTATCATATTGTTGCAATTTGAACAATTCAGGCAAGGGAAGCAACCATTATTTTCTGATGTAATAAAGCCTTGTTTAGATTTCTTATTTGACCCAACATCAGCTTTAATTAATTTATCCCTAAGACTGGGTAATCTAGTATAGGCTGACATAGGAGGCTGTTGGAATGCTGCAACCTCTGGATTACATTCCTTCAAAACATTCCAATGTTTACGAACTATTTTTTGTATTGCTGCACTGTTAGCACTGTATTCTGAGACAAAAACCAATCTATTAGGGTCCTTTTTCTTTTTGACATCTGTCATATTGACCCTACTCTTTGGTATCTGTAAAACTTTTCTCAAATTTGTCTGTATCATATCATAAGGATACCCACGCTCTATAAATCTTACACCCATTTCTTCTAACCTTTGCAGGGCCAATTTTTCATCTTTAACAATACGTTTAACCCTAAGCATTTGACTATATGGTAGTGACTGGATTAGAGAAGGGGCATGGGCACTAGAAAAGTGTAGAAGGCTATTCCTGTCTGTTTGTTTCCTATATAAATCTGTCTTTAGACATGAACCATCCTTATAGACTTTAGTGTCCAAAAAATTAATAGATTCTTCACTCCAAGATAGGGTAAACTTAATACATCTAGAAGCCATATTGAGATCTGCAACAAACTGCTGAAGGGAGCCAACGTCGCCCCACCAAATGCCAAATATGTCATCTATGTAGCGCCACCAGGTGGCGCCACACAGATGAAATAAATTGTTCTCATAGACAAACTTCTCTTCGAATACACTCATAAAAATGTTGGCATAGGTAGGGGCGACGTTGGACCCCATAGCAGTACCCTGCTTCTGTACAAAATAAGAGTCTTCAAACAAGAAGTAATTACAGTATAACACAATCTCCATCAGTTCAATAATAAATTGTTGCTGCATAACTGTAAATTTATTACTTCTAGCCATCATTAACCTAATAGAATCTAATCCACTAGAATGGGGTATAGCAGTGTACAGACTCACAATATCCAGACTATACAAAATACATTTATCCATATTGCCTGGTAAGCTCTCAATTTTAGATAGAAAGTCATCTGTATCTTTAATATATGACATTGCTTGTGACACAAAAGGTCTCAAGAGCTTATCCAGGTAGATGGATATGTTTGTGCAGATAGAATCAGTGCCAGCTACAATGGGGCGTCCTGGAGGTGCCCCAAGGTTTTTGTGAACCTTGGGCAGTGTGTATAATACTGGAACAATAAACTCATTTTTAATTAAAAATTTCCTTGTTTCGCTGTCAATCAAACCATTCAAGTAAGCTCGCTCAATACATTTTTTTATATCACACTGGATCTTGGAAGAGGGATCATATGTTAAAGGCATATACACATCAGTTTTAGCAAGCTGACCTTTTATTTCATTCACATAATAATCTCTCTCCATGATCACAGTGGCTCCGCCTTTATCGGCCTGTTTACAAATTAAACCCTTGTGATCAATCAGTGTTTTTAAAGCCACATTATCTTTTTTAGACATGTTTGGTGTAAATTTTTCCTTTAATTGTTTTTTCTTTAAAACATCTAAATCACGTTTTATTAATTTCATATATACATCAATACTCGGGTCATATGCTGTTGGAACAAAACCAGTCTGTACACTGCTATACCCCATTCTAGTGGATTAGATTCTATTAGGTTAATGATGGCTAGAAGTAATAAATTTACAGTTATGCAGCAACAATTTATTATTGAACTGATGGAGATTGTGTTATACTGTAATTACTTCTTGTTTGAAGACTCTTATTTTGTACAGAAGCAGGGTACTGCTATGGGGTCCAACGTCGCCCCTACCTATGCCAACATTTTTATGAGTGTATTCGAAGAGAAGTTTGTCTATGAGAACAATTTATTTCATCTGTGTGGCGCCACCTGGTGGCGCTACATAGATGACATATTTGGCATTTGGTGGGGCGACGTTGGCTCCCTTCAGCAGTTTGTTGCAGATCTCAATATGGCTTCTAGATGTATTAAGTTTACCCTATCTTGGAGTGAAGAATCTATTAATTTTTTGGACACTAAAGTCTATAAGGATGGTTCATGTCTAAAGACAGATTTATATAGGAAACAAACAGACAGGAATAGCCTTCTACACTTTTCTAGTGCCCATGCCCCTTCTCTAATCCAGTCACTACCATATAGTCAAATGCTTAGGGTTAAACGTATTGTTAAAGATGAAAAATTGGCCCTGCAAAGGTTAGAAGAAATGGGTGTAAGATTTATAGAGCGTGGGTATCCTTATGATATGATACAGACAACTTTGAGAAAAGTTTTACAGATACCAAAGAGTAGGGTCAATATGACAGATGTCAAAAAGAAAAAGGACCCTAATAGATTGGTTTTTGTCTCAGAATACAGTGCTAACAGTGCAGCAATACAAAAAATAGTTCGTAAACATTGGAATGTTTTGAAGGAATGTAATCCAGAGGTTGCAGCATTCCAACAGCCTCCTATGTCAGCCTATACTAGATTACCCAGTCTTAGGGATAAATTAATTAAAGCTGATGTTGGGTCAAATAAGAAATCTAAACAAGGCTTTATTACATCAGAAAATAATGGTTGCTTCCCTTGCCTGAATTGTTCAAATTGCAACAATATGATAAAAGGTGATCTTTTTATACATCCCCAAACGGGTCAGAAATTCAGGATTAGGGGCTACTTTAATTGTAATGCAAACTTTGTAATATACTTAATTAAGTGTCCGTGTGGGTTAATTTATATAGGTGAAACGACCCAGCGGGTCAGAGATAGAATTATACAGCATAAATCTAACATAAGGACCAATAATTTAAATGCACCAGTAGCCTATCATTTTTTGAGCTGTAACCACACAATTGCACAACTGCGCTTTCAAATTATAGATTTTGTACAAAGCCCTAGGCGTGGTGGTAATAGGGAATTATTGTTACAAAAACGTGAGGCTTTCTGGATCAATAAGTTAAACACATTGGCTCCCAATGGAATGAATAGAGAATTGGATTTGAGTGTGTTCCTTTAAGAGGTGTAATAATACTAAGAATTATGTGATAATCATTGTTTCTCTGCTTTTTGAATTCTGTATATAATATCTTGCTATGACATCTGTTAAATGCTTTTTTAACTTTGTATTTTTTTAAAAAAATGTTTTTAAATAAATGTGGTGCAAAATATGTATTTTCAGGTATGAACCACTAGAGGTCAGTATGACAGGCCTTCTTTGTGCCTTGTAAAGGGTTAAATTAAAAAGGTGTGGTTTTACCTGGTTGTAGGTATTTAAGGTGATTATGTGTGATGTACAAGTTATGAACATGAATAAGGGTTTGTAGCCCGAAACGTTGTTCTGCTTTTCTGGCTCCCAGTTTGTGACAATAAAGAGAACCTCTGCATAAGGACTTTGTGGTGCGTCTGCTACTTTTTGTTTCACATTACTTTGAGGATTTTTGCAGTAATCCTACTGCAGTATGCACCCTATCAAGGATTGAAGTGCTGGATTTCTGAATTGCTTCTATCTATTGCCTACTGCTGTTTATCCGTGCACCTATCCCAACAATGGAGGATTCACAAGATACTCTGGGAGCCCAAGTGTTTGCATATACAGATGTCGAAGCAGCCAGAATTACCACTCTTGTAAGGGGCTCAAGGGACTTTCTTAGGACCCCCCAGACTGAAGTGAACATGAGTAACTATGAGAGACTGGTAAAAAGGAATATGTCATACCAACTACATGCATCCACCCTAGCTGAATACTATAGGATCAAGCGGATCCCTAGGGGGCTTAGGATGAATACAAGACCAACGCTACTTGCCAACAATAAAGAATATTGTACTAAGTTTGAGCATATTCTTAACAAATGCTCCTTAGACATCATTGTACTTACAGTTGAGTTTCTACAGAAAGCCATAGATGCACAGGCTGATGAGATTAAGGAAGTCGAGTTAAGCTTGAAACAAAGTGCAGGCGATCTGGATGTCGATAAAGCTCTGAAAGAAATTAATGCAAAAATTAATGAGATGAAGAAGGAGCTCGAAAACAAAAAGAGGGTAAAGTTTAGTCGTGATGAGCATGATTATCTGACCGGAGCAGTTTACCGGTGGACCCGGGACCCAACCGGAAGTATGAGGAATACTACTTCCGGCAACGCACGCCGACGGGAACGGAGAGCCCAGAAGGAGGTGAACAGCTCCGATATGACCACCGAGTCCTCGTCGGGGGAATCAGACGCCGGAGGAGACGTGGCGGCAGGAAACATAGCCGCAATTCCGTCAAACAGCAAGCCAGCCCGAGTTACTCAGAGGAAGACCCGCCAGGGGAAGAGACTTTAGTTATCAACATCTCTGACACTGTGCTTACTAAAGATCAAAGTAAGGTATTGGAAAAGGGACTATCCTTCTGTAAACAAGAGAGATGTAACTGGTTTAAATTAGAACAAGACCTGTACAAATTTAATAGAAGTTTAAAGTTAAAATCTTTTTTTTCCAACACAGATAACAGAGAAGTGTTTAGTAAGCAAGTGCAGGGAACTAATGACATGTTAACTATTAAGAATCTTGGATTGAGAAATAAAAGTGGTTTTGTTCCAACAGCATATGACCCGAGTATTGATGTATATATGAAATTAATAAAACGTGATTTAGATGTTTTAAAGAAAAAACAATTAAAGGAAAAATTTACACCAAACATGTCTAAAAAAGATAATGTGGCTTTAAAAACACTGATTGATAACAAGGGTTTAATTTGTAAACAGGCCGATAAAGGCGGAGCCACTGTGATCATGGAGAGAGATTATTATGTGAATGAAATAAAAGGTCAGCTTGCTAAAACTGATGTGTATATGCCTTTAACATATGATCCCTCTTCCAAGATCCAGTGTGATATAAAAAAATGTATTGAGCGAGCTTACTTGAATGGTTTGATTGACAGCGAAACAAGGAAATTTTTAATTAAAAATGAGTTTATTGTTCCAGTATTATACACACTGCCCAAGGTTCACAAAAACCTTGGGGCACCTCCAGGACGCCCCATTGTAGCTGGCACTGATTCTATCTGCACAAACATATCCATCTACCTGGATAAGCTCTTGAGACCTTTTGTGTCACAAGCAATGTCATATATTAAAGATACAGATGACTTTCTATCTAAAATTGAGAGCTTACCAGGCAATATGGATAAATGTATTTTGTATAGTCTGGATATTGTGAGTCTGTACACTGCTATACCCCATTCTAGTGGATTAGATTCTATTAGGTTAATGATGGCTAGAAGTAATAAATTTACAGTTATGCAGCAACAATTTATTATTGAACTGATGGAGATTGTGTTATACTGTAATTACTTCTTGTTTGAAGACTCTTATTTTGTACAGAAGCAGGGTACTGCTATGGGGTCCAACGTCGCCCCTACCTATGCCAACATTTTTATGAGTGTATTCGAAGAGAAGTTTGTCTATGAGAACAATTTATTTCATCTGTGTGGCGCCACCTGGTGGCGCTACATAGATGACATATTTGGCATTTGGTGGGGCGACGTTGGCTCCCTTCAGCAGTTTGTTGCAGATCTCAATATGGCTTCTAGATGTATTAAGTTTACCCTATCTTGGAGTGAAGAATCTATTAATTTTTTGGACACTAAAGTCTATAAGGATGGTTCATGTCTAAAGACAGATTTATATAGGAAACAAACAGACAGGAATAGCCTTCTACACTTTTCTAGTGCCCATGCCCCTTCTCTAATCCAGTCACTACCATATAGTCAAATGCTTAGGGTTAAACGTATTGTTAAAGATGAAAAATTGGCCCTGCAAAGGTTAGAAGAAATGGGTGTAAGATTTATAGAGCGTGGGTATCCTTATGATATGATACAGACAAATTTGAGAAAAGTTTTACAGATACCAAAGAGTAGGGTCAATATGACAGATGTCAAAAAGAAAAAGGACCCTAATAGATTGGTTTTTGTCTCAGAATACAGTGCTAACAGTGCAGCAATACAAAAAATAGTTCGTAAACATTGGAATGTTTTGAAGGAATGTAATCCAGAGGTTGCAGCATTCCAACAGCCTCCTATGTCAGCCTATACTAGATTACCCAGTCTTAGGGATAAATTAATTAAAGCTGATGTTGGGTCAAATAAGAAATCTAAACAAGGCTTTATTACATCAGAAAATAATGGTTGCTTCCCTTGCCTGAATTGTTCAAATTGCAACAATATGATAAAAGGTGATCTTTTTATACATCCCCAAACGGGTCAGAAATTCAGGATTAGGGGCTACTTTAATTGTAATGCAAACTTTGTAATATACTTAATTAAGTGTCCGTGTGGGTTAATTTATATAGGTGAAACGACCCAGCGGATCAGAGATAGAATTATACAGCATAAATCTAACATAAGGACCAATAATTTAAATGCACCAGTAGCCTATCATTTTTTGAGCTGTAACCACACAATTGCACAACTGCGCTTTCAAATTATAGATTTTGTACAAAGCCCTAGGCGTGGTGGTAATAGGGAATTATTGTTACAAAAACGTGAGGCTTTCTGGATCAATAAGTTAAACACATTGGCTCCCAATGGAATGAATAGAGAATTGGATTTGAGTGTGTTCCTTTAAGAGGTGTAATAATACTAAGAATTATGTGATAATCATTGTTTCTCTGCTTTTTGAATTCTGTATATAATATCTTGCTATGACATCTGTTAAATGCTTTTTTAACTTTGTATTTTTTTAAAAAAATGTTTTTAAATAAATGTGGTGCAAAATATGTATTTTCAGGTATGAACCACTAGAGGTCAGTATGACAGGCCTTCTTTGTGCCTTGTAAAGGGTTAAATTAAAAAGGTGTGGTTTTACCTGGTTGTAGGTATTTAAGGTGATTATGTGTGATGTACAAGTTATGAACATGAATAAGGGTTTGTAGCCCGAAACGTTGTTCTGCTTTTCTGGCTCCCAGTTTGTGACAATAAAGAGAACCTCTGCATAAGGACTTTGTGGTGCGTCTGCTACTTTTTGTTTCACATTACTTTGAGGATTTTTGCAGTAATCCTACTGCAGTATGCACCCTATCAAGGATTGAAGTGCTGGATTTCTGAATTGCTTCTATCTAGTGATAGTTGGGATAGTGTATTTTGATGTGCCTTTTCCAAGAGTTCAATCTCTTGTTGCAAGGTAGCTACCGCAAACCTACTCTGTTTTATATATAAAGCTTTTTCCTTTATAAGTAACCCTCTAATATATGGCTTATGTGCAGCCCATATGATTACTGGGTTGATTGCAGGGTCTACGTTTAATTTCCAGTACTCTTCCAGACTCTTTAATATTTTAGTTTGTATACCTGGTTGCTTTAGTATTGTAGGGTCGTATGTCCAGGATCTTTGTCTTTCTACATTAATAAGACCTTTTAGTTGTATCTGTATTATGGAATGGTCTGACCATACTGAGGCGTGAATGGATGAAGAGATTAGGTTTGGTAATAGAATTTGGCTAATAAATATATAGTCGAGTTTGGTATATGTTTTATGTGCAGGTGAGTAGTATGTGTGGTCATTTGTTTGTCCATATAATGTCGTCCAAGTGTCATATATATTATGATTCTCTAAAGATCCCCTAATGGATTTGGTAATAGAGTTAAGTCTTAATTGTTTATTTGTAAGTTTAGATGTATTAGTATCCCTTAAAATCTTTAAGTTTACATTAAAATCCCCAGCCAATATTATCAAGGTTTGAGACCATTGGGTCAGTAAATGCGAAAGATTATCAAAACATTTGTGTTGTTGCTCATTAGGTGCATATATGTTGCAGAGTGTGACTTGTTTGTCTTGCACAGTCCCCCTCACTATAAGATATCTGCCTTCCTTATCCCTTATCACCTCTTCTTTTATAAATTGAATGGAATTATGAATAAGTATTGATACTCCTCTTTTCTTTTTATCGGTTGTGGAGTGAAAGTGTTGCGTGTATTGTTTGTCCCAATATTTAGGGATTTGATGGTGTGTAAAATCTGTCTCCTGTAGGAAAATGATTTTAGCCTTCATATTGTTATATTGGGTAAGTGCAGTTTTCCTTTTAATATTGGTATTCAAACCTCTTACATTATGGGAGATTATCTTCCATCTAGAATCCATAATTGAGCATTTTACCTCTCCCCTCCTCATACCTGAACATCAATGCCTCCATTTTCTGACTAACAACTGCTCTCTTAGTGTCCATCCTGTTATGGAGAAACTTTCCTGACCACTGCTCGACGGTACTTGAAACAAAAAAACAACAAAAACATAAAAACCATAGCTCAACATTAAACAACAACAAACTATTAAGCAATCTGTAATCCTTCAAGTTATTCTTGTTTGTCTGCAACATCAAATCTATCTAAGTGGGTGTGCAGCTAAATATTACATAGTGTATCTTATATAATAATGAATTGAAAAAGTGGATCTTTTATTCCTAGAGGGAACATATAATAATAACTAATGTCATGGATAGTGTAATTTAGTCATATCTTATCAATCTCCAGTTCTTTATAATTTACTTAATGTTCTTTTTACTGACATAAATAAATATACTTTATGCTCGTGCCATTATTTACTACTAGGAGATTGATATTCAAGTCTTTTACCACAACATGAGCCGTGACAATAACTCCTCCACACGGAGTAAGGCAAAGAAAGATTATACTTGTTAAAGAACATCAGTCAGTTCTCTCAGTCTCTTTAATCCTTCAGGGCCTTTGTTTCCTTTTAGAGACCTTTGTCCAACGTTCACTTTGAGCTGTTCCTCTTAATGGCTGAGTGGGTCTTTTGGTATTGTCTTGAGAGTTATCTGGAATCTCTGGACAATCCAGCTTAAGCAGTTGGCAGAGACCTGGTATGTCTTGTTTCTCTTTGATAGTGATTGTTCTGCCCTCATGGTGTATGTGAAGTGCGAAAGGGAATCCCCATCTGTATAATATCTGATTTTTTCGCAGTAGTTGTGTCAGCGGACGGAGAGCAGAACGCTTCTGCAGTGTTTTGATACAAAGGTCCTGGTAAAATTGTATGACTGAGCCCTGAAATTTAAAGGTTGGATTTTTTCTAGCTGCAGTCATGATTTCTTCTTTTTCTTGGAAGCGTAATAGTTTAATTATGACGTCCCTTGGTGGTTCTGTGTCCTTTGGTTTTGTTCTTAGAGCTCTATGTGCCCTTTTCATTTGGAATTTTCCATCCTCAGCAGAGCTTGTGATAGCCTGGAATAGTTGTAGAAGATAATTGCTTAATTCTGTTGTAACTATAGTTTCAGGGATACCCTTTAGATGTATATTACACCTCCTGCTCCTATTTTCCAGGTCTTCCAGCTTGTCATTAATGTCTGCCAATTCCTGTTGTTGATCAGCCATTTGTTGAGTTATGGTTGTAATGTCTTCTTCCAGTGTTTCTTCTTTTTCTTCTAAGGATTCTAACCTGGATCCCAGTTCCAAAATATCCTGTTTGATTTCAGTGAGACTGTTTGTAACAGTGTTCTGGAGGGTGTCCAGCTTTTCCCACATTTTGTCAAATATTGTGGATATGTCTTGTTTGGAGACAAGGTTCCTTATGTCACTTCTGGTAATGGGTATATTATTACCCGCTGGCGAAGTTGGTTCTAGAACTTCTTTCATTTCTTCCTCAGTTACAACAATTTCTTTATCATGAGCCTTTTCTCCTTTCTGAGGTTTAAAAAATATATTGGCTGCTGCAGGTTTATTTGTAGCATTTAGTTTACTTTGTCTTCTGACTGATATGATATAGCTCATATAATAAAATGGAGGAACACTTGAAATGATCTAGCTGTTGAACAAAGGATAGCAAGACCCCTGTTTATGTCCTGAAGTGGGAGAAAGTCTGCTGCAGCACTAGTGTTTTAATAGCACTTTGGAGTCACATGCAAAGCCGGAGTGGTTTACAGGAGAAAAATAAATTGCAGGGAGTGATTTATATAGGGTGAATGTTCTGTGTCAAAGTTATTTTCCTTCCATCCAAAGTTTCTGAGTAGTTTTGGTGATATGCTGTGTACTATAGATAGGTACAATCTGTGCTATATCACCATACAATGCTATTTCTTTTTATGTGTTATTTTGTGATCCAGCTTTCACATTTTAATGCTTTATTTACTTATGCTTCCTCTGCAGCCCGATTCATTAACATCATGTAGGGTTAAAAGTCTTTATTAAATAGTAGGCATGTTGCTGCTCAAGTCTCTCTTGCTGTTTATAATCACTTTATTAACATGCTGCCTCCCACGTGGCTGATTCCCTGCTATGGCGTCTTAAAATTGTCTTTCTTCCTCAATCACCCTGTAGATTAATTGCTTGCCATATTCCCCTCTGAACTCCTTACCCTGTGATGTGGCAGCTTCCTTGCAGTTTTATCCTCTGTTTTCTCTCCAGCTTATCTGATTCTTAGGAGCCCGGCATTTTGGTTCTTGTACTCCCCAGCTTGCAAGACGTCAAAGACTGCATGTCAGCTTTTACACTGAGCAAACTGAGTGGTCATAAAACACAGAGGATTGATGTATAAACACTCCGGTGGTGTTTTAGTGACCCTCTGGGAGCTTATGATAACCTTTTCTCCACTTTTCTTATTCACTGCACCTGGAGCTCACATATCACACGTCCTCCATTATGCCTCTATGTCCCTCTTTAAAGGGACAGTCAACACCAGAATATTTGTTGTTTTAAAAGATAGATAATCCCTTAATTACCCATTCCCCAGTTTTGCATAACCAACACAGTTGTAATAATACACGTTTTACCTCTGTAATTACCTTGTTTCTAAGCCTATCCAGACCCACTCTTTATCTCAGTTCTTTTGACAGACTTGCATTTTAGCCAATCAGTGCTCACTCCTCTGTAAATTTACATGCATGAGCTCATTGTTATCTATATGAAACACATGAACTAACACCCTCTATTGGTGAAAAACAGTCAAAATGCATTTAGATTAGAGGCGGCCTTCAAGGTCTAAGAAATCAGCATATGAACCTCCTATGTTTAGCTTTCAACTAAGAATACCAAGGGAACAAAGCAAAATCGGTGATAAAAAGTAGATTGAAAGTTGTGTAAAATTGCATGCCCTATTTGAATCATGAAAGGTTTTTTTGGACTTGACTGTACCTTTAAGTGAGCTGCATCTGTTATATATGTAGCTTACTGGTTTGTTTCCAGTGGTCTTTAATGGTGTAGCTGTATAGATTCAGTCTCTATCAATAGTTTAGCATAAGGTCTATAGCAGGAGGTTTGTGTTGTTGGAGTTAGTTATGGCTGCTAGCTGGTGATATAGGGTTTTTGCCCAAAGTGTAGGCTCGTAGAAGCTTTACCGCGTATCAAGGCCTTACCCTTATTCTGAGCTGCCTGTTTGCTGTGTTTTGAGTAGTCTCCTTGACTCTTTTCTATACTGTCAGAGCTATCACTGCTAGTTTCTGCCCAAATATTTGAGGGCTGTGCCCTCTATTGTGCCGAAATGTTATGGAGCCTGTTGTAGTAGGCTGAGATCGTGGCAACGCTGGGAGTCCAGATCAGCACCTCGATTTTTGGATTTGTCCTGTGTCTTTGTGCTCAGAGTATACCTAGTGTTAGATAAGGTATTTAGGGTCTGGTTTTAGGCTAGATTGTGCCTGTAAACCCCTCAATGTAAGAGGTTTTCTATGGAGCTCTCACTACATGTGACTGCTCTGTTCAATGGTTAGCTCTGCCCCTCTTGTCCTGTGCTTTTTAATGTCTTCTGGTACATCCACTCCAGGCTGCCTTCACTGTTTCTGCCTTATTGTCTGACCCTCTGGATTTGTCACCTGTCCCATTGTCTCTTTGGTTTTGGCCTTGGCCTGGATACGGGACTGTCTCTTGTCTTTTACCTTTGACCTGATATTATTTGCATACTGATCTCCCGGCTGGACCCTGGATATTATCTGACACTGGCTTTGACTCTCCTTTGGCCCTGTGCCTATCTTCTTTCTGGCAAACCTGTTCCCCAATCCAGGTTCCCCATTAGAAAACTGTATATATAAGGGTGTGCTTAATACTTGCTCCTGGATTCCTCTACCAGTAACCTTACCCAAGTATGCCTAACATTTCAGCCCTTTCTCAGCAACTAGCCACCCATACATAAAATATGAAGGAAATTACAGCTTGCCATCTAAATCTCCTGCAACAATTTGAAGGATTACAAGCTCGCACACCCCATGTTTCTCCAACTGCTTCAGCATCATCTACTCCTGAAATGCCAAAGCACACTATGCCTCTATATGACAACTTCTCAGGAAATCAGATTCACTAACATGCTTTTAGAACATCATGCAAGGTCCTGTTTTCTGTGAAACCCAGGACTTTTATCTCTGATTTTGTTAAAGGACCATTAAATACAGTCAAATTGCATAATTAACAAGTACATAATAAAAAGACAATGCAATAACACAAATAAGCCATAGATTTTTTTTCTAAAAAAAGAAATTTTTTATGGCAATACAAAACAGATATTTAAACCTCCTCTCAAAAGATGTGTAATACGAAATAATGGGAGATTTTAATACAGCAGTGCAAATCCTATTGGTACAGTTAGAGCTGGCGATGGATGACAGATTTGAAATTTTACTGTAGACCATCAGGCCTGTGACTATGCAGCAGGATCCTAAGGTGATAGTCGAGGAAAAAGGCAAGTACCAACTCAACAGCAGAGAATTTATTTGTGCCCTACAACACAAATATGTGAAGTGAATTGGGACGATAGCCCTTATTTGATTATTGTCAGGAGGAAGACCCACCTAGCTGCTTGCCAATTTTTGCTGTTAGGGATGCGGCCGACCCCCTGGAGCAGGCCACGTGTCACCTACATTGCCAGATAGAGGGGTATTAACGGGTATCAAAACATAAAGGTAAACCATTTGAAATCTATGCTGACCAAGATCCCTGGATGAGACTAAAGAAGAAACTTCCCAATGGCGTACCCGGAGCCTCACAACTACAAGCTAAGCTTCTGTACAACACGCTTTCGAAGCAGAATATAGTGAGCTGACAGGCAGCTATTGCATAAAAGTACTTATCTCCAAGAATCAATACATTACTATTATTCACTATTGTTTTTCCTGTCTGTCATCTAAAAACAGATGTTGGAAAAGGTCAGAGGACAATGGACTATCCCCATTTTTTATCTGGCTGGAACCTTACTGATTTCTTTTCTAAAGATAAGTGGATAGAATTTAAAGAGTGACTATTATATATGTTTATCTTGCTGTATATAGTTGAGTGTATATGTAATTTAATGAGAAGTGAGACGACTATAGTATATGTATTTCTTATATAATTTATTATTGGTCTTCTAATTGCACTCGCTATGAGCCTATAACTTGTCATGACATTTTCCTCCTCTTAGTGTGCCATTAGGTCTGATTTCAGTATATTAAGAAGGGGTTACACATTGTCAGATATTTTAGTTTTTGCAGAAAACATCTTCCAGTATATTCAGTAGTCATTGTGTATTGTTTTGACTTACAATAACTAATGGTCTAGTGTCTAGTTAAGTCATGTGCTGAGCCTTACTTTAATTACTCATCGCTAGTTTAATACTAATGTATAGTATTAATCTATAGTGCATACTTACTAGTTTGCATATGCCTATGGGTCTACACTGCTGTATCTTTATGTAATGCTTAAGATAGTATCATGTTAACTTTTTGTATTTTCCTTCAGTTTGCATACTACCTCAGACAGTTTACCTCCCTATATAATATTATGGTTGTAGTTAAAAATGTATATTTTAGTTGCTTAGTTGCAATCAACTAAATATTTTACGCCACTAGTATATATTAGGTATCTAATCACTTGACAAAGGGCTGAACTACAGCTGTTTTTAGGAACAAGAAATGTTGTATGAGAGTATATAAACAGCGCTGTATACAGCAAATATAAACTAGAAATACACAATGTGTAGATAAAACACTTTATTTTACTGACAGACCATGGGGCATATGTATCAAGCTCCGAATGGAGCTTGATGCCCCGTGTTTCTGGTGAGCCTGCAGGCTCGCAAGAAACAGCAGTTATGAAGCAGCGGTCACAAAGACCGCTGCTCCATAACCTGTCCACCTGCTCTGAGCATGCGGACAGACATCGCCGGAAATCAACCCGAATGAGTACGATCGGGTTAATTGACACCCCCCTGCTGGCGGCCGATTGGCCACGAGTCTGCAGGGGGCAGCATTGCAGCAGCAGCTCTTGTGAGCTGCTGGTGCAATGCTGAATACGGCGAGCGTATTGCTCGCCGTATTCAGCGAGGTCTGGCGGACCTGATCCGCACTGTCGGATCAGGTCCACCTGACCATGATAACTAGAGGCCCATGTCTTAGAACATTTAAAAAGATATAACATATACCTATTCACAAAGCAATAGTATTAAATGTTGCTATTGTATATAGTCCTAACACATAGGTTAAAAAACTATTTGCAGAATGGAGGGCAAATTAAAGTTTTTGAGATGAAATGGAGCACTATTGTCCCCACTTTCCTACAATATATAAATTTACAACATACAAATATGCAGTATTAAATCACAAGTATAAAAACCTTTAAAAAACTAAAAATCATATAATACTCTGATAAATGAAGAGCGAGAGAAACTGCAAACACTTGCCAGGCCAGACTCTGTGTATACGTTACCACTACTAGTTTCAGGGTCATGCCCCTTCCTCAGAAGAGGACATCCAGGCAGAAGTATTCATCCAGGCGGCATCTTCTATCTTCTTCCTTCCGCCAGACCTTGTTAAATAGAGACCAAGGCCTTAAACCTTGAAATCCAATCTCTGTTTGTCAAGGAGAGGTTATACACATTCTCTTTATATAATTTATATGTTTAACAAACGTTACAAGTGATCTATTTATTTTCTTACCTTTTAGCCAATACTATACTTCATAAGATTTACAAGACTTGTAGGATAGAGCATCTGCAATAATGATGTGTAAGATAATGCTGGTAATAATTACTTTTAAGATTACTAAGATTTTAAACCAGTTACTTTATTTTTAATGTTTTCCTTGTTTTTATCATATTGAGCTCTTAATTAATGAGTCATCTAGTTATCGGCTACCTATTTATAATCTTATGGCTTGAGCATAAAGTGACCTCATTACAAGAAGGTATATGTTTCCATAATCTATATGTCACAAAACTGTTTGTTCATATAAAGGTTATTTTTTTCACTTTAACACTAACGGCTAGATTATGAGTTTTTGTCGGTAATGGTGTGTGGGGCTAACAAGCCTTTTTTTCTCACTTAAGACAACGCTGGTATTACGAGTTTCCTGCAAGCCGGCGTTAGCCTCAGAAAAGTGAACGTTGAGCAAAATTTAGCTCCACATCTCACCGCGATACCAGCGTTGCTTAAGTCAGCGGTGAGCTGGCTGAATGTGCTTGTGCACTATTTCCCCATAGGAAACAATGGGGCTGAGCCGGATGAAAAAAAACCTAACACCTGCAAAAAAGTAGCGTTCAGCTCCTAACGCAGCCCCATTGTTTCCTATGGGGAAATAAAAGTTATGTCTACACCTAACACCCTAACATGAACCCCGAGTCTAAACACCCCTAATCTTACTCTTATTAACCCCTAATCTGCCGCCCCAACATCGTCGCCACCTACATTATATTATTAACCCCTAATCTGATGCCCCCAACATCGCCGAACCCTACATTTTATTTATTAACCCCTAATCTGCCCCCTTCAACATCGTCGCAAATATATTACATTTATTTACCCCTAATCTGCCACCGCCAACGTTGCCACCACTATAATAAATTAATTAACCCCTAAACCTAAGTCTAACCCTAACACCCCTCTAACTTAAATATAATTTAAATACATCTAAATAAATTTACTACAATTAAATAAATTAATCCTATTTAAAACTAAATACTTATCAATAAAATAAACCCTAAAATAGCTACAATATAACTAATATATTGGCTAAAAGGTAAGAAAATAAATAGATCACTTGTAAAGTTTGTTAGACATTTATATAAAGAGAATGTGCATAACCTCTCCTTGACAAACAGAGATTGGATTTCAAGGTTTAAGGCCTTGGCCTCTATTTAACAAGGTCTGGCAGATGGAAGAAGATAGAAGATACCGCCTGGATGAAGACTTCTGCTGGTCTGGATGTCCTCTTCTGGCCGGATCGGATGAAGACTTCTGCCCCTCTTCAAGGGTGATCTTCAAGGGGGTAGTGTTAGGTTTTTTAAGGGGGGATTGGGTGGGTTTTGAGTAGGGTTGGGTGTGTGGGTTTTAATGTTGGGGGGGTATTGCATTTTTTTTTACAGGTAAAAGAGCTGATTACGTTGGGGCAATGCCCCGCAAAAGGCCCTTTTAAGGGCTCTTTGTAATTTAGTATAGGGTAGGGAATTTTATTATTTTGGGGGGCTTTTTTATTTTATTAGGGGGATTAGAGTAGGTGTAATTAGCTTAAAAAATTTGTAATTCTTTTTTTATTTTCTGTTATTTAGTGTGTGGCCTAGATTTAAAGTTCTGCGGCCAAAGGGGTGCGTTAGCTACGCATGCTTTTTTTCCCCCGCACCTTTTAAATACCGCTGGTATTTAGAGTTCACAGAATGGCTGGGTTTTCAGTGCGTTAGGCTCCAAAAGGGGAGTGTAGAGCATAATTTAACGCCACTGAAACTCTAGATACCAGCGGTGGTTACGGACGCGGCCAGCTTCAAAAACGTGCTCGTGCACGATTCCCCCATAGAAAACAATGGGGCAGTTTGAGCTGAAAAAAAACCTAACACCTGCAAAAAAAGCAGCGTTCAGCTCCTAACGCAGCCCCATTGTTTTCTATGGGGAAACACTTCCTACTTCTGCACCTAACACTCTAACATGTACCCCGAGTCTAAACACCCCTAACCTTACACTTATTAACCCCTATTCTGCCGCCCCCGCTATCGCTGACACCTGCATACTTTTTTTAACCCCTAATCTGCCGCTCCGTAAACCGCCGCTACCTACATTATCCCTATGTACCCCTAATCTGCTGCCCCTAACACCGCCGACCCCTATATTATATTTATTAACCCCTAATCTGCCCCCCACAACGTCGCCTCCACCTGCCTACACTTATTAACCCCTAATCTGCCGAGCGGACCGCACCGCTACTATAATAAAGTTAATAACCCCTAATCCGCCTCACTCCCGCCTCAATAACCCTATAATAAATAGTATTAACCCCTAATCTGCCCTCCCTAACATCGCCGACACCTAACTTCAATTATTAACCCCTAATCTGCCGACCGAATCTCGCCGCTACTGTAATAAATGGATTAACCCCTAAAGCTAAGTCTAACCCTAACACTAACACCCCCCCTAACTTAAATATAATTTTTATCTAACGAAATAAATTAACTCTTATTAAATAAATTATTCCTATTTAAAGCTAAATATTTACCTGTAAAATAAACCCTAATATAGCTACAATATAAATTATAATTATATTATAGCTATTTTAGGATTAATATTTATTTTACAGGCAACTTTGTATTTATTTTAACCAGGTACAATAGCTATTAAATAGTTAAGAACTATTTAATAGCTAAAATAGTTAAAATAATTACAAAATGACCTGTAAAATAAATCCTAACCTAAGTTACAATTAAACCTAACACTACACTATCAATAAATTAATGAAATACAATACCTACAATTATCTACAATTAAACCTAACACTACACTATCAATAAATTAATTAAATACAATACCTACAATTATCTATAATTAAACCTAACACTACACTATCAATAAATTAATTAAATACAATACCTACAATTATCTATAATTAAACCTAACACTACACTATCAATAAATTAATTAAATACAATACCTACAAATAAATACAATTAAATAAACTAACTATAGTACAAAAAATAAAAAAGAACTAAGTTACAAAAAATAAAAAAATATTTACAAACATTAGAAAAATATTACAACAATTTTAAACTAATTACACCTACTCTAAGCCCCCTAATAAAATAACAAAGCCCCCCAAAATAAAAAAATGCCCTACCCTATTCTAAAATAAAAAAGTTCAAAGCTCTTTTACCTTACCAGCCCTGAAAAGGGCCCTTTGCGGGGCATGCCCCAAAGAATTTAGCTCTTTTGCCTGTAAAAAAAACACATACAATACCCCCCCCAACATTACAACCCACATACCCCTAATCTAACCCAAACCCCCCTTAAATAAACCTAACACTAAGCCCCAGAAGATCTCCCTACCTTGTCTTCACCTCACTGGGTCCCGATCTGTCCAGAAGAGGGTCCGAAGTCTTGATCCTCGCCGAATGACGGTTCCTTTAAATGACGTCATCCAAGATGGCGTCCCTCGAATTCCGATTGGCTGATAGGATTCTATCAGCCAATCGGAATTAAGGTAGGAATATTCTGATTGGCTGATGGAATCAGCCAATCATATTCAAGTTCAATCCGATTGGCTGATTGGAACAGCCAATCAGATTGAGCTCGCATTCTATTGGCTGATCGGAACAATCCTATCAGCCAATCGGAATTCGAGGGACGCCATCTTGGATGACGTCATTTAAAGGAACCGTCATTCGGCGAGTAGGCGTCGGTTGAAGAGGATGTTCCGCGTCGGCTTGGAAGAAGATGGATCCTCTCCGCTCCGGAAGAAAGAAGATTGAAGATGCGGCTTGATAGAAGACTTCATCCCAATGATGGACTTCCGACTTCAGCCCGATGATGGAGTTCTTCAGCCGCCGCTTGGATCCAGACTTCAGCCCGAGGATGGACGTCACTCTTCAGCCCCCCACTTGGGCTTGGATCAAGACTTCGGACCCTCTTCTGGACAGATCGGGACCCGGTGAGGTGAAGACAAGGTAGGGAGATCTTCAGGGGCTTAGTGTTAGGTTTATTTAAGGGGGGTTTGGGTTAAATTAGGGGTATGTGGGTGGTGGGTTGTAATGTTGGGGGGTATTGTATGTGGGGTTTTTTACAGGCAAAAGAGCTGAATTCTTTGGGGCATGCCCCGCAAAGGGCCCTTTTCAGGGCTGGTAAGGTAAAAGAGCTTTGAACTTTTTTATTTTAGAATAGGGTAGGGCATTTTTTTATTTTGGGGGGCTTTGTTATGTTATTAGGGGGCTTAGAGTAGGTGTAATTAGTTTAAAATTGTTGTAATATTTTTCTAATGTTTGTAAATATTTTTTTATTTTTTGTAACTTAGTTCTTTTTTATTTTTTGTACTTTAGTTAGTTTATTTAATTGTATTTATTTGTAGGTATTGTATTTAATTAAGTTATTGATAGTGTAGTGTTAGGTTTAATTATAGATAATTGTAGGTATTGTATTTAATTAATTTATTGATAGTGTAGTGTTAGGTTTAATTGTAACTTAGGTGTAAAGTGCGCCCCCTGCTCACTGCTAGCTTCACCCTGAAAGGTGAAGTTTCGCTTTCCATCGAGCTCCAATAATTTCAAAAGAAGACATCTAACCACTCCAAGGGACTGTCCCTTTTTTAAGATAATTCCACAAGGGTCAACCTTTAATCCATGTCTGATCTGGCGAGGTTTTCATAATCAGCCCTTTAGTTACTGAGTATGGGAGTGGACTAAGTATTCAATGTTGTTTAGCACAGATTATTTATAGTCTGATTCCCCATAGAAGAAATAATATTGATACATCTGTTGTAAACAAACAACAATGCATAGTGTTGCCATTAAATCTTCCTACTAGCAGTTATAATATTGTAAATAACTACACAGAATGCATTAATTTACACTTTACACTTCCAGTCATATATTAGTTATGAACTACATGTTAACATAGCAGTTGTGAATGGATTTTGATTTTACTAAGAAAACAAGCCCATTAGCCCTCTATGATTAGCTCACTTATGATAATAGTGGTTCTTTTAAGAATAAGCCAATTGCTAAATAAAGTACCCAGATGCAGTTATGTTTCATATCATGGTTTCTTAGAGGGGTGCATAGAACTGATACTGTTATATATGTGATAAGCAAGGTACTGATTCTGACAAAAAAAAATTCATTATGTTGTGACCTAGCCTGTCTGACTAATCTACAATATCCTTTCTGCTACCCTGCTGATTATCAAGTCCTGGGTTACACTCACAGCCAGACTAGGAGTGGAGAGCTTTTTTAGTGCTAGGAGCGTTAACACGATTGCGAGATTGCGTAGTTTTTATGCTCAAATCCATATTACAAGTGGTGCACTGTTTAAATTACTGTGATTTAATTTGTGTGCAAATGTAGTAATTTACGCTCTCAATATTTTCAATGGGAAGCATTGAGTGGCAATATTAAGAGTTTAGTCAGTGTAAATAGTTGCACTAAACTGTTATATTAACTCCTAAACCACTATACCCCATCACAAAGTAACCAACAATACTATTAACCCCATAAACTCCCACACATCCCATTGCAAAGTAACCCACTACACTATTAACCCCTAAACCTCCACACACCCCATCGCAAAATTATTCACTAACATCTCACCTGTAAAAAAAAAACCTTACAGCAGCTTTAAGTGAGGGCTCAATGCAGCTACCTGTTCCTCTCTAGTCTCAATACCCTATAGGAGCACCATGATACCTGCAACATACATTCTCAAAGAGTTGGGCGACCTCTTACATGGTTGTCGGGAGGCTTTTGAGCTGGCGCTACAGATGGCATTGCATCCTGTGGGGGGAGAACCTACTAAACCCGATCGCTACAGAATGAAACCCGTAGTTGGCTACACCAGAGACACTGCTTGGAGACCTAGGATTTATTTTACAGGTAATTTTGTAATTATTTTAACTATTTTAGCTATTAAATAGTTATTAACTATTTAATAGCTATTGTACCTGGTTAAAATAAATACAAAGTTGCCTGTAAAATAAATATTAATCCTAAAATAGCTACAATATAATTATAATTTATATTGTAGCTATATTAGGGTTTATTTTACAGGTAAGTATTTAGCTTTAAATAGGAATAATTTATTTAATAAGAGTTAATTTATTTAGTTAGAATAAAATTATATTTAACTTAGGGGGGTGTTAGGGTTAGGGTTAGACTTAGCTTTAGGGGTTAAAAAATGTATTAGAGTAGTGGTGAGCTCCGATCGGCAGATTAGGGGTTAATACTTGAAGTTAGGTGTCGGCGATGTTAGGGAGGGCAGATTAGGGGTTAATACTATTTATTATAGGGTTATTGAGGCGGGAGTGAGGCAGATTAGGGGTTAATAACCTTATTATAGTAGCAGTGCGGTCCGCTCGGCAGATTAGGGGTTAATAAGTGTAGGCAGGTGGAGGCGACGTTGAGGGGGGCAGATTAGGGGTTAATAAATATAATATAGGGGTCGGCAGTGTTAGGGGCAGCAGATTAGGGGTACATAAGGATAACGTAGGTGGCGGCACTTTGCGGTTGGCAGAATAGGGGTTAATTATTGTAGGTAGCTGGCGGCGACGTTGTGGGGGGCAGGTTAGGGGTTAATAAATTTAATATAGGGGTCGGCTGTGTTAGGGGCAGCAGATTAGGGGTACATAAGTATAACGTAGGTGGCGGTCGGCAGATTAGGGTTTAAAAAAAATTAATAGAGTGGCGGCGATGTGGGGGGACCTCGGTTTAGGGGTACATAGGTAGTTTATGGGTGTTAGTGTACTTTAGAGCACAGTAGTTAAGAGCTTTATAAACCGGCCTTAGCCCAGAAAGCTCTTAACTACTGACTTTTTTCTGCGGCTGGAGTTTTGTCGTTAGATTTCTAACGCTCACTTCAGCCACGACTCTAAATACCGGCGTTAGAAAGATCCCATTGAAAAGATAGGATATGCAATTGACGTAAGGGGATCTGCGGTATGGAAAAGTCGCGGCTGCAAAGTGAGCGTTAGACCCTTTCCTGACTGACTCCAAATACCAGAGGGCGGTAAAAACCAGCGTTAGGAGCCTCTAACGCTGGTTTTGACGGCTACCGCCCAACTCTAAATCTAGGCCTTAGGGTTTATTTTATAGGTAAGTATTTAGTTTTAAATAGGATTAATTTATTTAATTGTAGTCATTTTATTTCGTTTTATTTAAATTATATTTAAGTTAGTGGGGGGTTAGACTTAGGGTTAGACTTAGGTTTAGGGGTTAATGCATTTAATATAGTAGCAGCGACGTTGGGGGCGGCAGATTAGGGGTTAATAAATGTAGATAGATGTCGGCAATGTTAGGGACGGCAGATTAGGGGTTAATAAAATTTAACTAGTGTTTGCGAGGCAGGAGTGCGCCGGTTTAGGGGTTAATATATTTGTTACAGTGGTGGCGATGTCCGGTCGGCAGATTAGGGGTTAAAAATTAAGTGTTTGCTATGTGGGGGGGGGGGGGCTCGGTTTAGGGGTTAATAGGTAGTTTATGGGTGTTAGTGTACTTTTTAGCACTTTAGTTAAGAGTTTTATGTTACGGCGTTAGCCCATAAAACTCTTAACTACTGACTTTTAAATGCGGTAGGAGTCTGGACAGGAGAGGTTCTACCGCTCACTTTTTCAAGCAATCGTAATACTGGCGTTAGGAAAATCCCATTAAAAAGACATGATACGAAATTGACGTAAGGGGATTTGTGGTATGCGAAAATCGCAGAAAAAAAGTGAGCGGTACACCTGTACCTGCCAGACTCGTAATACCAGCGGGCGTTAAAAATCAGCGTTGGGACCTCTCAACGCTGCTTTTTAATGCTAATGCGTAATCTAGCAGTAATATTCTAACTATTACTATGTAATTTTTAACTCTCTGTGTCATGTTGTTCTAAGGCCTGAGCATGGCCTATACAATTGCTAGACTTCCTCCCTACAGTCCTGTACGTGACAGTGTTATTGGGAGGTATTTATTCTAAAAATATTTTAATTCTATGGGTCACAATTGTTTATTGATACTATTGTGTGCGTCTCTGACATTGTTATGTTTACTGTGATTTTTGTATCTGACCTCGAATGCATATTTTGTAATTGCCTATAAACCTCAATAAAAGAAAGTTATTTAAAATAAAAAAAGACATGCAAAATTTGATAATGGAAGTAAAATGAAAAGTTCCTTAAAACTGCATGCTCTGTCTGAATCATGAAAGTTTAATTTTAACGTTAGTGTCGCTTTAAAGCCCATATCATCATCTTCCTCCTTTCAGGAGAACATTAGGCCTGGGCTCAATCTGCTGCATACTCCCAGTCCTTCTCTGGAGTTTTAACAGCGCAAAGTGTCCTGCGATCCCTACAGCAAGGAAAAAAAACCTATGGGGGAGTATTTGATAGATTTCAGATGTCTTGCTACAGATACAACTTGGAATCTGACAGCACTCCTGGAGCAATTCCATGTCGGCTTATCTGAAACTATAAAGGACAAGTTGGCATGCCTAGAACCACCTTCTTCTCTTGAAGAAATGATATTCTGAGTCTAGACAGGTGATTTTGAGAAAGAAGGAGGGAAAGATATTCTACCTCCGACTAACTCTCTTACTGTATGTTACGGTTACTTCTGTACCTTTGGAATCTAAGAAATCCTCAGTTGAGTCAGAAGAGCCAATGTAAATAGGGTTAATCAGGGGTTCTTTGAATGATGCTGAGAGAAGCAGCCCCCTTAAACTGTGTATATACTGTAGGAAGCCTGGACATTTCTTACATAATTTCCGTACCCGGGACAGGAAAAATGAAGATAATTCTTGTTTAGCCTCTGATTCTATTTCGTCACCTGTTCAACACTTATCTGTCCCTTTGTCTTGACAGTGGGGATATAATGCAGTGACCAACTCTGCCATTATTGACTAAGGAGCCAGTAGATGCTTCAAAGTCAATACTTCTTTATTTGCATGTTGTTGATTGTAATCCCATAAAGTCTGGCACGGTGCTATTTGAAATGATTTCTGTAATTCTTATCCTGGGAAATAAACACTAAATAGCAACATCTCTATTTTTGCAGATGAAAAAAGGTTGTGTAAGGTCATTAGGGCAGGATGAACTAGCTTTACAAGGGGATCTACAAAAATTAACAGAATGGGCAGGTAAATGGAAAATTAGATGTAATACTGGAAAACACAGGGTTCTACATTTTGGAAGTAAAAATAAACAGGCAATCTATTATTTAAATGGGACTAGACTTAGCCAAATAGAGGAGGAAAGGAATTTGTGAATAGTAATAGATAACAACCCCCAGCATAATTCTCAACATTTCCACGCTACAATTCCCACAGTTTTTCTCCCAAATGAAAAGGTTGTGAGGTTGTGACAAAATACTCTAAATACTTAATACCCTAATAGAAAAACACATGCATACTAAAATATAGGTGATTGTAAGATGCTATATGCATAAAGCAGACTAATATGATTTATATTAGCTGCAGGAATTCATTTGTAAAGTGCGCCCCCTGCTCACTGCTAGCTTCACCCTGAAAGGTGAAGTTTCGCTTTCCATCGAGCTCCAATAATTTCAAAAGAAGACATCTAACCACTCCAAGGGACTGTCCCTTTTTTAAGATAATTCCACAAGGGTCAACCTTTAATCCATGTCTGATCTGGCGAGGTTTTCATAATCAGCCCTTTAGTTACTGAGTATGGGAGTGGACTAAGTATTCAATGTTGTTTAGCACAGATTATTTATAGTCTGATTCCCCATAGAAGAAATAATATTGATACATCTGTTGTAAACAAACAACAATGCATAGTGTTGCCATTAAATCTTCCTACTAGCAGTTATAATATTGTAAATAACTACACAGAATGCATTAATTTACACTTTACACTTCCAGTCATATATTAGTTATGAACTACATGTTAACATAGCAGTTGTGAATGGATTTTGATTTTACTAAGAAAACAAGCCCATTAGCCCTCTATGATTAGCTCACTTATGATAATAGTGGTTCTTTTAAGAATAAGCCAATTGCTAAATAAAGTACCCAGATGCAGTTATGTTTCATATCATGGTTTCTTAGAGGGGTGCATAGAACTGATACTGTTATATATGTGATAAGCAAGGTACTGATTCTGACAAAAAAAATTAATTATGTTGTGACCTAGCCTGTCTGACTAATCTACAATATCCTTTCTGCTACCCTGCTGATTATCAAGTCCTGGGTTACACTCACAGCCAGGAGTGGAGAGCTTTTTTAGTGCTAGGAGCGTTAACACGATTGCGAGATTGCGTAGTTTTTATGCTCAAATCCATATTACAAGTGGTGCACTGTTTAAATTACTGTGATTTAATTTGTGTGCAAATGTAGTAATTTACGCTCTCAATATTTTCAATGGGAAGCATTGAGTGACAATGTTAAGAGTTTAGTCAGTGTAAATAGTTGCACTAAACTGTTATATTAACTCCTAAACCACTATACCCCATCACAAAGTAACCAACAATACTATTAACCCCATAAACTCCCACACATCCCATTGCAAAGTAACCCACTACACTATTAACCCCTAAACCTCCACACACCCCATCGCAAAATTATTCACTAACATCTCACCTGTAAAAAAAAAAACTTACAGTAGCTTTAAGTGAGGGCTCAATGCAGCTACCTGTTCCTCTCTAGTCTCAATACCCTATAGGAGCACCATGATACCTGCAACATACATTCTCAAAGAGTTGGGCGACCTCTTACATGGTTGTCGGGAGGCTTTTGAGCTGGCGCTACAGATGGCATTGCATCCTGTGGGGGGAGAACCTACTAAACCCGATCGCTACAGAATGAAACCCGTAGTTGGCTACACCAGAGACACTGCTTGGAGACATATGAGCTCAACACCTACTCCGACAGCAGAAGAGAGGACAATGGACATGGATCCCAGGGGCATAGCTAGCCCAACTAAGCAGAGGACTCTGGAGTAGCACGGCCCGATTTAAAGACTCTACTTCTCCCATTTACTGCATGCAACTCGGCTGAGTCAAATGTCTACACCAGTCAGGCGACAAGTAGTCGCATAGAAGAAGCATGGCAACAAGCGACATACCTCACACCGATCTCGCTACAGTTAAGGTCTACCCAATGTTCAGAATCACGGTCACTTAATTGGGACATTGGTGACTCCCCTTGGGTGTCTGGGATGTATTACATGCTGCCAACGATTGGTGTGGGGTAATGGGGCAGCATATTTCACAAGACGAACGTTATTACTTAAGCCCCTTACATTGCTCTCTGTTTGAGGATCAAGGACTCAGTGACTTTCTCTTTTCCTTTGTTTTGTGTGAGAAGTTACATATATACCCTAAGGGGTTGTTTAGCTGCAATTCGTTTATTATATGGATGTCCAACTTACTGTGCATTTTAATCCCTGTTGGGAACATGTGTGTTTATGTATTACTAGTTAGTCGTCTGTTAGGAACGGCAATCTCTATATACTGTATTTGAATCATTTGGAGGTGCCTATATTTCGAGCATTACACAGTGAGATCTTTATGTGATAAAGCCACTCTTATTTGTTAACCTGAGATGGGGAGGATACATCTTTTTATTTTTGACTGCTGATTTCTTTTTTGGTTGGTGTGGGGAGGTTGTCTATGGCAACGCACTGCACTTTATTAGATTTTGCAGTATTCTTCAGTCATAATATTGCCATCTTTTAAATAGTAAATAACTGCTTTATCACTTCTGTTTGGATTGTTTGGAAGTTCCGTAGGTTATAGCCCCTAGATACTGCGTTCCCTCTAGAACTTACTAATGCCTATTGCTAGACGTTGCACTTTTAAGTGAAAAAAATTCTTCACCGTATGATATGCAAGCCTTTATCACATAGAGGATATAAGAAAGGCTCATTTATGGGGTCCAATTTTAGTGTGAGGAAATGATGCTTTCAGTTTTATTTCAGCTACTATATTCGTCTATTTGTCAGCCTTTATTTCAAACTTGCAATCTAGCCACCTACGTTAATGTTGAGACCTTACAGTCTATGTACAGAGTTACATTTTATTCAGTAGTTTTAATACTGGTATTGTTATATTAAAGCACACAAAGGAGCTTATGGTATTCTCTATCATTTTACACTATCCGCCATTAGCATACCAGGGCTTGATCGACTGACTTGTATTTGTACTCCTTCATTACTAACATACCTGTTTCTCTATGTAAAGTTACCTGTTAATGGATATAGGGCCCGTACCCAGATGGCAAGACTTAAATCTGCTAAAAGTAAGGCATATGTTTCTCCTCTGTTACTAAAGTTCTGAAGTTTTTAAACTTTGATTTTGAATATACGCAGGTCATATTATATTTAATCTTTACAAAGACAGTAACAGAGTCAAGCTCTTTTCAGGGGTTACTCTTAGTTTGCCCATATTGTTCACTTGTTAAACGGTTCCACTCTTAGCATAGTTTCAAGTGTATGTAGAAATTGCACTAGACTGTCCTCCACTCATAACTAACATTATTTCACTCCCTGAAGTTTAAAAAAAAATATATATATTTAAATATGCCACAATAAACCAATCGCTGTCTCTTATATCTCCTGTTACCACAGGCTCCATATCCGGATGCTCAACCAGTCCAGAGACTTATTGTGCGGTTTCCCTCAAAATTCACCTCCTTTATTGTTTCATTTTTTTCTTCATTTTAATTTAAATCAAAGAACAAGTTATTACTACTCTTATTTTTCTTATTTTGGTTTCTGAAAATAATTCATACAATTTATTTCTACTTGTTAGTGGTGTCTTATTGTATTATTAATATGGTCATTTAAACTCTAAGTATAGGTACCTTTTACAGGTTGATCCATTTCATTATTTACATTTGTTTCCAGTGCTGTTTCAATATTAATGGTTTTGCGCTCTTGTTTGTATGATGTGACACTTATATGTAGAGACAACAAAAAAATGAAAAATGTGAGGTTCATCTTTTGCTTATTTGACTGTATTTGTGATGTATCAGTTATGATAAATATTGTGTGTCTGTAACTTTACATACTAAACCTCAATAAAAATTATTTAAAAAAAAAAATAAAAAAACTAACCTTACCTTAAAACTAAGAAACCTAACATTACTTTTCAGTGTGCGTCATTGAACTTTTTTTTTTTAAGTTTGCTGGGTATCCTGCATCTCCTGTTGGATGTATGCTGCATGGTTAGTATTACAAATAATTTATGTAATGTATTGGATAATTAAACCGCAGTTCCCAAACATCGCCGACACTAAATAAACCTTTTAACCTTTAAACCGCCGATCTCAAACATAGCTGACACTAACTAAATTTATTAACCTCTAAACCTCAGTCCCCAAACATCGCCAACACTAGCTAAACCTATTAAACTGAAAACCTCTGTACAACCACATCACCAACACTAACTAAACCTATTAACCCCTAATCCACTGCCCCCACATCGCAACTACCTAATTTAAACTATATTAACCCCTAAACCTAACACCCCCTAACTTTAACACAATTTAAATAGACCTAAATTAAAGTTATAATTATTAACTAACTACCTATTTAAAAATAAATTCAAACTTACCTGTGAAATAAAAATAAAACCTAAGCTAGCTACAATATAACTATTTACTAACTACCTAGTTAAAATAAATACAAACTTACAGTACCTGCAAAATAAAAATAAAACCTAAGCTTAAACTAATAAAACGTAACATTACTAAAAATAAAAAACCTAACATTACAAAAATAAAAAACCTAACATTACAAAAAAATTAAAACTACAATTCCAAAAAATAATAAACACTAAAATTACAAAAAATAAAAAAACTACCATTAATAAATCTGTAGATATTTTTCTTGAAAACATCAATAACCTGGTTAAGAAATCTAGAAAAAGCACTTTGTGACACACCTGGGGGTCGATCCGATATAAATCGTCGCCCGCAAAAGCCGGCGACGCCAATATTTGCGCGGGTTTGGTATCACATATACGGCGTAACCTAGAAGTTACGCCCGTATATTTCTGCCGTCGCCCGCAGTTTTTTGGGCCATAGGTAGGTATACCAAACCCACGCAGTTTGGTATCCAATATGCAGCGTAAGGACTTACGTGGCGAAAATGGAGAAAACTTACTCCATTTTCACCTCGCCACAAAAAGCAGCCGTAAGAAGCCTTACGCTGACTATTGGAGCCCCGTAACTCCCTAAACTAACTAGAAAATAAACCTAACACCTAACGCATGCGCAATGTATATCTCCCTGTCAACCGCGATCCCCCCCCCCCCGAAATCCCTAATAAAGTTATTACCCCCTAAACCGCCGCTCCCGGACCCCGCCGCCATCTACATAAACTAACCCCCTACTGTGAGCCTCTAAAACCGCCGCCATCTACCTTATCTATCCCCTAATCTGACCCCTTACACCGCCGCCACCTATATAAAAATTATTAACCCCTAATCTAATCCCCCTATACCGCCGCCAGCTATATTAATATTATTAACCCCTAATGTAAGCCCCTTACACCGCCGCCATCTCTATTAAAATGATTAACCCCTAATTTAATCTACCTACCCCGCCGCCAGCTATATTATCTATATTAACCCTAAGTATATTATAGTTAATATAGTTATTACATTATATATATTAACTATATTAACCCTAATTATATTAGGGTTGATATAGTTAATATAGTTACTATAGTATTTATATTAACTATATTAACTCTATCTAACCCTAACACCCCTAACTAAATTTATATTAAATTAATCTAATTCATTTATAAACTAAAATATTCCTATTTAAATCTAAATACTTACCTATAAAATAAACCCTAAGATAGCTACAATATAATTAATAATTACATTGTAGCTATGTTAGGGTTAATATTTATTTTACAGGTAAATTGTTAATTATTTTAACTAGGTATAATAGATATTAAATAGTTATTAACTATTTAATATCTACCTAGTTAAAATAATTACCCAATTACCTGTAAAATAAATCCTAACCTAAGTTACAAATACACCTACACTATCAATAAATTTAATAAACTACAAACATCTATCTAAAAATACAATTAAATTAACTAAACTAAATTACAAAAAAAAAAAAAAACACTAAATTACAAAAAATAAAAAAAAATTACAAGATATTTAAGCTAATTACACCTATTCTAAGCCCCCTAATAAAATAATAAACCCCCAAAATAAAAAAAAATTCCCTGCCCTATTCTAAATTCAACAAATTTCAAAGCTCTTTACCTTACCAGCCCTTAAAAGTGCCTTTTGTGGGGCATGCCCCAAAGAATTCAGCTCTTTTGCATACAACAAATACAATACCCCCCCCCCCCATTACAACCCACCACCCACATACCCCTATTCTAAACCCACCCAAACCCCCCTTAAAAAAGCCTAACACTACCCCCCTGAAGATCTCCCTACCTTGTCTTCACCACACCGGGCCGAACTCCTGATCCGATCCGGGCGATGTCTTCCTCCAAGCGGCAAAGAAGAATTCTTCCTCCGGCGATGTCATCCTCTAAGCGGCAAAGAAGAATTCTTCCTCCGGCGACGTCTTCCTCCAAGCGGCAGCAAAGTCTTCATTCTTCCGGCGGCATCTTCAATCTTCTTTCTTCGCTCCGCCGCCGCGGAGCATCCATCCCGGCCGACTGCTGAACTTGGAATGAGGTACCTTTAACCCCTTAACGACCGAGGACGTGCAGGGTACGTCCTCAAAAAAAAGGCAGTTAATGCCTGAGGACGTACCCTGCACGTCCTCGGTGTGGAAAGCAGCTGGAAGCGATCCTGTTTGCTTCCAGCTGCTTTCCGGTTATTGCAGTGATGCCTCGATATGGAGGCATCCTGCAATAACCTTTTGAAGCCATCCGGTGCAGAGAGAGCCACTCTGTGGCCCTCTCTGCACCGGAGATCGGTGGCTTCCTTCGTTGGTGGGTGGGAGCATTACCGGGAGGCGGGTGGCGGCCATCGATGGCCCTGGAGATGTGGAGGGGGGCGGGATCGTGGGCGGGGATGCCCGGGGGCGCGCACGGACGCGCGCGCGTGCACGGGAGGGCGGGGGCGGGCGCGTGCACGGGGAGGGAGCGGGTGGGAACCGCTACACTACAGAAAAAGGTGCAATCAGTTTAAAATAAAATAAAAAAAAAACAATCAATGAGGTGGTTGGGGTTTGTGGTGGTGGGGGGGGGGGGTTTGGGGAAGCTACACTACAGAAAAAAAAAAACTTAAGAAAAAAAAGCACTTTTTTGTATAAGCTGGGTACTGGCAGACAGCTGCCAGTACCCAAGATGGCCCCAATAAGGCAGATAGGGAAGGTTACAAAGCTGTTTTGGGGGGGATCAGGGAGGTTGGAGGCTAAGGGGGGTCCTATACAGCAGAATAATTATTATTTTTTAAAAAAAAAAAACCTATACCCCCCAAAAAGCTTTTATTTTAGTACTGGCAGACTTTCTGCCAGTACTTAAGATGGCGGGGACAATTGTGGGGTGGGGGAGGGAAGGGAGCTGTTTGGGAGGGATCAGGGGGTCTGATGTGTCAGGTGGGAGGCTGATCTCTACACTAAAGCTAAAATTAACCCTGCAAGCTCCCTACAAACTTCCTAATTAACCCCTTCACTGCTAGCCATAATACACGTGTGATGCGCAGCAGCATTTTGCGGCCTTCTAATTACCAGAAAGCAACACCAAAGTCATATATATCTGCTATTTCTGAACAAAGGGGATCCCAGAGAAGCATTTACAACCATTTGTGCCATAATTGCACAAGCTGTTTGTAAATGATTTCAGTGAGAAACCTAAAATTGTGAAAAATTTAACGTTTTTTTTTTATTTGATCGCATTTGGCGGTGAAATGGTGGCATGAAATATACCAAAATGGGCCTAGATCATTACTTTGGGTTGTCTACTACACTACACTAAAGCTAAAATTAACCATACAAGCTCCCTACAAGCTCCCTAATTAACCCCTGCACTGCTGGGCATAATACACGTGTGGTGCGCAGCGGCATTTAGCGGCCTTCTAATTACCAAAAAGCAATGCCAAAGCCATATATGTCTGCTATTTCTGAACAAAGGGGATCCCAGAGAAGCATTTACAACCATTTGTGCCATAATTGCACAAGCTGTTTGTAAATAATTTCAGTGAGAAACCGAAAGTTTGTGAAAAAATTTGTGAAAAAGTGAACGATATTTTGTATTTGATCGCATTTGGCGGTGAAATGGTGGCATGAAATATACCAAAATTGGCCTAGATTAATACTTTGGGATGTCTTCTAAAAAAAAATATATACATGTCAATTGATATTCAGGGATTCCTGAAAGATATTAGTGTTCCAATGTAACTAGCGCTAATTTTGAAAAAAAGTAGTTTGGAAATAGCAAAATGCTACTTGTATTTATGGCCCTATAGCTTTCAAAAAAAGCAAAGAACATGTAAATATTAGGTATTTCTAAACTCAGGACAAAATTTAGAAACTATTTAGCATGTTTTTTTTTTGGTGGTTGTAGATGTGTAACAGATTTTGGGGGTCAAAGTTAAAAAAAGTGTGTTTTTTTCCATTTTTTCCTCATATTTTATATTTTTTTTTATAGTAAATTATAAGATATGATGAAAATAATGGTATTTTTAGAAAGTTAATTTAATGGCGAGAAAAACGGTATATAATATGTGTGGGTACAGTAAATGAGTAAGAGGGAAATTACAGCTAAACACAAACACCGCAAAAATGTAAAAATAGCCTTGGTCCCAAACGGACAGAAAATGGAAAAGTGCTGTGGTCATTAAGGGGTTAAATGACGTCATCCAAGATGGCGTCCGCCGAATTCCGATTGGCTGATAGGATTCTATCAGCCAATCGGAATTAAGTTAAAAAAATCTGATTGGCTGATTGAATCAGCCAATCAGATTCAAGTTCAATCCGATTGGCTGATCCAATCAGCCAATCAGATTGAGCTCGCATTCTATTGGCTGTTCCGATCAGCCAATAGAATGCGAGCTCAATCTGATTGGCTGATTGGATCAGCCAATCGGATTGAACTTGAATCTGATTGGCTGATTCAATCAGCCAATCAGATTTTTTTAACTTAATTCCGATTGGCTGATAGAATCCTATCAGCCAATCGGAATTCGGCGGACGCCATCTTGGATGATGTCATTTAAAGGTACCTCATTCCAAGTTCAGCAGTCGGCTGGGATGGATGCTCCGCGGCGGCGGAGCGAAGAAAGAAGATTGAAGATGCCGCCGGAAGAATGAAGACTTTGCTGCCGCTTGGAGGAAGACGTAGCCGGAGGAAGAATTCTTCTTTGCCGCTTGGAGGATGACATCGCCCGGATCGGATCAGGAGTTCGGCCCGGTGTGGTGAAGACAAGGTAGGGAGATCTTCAGGGGGGTAGTGTTAGGCTTTTTTAAGGGGGGTTTGGGTGGGTTTAGAATAGGGGTATGTGGGTGGTGGGTTGTAATGGGGGGGGGGGGATTGTATTTGTTGTATGCAAAAGAGCTGAATTCTTTGGGGCATGCCCCACAAAAGGCCCTTTTAAGGGCTGGTAAGGTAAAGAGCTTTGAAATTTGTTGAATTTAGAATAGGGCAGGGAATTTTTTTTATTTTGGGGGTTTATTATTTTATTAGGGGGCTTAGAATAGGTGTAATTAGCTTAAATATCTTGTAATTTTTTTATTTTTTTTTGTAATTTAGTGTTTGTTTTTTTTGTAATTTAGTTTAGTTAATTTAATTGTATTTTTAGATAGATGTTTGTAGTTTATTAAATTTATTGATAGTGTAGGTGTATTTGTAACTTAGGTTAGGATTTATTTTACAGGTAATTGGGTAATTATTTTAACTAGGTAGATATTAAATAGTTAATAACTATTTAATATCTATTATACCTAGTTAAAAAAATTAACAATTTACCTGTAAAATAAATATTAACCCTAACATAGCTACAATGTAATTATTAATTATATTGTAGCTATCTTAGGGTTTATTTTATAGGTAAGTATTTAGATTTAAATAGGAATATTTTAGTTTATAAATGAATTAGATTAATTTAATATAAATTTAGTTAGGGGTGTTAGGGTTAGATAGAGTTAATATAGTTAATATAAATACTATAGTAACTATATTAACTATATTAACCCTAATATAATTAGGGTTAATATAGTTAATATATATAATGTAATAACTATATTAACTATAATATACTTAGGGTTAATATAGATAATATAGCTGGCGGCGGGGTAGGTAGATTAAATTAGGGGTTAATCATTTTAATAGAGATGGCGGCGGTGTAAGGGGCTTACATTAGGGGTTAATAATTTTAATATAGATGGCGGCGGTGTTAGGGGCTCACTTTAGGGGGTTATAGATATAATATAGCTGGCGGCGGGGTACGGGAGCGGCGGTTTAGGGGTTAATAACTTTATTAGGTTGCGGCGGGGTAAAGGAGCGGCGGTTTAGGGGTTAATAGCTTTTTTATTGTTAGGATAGTGAGGGGGGATAGCGGATAGAGGGTTAGACAGTGCGGGCTATGTTAGGGAGGCGTGTTAGACAGTGCGGGCTACGTTAGGAGGCGTGTTAGACAGTGCGGGTGTTTTAGACTTTAGTCAGGTTTTATAGGCGCCGGCAGTTTCTAACGTGCCGCAAGTCACTGGCGACGCCAGAAATTTGTACTTACGCAGATTTCTGGACATCGCTGGTTTGTGAGACTTACGGCACGTTAGCATCTGACGGCGACCTAAATTGTAATTTAGGTTAGGATTTATTTTACAGGTAATTTTGTAATTATTTTAACTAGGTAACTATTAAATAGTTATTAACTATTTAATAGCTATTGTACCTGGTTAATATAATTACAAAGTTGCCTGTAAAATAAATATTAATCCTAAAATAGCTACAATATAATTATAATTTATATTGTAGCTATATTAGGGTTTATTTTACAGGTAAGTATTTAGCTTTAAATAGGAATAACTTATTTAATAAGAGTTAATTTATTTCGTTAGATTTAAATTATATTTAACTTAGGGGGGTGTTAGGGTTAGGGTTAGACTTAGCTTTATGGGTTAATACATTTATTAGAGTAGCGGTGAGATCCGGTCGGCAGATTAGGGGTTAATAATTGTAGGTAGGTGGAGGCGACGTTGGGTGCGGCAGATTAGGGGTTAATAAATATAATATAGGGGTCGGCGGTGTTAGGGGCAGAAGATTAGGGGTACATAGGGATAATGTAGGTTGCGTCGGTGTACGGAGCGGCAGATTAGGAGTTAATAATAATATGCAGGTGTCAGCGATAGCGGGGACGGCAGATTAGGGGTTAATAAATATAACATAGTGGTCGGCGATGTTAGGGGCAGCAGATTAGGGGTACATAGGGATAACGTAGCTGGCGGCGGTGTACGGAGCGGCAGATTAGGGGTTAAAATTTTTTAATAGAGTGGGGGGACCTCGGTTTAGGGGTGTATAGGTAGTTTATGGGTGTTAGTGTACTTTAGAGCACAGTAGTTAAGAGCTTTATGAACCGGCGTTAGCCCAGAAAGCTCTTAACTACTGACTTTTTTCTGCGGCTGGAGTTTTGTCGTTAGATTTCTAACGCTCACTTCAGCCACGACTCTAAATACCGGCGTTAGAAAGATCCCATTGAAAAGATAGGATACGCAAATGTCATAGGGGGATCTGCGGTATGGAAAAGTCGCGGCTGCAAAGTGAGCGTTAGACCCTTTCCTGACTGACTCCAAATACCAGCGGGCGGTAAAAACCAGCGTTAGGACCCTCTAACGCTGGTTTTGACGGCTACCGCCCAACTCTAAATCTAGGCCTAAGGAAATAGCAGAGGCCTTCTGACCTTTCCTAGGACCAGAAAATATATCAAATAGACTAGAAGTCTTCCTGAAAACTTTAGTAGCTTCAACATAATATTTCAAAGCTCTCACCACATCCAAAAAATGTAAGGGTCTTTCCAAAGAATTCTTAGTATTAGGACACAAGGAAGGGACAACAATTTCTCTACTAATGTTGTTAGAATTCACAACTTTAGGCAAAAATTTTAATGAAGTCCACAAAACCACCTTATCCTAATGAAAAATCAGAAAAGGAGATTCACAAGAAAGAGCAGATAGCTCAGAAACTCTTCTGGCAGAAGAGATGACCAAAAGGAACAACACTTTCCAAGAAAGTAGTTTAATGTCTAAAGAATGCATAGGCTCAAACGGAGGGGCCTGTAATACATTCAAAACCAAATTAAGACTCAAAGGAGGAGAAATTGATTTAATGACAGGCTTAATACAAGCTAACGCCTGTACAAAACAGTGAATATCAGGAAGTTTAGCAATCTTTTTGTGAAATAAAACAGAAAGAGCAGAGATTTGTCCCTTCAAGGAACTTGCAGACAAACCCTTATCCAAACCATCCTGAAGAAACTGTAAAATTCTAGGAATTCTAAAAGAATGCCAAGAAAATTTATGAGAAGAACACAATGAAATGTAGGTCTTCCAAACTCGATAATAAATCTTTCTAGAGACAGATTTACGAGCTTGTAACATAGTAGTAATCACTGAGTCAGAGAAACCTCTATGACTTAGTACTAAGCGTTCAATTTGCATTCCTTCAAATTTAATGATTTGACATCTGATGGAAATAGGTCCGGCCTTAACGGAAGTGGCCAAGGTTGGCAACTGGACATCTGAACAAGATCCGCATAACAAAACCTGTGTGGACATGCTGGAGCCACCAGCAACACAAATGATTGTTCCATGATGATTTTGGATATCACTCTTGGAAGAAGAACTAGAGACGGGAAAATGTAAGCAGGATGATTACACCAAGGAAGTGTCAGTGCATCCACTGCTTCCGCCTGAACATCCCTGGACCTGGACAAGTATCTGGGAAGTTTTTTGTTTAGATAAGAGGCCATGAGATCTATCTCTGGAAGACCCCATATCTGAACAATCTGACAAAACACATCTGGATGGAGAGACTACTCCCCTGGATGTAAAGTCTGATGGCTGAAATAATCCGCCTCCCAATTGTCTACACCTAGGATATGCACCACAGAGATTAGACAAGACCTGAATTCTGCCCAAGCAAGTATCCGAGATACTTCTTTCATAGCTTGAAGACTGTGATTCCCACCCTGATGATTGACATATGCCACAGTTGTGATATTGTCTGTCTGAAAGCAAATGAATGTTTCTCTCTTCAACAGAGGCCAAAACTGAAGAGCTCTGAGAATTGCACGGAGTTCTAAAATATTGATTGGTAATCTCGCCTCTTGAGATTTCCAAACCCCTTGGGCTGTCAGAGATCCCCAAACAGCTCCCCAACCTGAAAGACTTGCGTCTGTAGTGATCACAGTCCAGGTTGGGTGAACAAAGGAAGCCCCTTGAACTAAACACAAGTAATTTAACCACCACCTCAGAGAGTGTCGAACATTGGGATTTAAGGATATTAACTGTGATATCTTTGTATAATCTCTGCACCATTGATTCAGCATACAAAGCTGTAGTGGTCTCATGTGAAAACAAGCAAAAGGAATCGCGTCCGATGCTGCAGTCATGAGGCCTAAAACTTCCATGCACATAGCCACTGAAGGGAATGACTGAGACTGAAGGTGCCGACAGGCTGCAACCAATTTCAAACGTCTCTTGACTGTTAGAGACAAAGTCATGGACACTGAATCTATCTGGAAACCTAAAAAGGTGACCCTTGTCTGAGGATTCAAGAAAGTTTTTGGTAAATTGATCCTCCAACCATGTCTTTGAAGAAACAGCGCTAGTTGATTTGTGTGAGATTCTGCAGAACGTAAAGACTGAGCTAGTACCAAGATATCATCCAAATAATGAAACACCACAATACCCTGCTCTATGATTACAGAGAGTAGGGCACCTAGAACCTTTGAAAAGATTCTTGGAGCTGTTGCTAGGCCAAATGGAAGAGCAACAAATTGGTAATGCTTGTTTAGAAAAGAGAATCTAAGGAACTGATAATGTTCTGGATGAATCTTAAAAGTTGGTACTCTTACATAACGATTCAAAATTTTCAGATCCAGAACTGGTCTGAATGAATTTTCCTTCTTTGGGACAATGAATAAATTTGAATAAAACCCCAGACCTTTTTCCTAAAAAGGAACCGGCATGATTACTCCTGAAGACTCCAGGTCTGAAACACACTTCAGGAAAGCCTGAGCTTTAACTGGATTTGCTGGGATACATGAGAGAAAAAACCTTCTCACAGAAGGTCTTACTCTGAATCCTATTTGATACCCTTGAGAGACAATGCTCTGAATCCATTGATTTTGGACAGAATTTATCCAAAAATCCTTGAACAACCTTAATCTGCCCCCTACCAGCTGAGCTGGAATGAGGGCCGCACCTTCATGCGGACTTAGGGGCTGAATTTGATTTTTTAAAAGGCTTGGATTTATTCCAGTTTGAGGAAGGCTTCCAATTGGAAATGGATTCCTTGGGGGAAGGATTAGATTTTTGTTCATTATTTTGACAAAAGGAATGAAAACAGTTAGAATCCTTAGATTTACCCTTAGGTTTTTTATCCTGAGGCAGAAAAACCCTCTTTCCTCCAGTAACAGTTGAAATAATAGAATCCAACTGAGAACCAAATAAATTATTACCTTGGAAAGAGATAATAATCTAGATTTAGATGTCATATCAACATTCCAAGATTTAAGCCATAAAGCTCTTCTAGCTAAAATAGTTAAACACTCAACAAAAACTAGAGAAAATCTATTGCGCTTGTGTTCTGACAAAAAATTGATTATATCTGGTAGTAATAATAATATTAATATTAAATTTGAAAATGATTTAAAGAAATTATAAAATATAATAAGCTGTTTCATTGAAAGGAAATCTCCACTAACACACTTGTGGATACCTTAAAGCATATAAATATAGACAAATATATACAAAAGAAGAAAATAAAACATCTTAACACGTTGTTGCAGAATATATTATCGCAACAAATGTATTGTTATTTGTTATTATTTATATTAATATTAGTGTCTTGTATTTAAAAGGTCACAAATAGACCACAGTACCTTTATAAGCTTTACCAGTGACCTAGTACTGGCTGTTGTTGTCCCATATAATGATGGTCCTTACTGTGATTCAATATCAGAGTTCCCAAAAGACAAGCTGATGGAAATGGTTAAAAGTTTTCTTTTAGGTCAGAGTGCCAATGTAGTGCAGCCAGAAATTCCAGCGGTCTTGGCTCAGGAGTAGTCACATAAAAAGGAGAAAATAAAAGAGGCGCACAAGGCACGATTCAAGTGAAAGATTTATTTGCATATACTGCACATGCAAGTGATAATGCACTTACTAGATAAAAACAAATAGCAAGCACTCAAAAGGAGGATTAGAAGTTTACAGCTCCTTGTCACACACAGGCATAGATGGTCCACCCTTCTCTTAGCTAATACAAGTTGCTGCAGGCAAAAGTAATCTGTATCCTTTGCCCGGCTGCTTGTAAAACAAAGTTCCTGCTGCTCTCCTATAATCACCAAGTGATACAACTGCTGGCCTGACGCGTTTCCCCCCAGCTGCGGTCGGGCATTTTCAAAGGCTCATTCAATAACGGATATCCTCGGAGTTGCGCCTATTCTTTTTGAAGGCGTTTTGGCTAATCCAAATATAGGTGTGTGCTAAGTTGCCAATAGTATAAGGGGTTGTGTAAAAGTCCTGTATCAAGCTTTACAATAGCAATTTTGGAAGAATACAAAGTATCTGAAATCTGCAAACATCTTAGATAAACTGTTCACTGGCATGCGATGTGCTGAGTTTGCCAGTGAACAGTTTATCTAAGTTTATCTAAGCTGTTTGCAGATTTTAGATACTTTGTATTCTTCCGAAATTGCTATTGTAAAGCTGATAAAGCTATCTGGAATTACAAATAAAAATCTAATTCTAAATAACATATATTTTTAAATTTCTAAATCTTATTTTTCAAAATAATTTTCGTAAACTTACCCTCAAAACTTGAATTTCCAATATATTTAAAGTTTTGCATTTGCTTCTTCCGACACTCTTTGATCACGTAATTTTGGATCATTGCACACTTTTAAATAAATCATCCTTTGCTATTTTTGTATATAAACATCATAAAGTTATTTGTAAATATTTGTAACTGCAATCGTAATGTATACGTAATTCGAAATTATAAATGTACCTTTTTTTATGACGCAAAATCTACGATTTGCATTTTGAAAAGTGAAACAAGTGTATATAAATTCAGAAAATATTAACAATGGTAAGTAAATGTAATCAAACATATTATATATTTATTGTATATGTTATTTAACTTTTATTTTTTATTTTTTTTAAAGAAATATATGCCACATTTAATGCATATATTTTTTTATTTTCAATATTTTGTTATTTTTTAATTCATAAGTTCTACAAACTGGAGTATCATCCAAAAATAATAGTAAGTCTGGTAGAAACCTTGCATTCACAGAAAAGGAAAATCTTGTATTGGCACAGCAAATACAAATATATTATGATAAACTGTTTGGATCCATGTCTGCAAAGATTTCCAATTCAGAAAAAAATACAATGTGGGAAAACATTGCAAAATCTGTATCAGCTGTATGTGATATGCCCAGATCCGTGTCCAAATGCAAAAAAAAGATACTCTTATTTAAAAAATAAAGTTAAAGCAAAAATGGTAAAAGAAAAAATGAAAGAAAGAAAACAGGTGGTGGAATATATGTACCAATCACATACTCTGATTCTGAAAAAAAAAAAATAGAGAATGAATCCAATCTTCGATGGTTTCCAGAGTTCCTGGACTTACTAATATTGGTGTAAGAACAGGTAATTTTGAAAATATTTATGGATAATGTAATTAAAAAAATGTAACAAAAAATAAAAACCATTTCTTTTTAAATGACACAAGAACAAAATTAAATTTCACAAGAGAATCTTGAGACACCATCAATGGATCTTAATTATTCTAATATTAATTAAAATGAACTGTTTGAAAGTTTATAATGTAATATAATTAATAAAGAAATACGTGTTTAAAGTGAACTACCACCCAAAATATCATCTCAAAATTAGATACCAATTAGAGTAGTGTTGGATTTATCACAAGCCACATTTTCAAATAATAACATAGAACAGGAGGAGGAAAACAACATTAGCAATGAAGCTGAACATACAATTATTTATTTACAAAATGAAAATAATTCATTTCGATCAGAAATGAGAACAATCCTCAGGACAATTAATTTTATAAGGATGTTGATGAATTTAATTATAAATTAATACAACATAATGATTTATTACAAGACAAACTTGAAATTATGAATAACACCATGCTTGAAGTTAAAGAAGAAATAGTTCAACAAAATCATGCAATAAACAAATTAAATGAGTCTGTTGATAAAAATAATACACATTTGGAAAACATTAGTGAGTCCTTAAAATCAATAGCTCAGTCAATGATCTTAATATGTAACAAAAATGATTGTATGATTATAAAATACAAAAACAATATATATATATATATATATATATATATATATATATATATATATATATATATATATATATATATATATACCGGTAATGATAATTTGCAATTCTTGAATGTCTTCCATTTCTAATTGGTCCCTTTTAGTTGCTGCCTCAGTGGTTTCAACAAGTAATGCTGGTGATGTGGTTACTTCTTGCACTAAGTAAAAATAAATGTTATTTTAAATATTAGTTTAAGGAACAATATAATATGTATTAACTAAATAAAATAAACACCTTCATCCACATCCTCAGTATTATTTTGCTATGAAACATCACTTTCTGGGCCCACAGAGACATCTACATGTTCTACACACAAGGGAGAATGTTGGGAAGATGATGCTGAAGAAGACTGTGGATCAATGTCCACATTAGGGTTTACATATATTTTAAAAAAATTAAAAATGCCTCCTCCTCTTATTCTTTCTAAGAACATTCCTTTTAATGTCTGCGACTCTTTTGCAACATTGAGCCACAGTCTTTATATGTGTAGCATTTACATTTACCAGATCAGCAATATCTTCCCAGATTGCATCCCTTGTCTTTAAACTAGTTTCATGTCTCTGTGGTCCAAAAAGCATGTCATAGTTTGGCTCCAAAGCAGATACTAGGATTTTGTTACGTAACAAAAATAATATAACAACAAATATTATTGGTTAACAAATATTGCACATTGACCAATTTTTTATAACTTATACACTATTTCGTAATAATTGAACTAAAAATTTGTGAAAATATTAAAAAAATAAAGAGCGTAAAAACGTTTATTGTACGATTTCACTACATAGAATAACAAAATATAACCAGAACAGTAAATTTCATTGTGAAGGAGATGGCGTAACTTGAGTAAATCTTTAAAGTTTTGCAGATATGTTACAATGATATATAAACATACGTCATACAATTCACACATTTAACATGCATACATGTCTCGCCACCCATTCTTAGGCAAATTAACATGAATAATATTGTTTACAATATTTATTTCATTTAACAAATTTAACTATATAACGTATTTAGACAATATACTATAATTGTAATTTTAAATTTTGAAATATGCAAACATAAACTGAAATAAAGTGATTAATTTAAATTACGAATCGACGCAATGATATATATCAAAACCCATTTTGAAGTTTGTGAAATGATATAAGGAAGTGAACCCTATAGTTTACTATAAACATTTTGTTTCCAATGGACTGCCCACTTTATACGCAAGGCATGAAATATGAGGGATAGGCAAGTCAGAAATACACATTTCTCAACGGCAATGACAAGCTTTCTATCATCGACCCCTTAGTCCTTATCCTAGCTCTAACCTGTAAGTTTGACAAACACTAATGTAGAGACCTCATATCTGCCTGATGAAACAGCGTTTTGACACGCTGAGAAACGCCTTGTATAAAGTTAAGGTGGGCAGCTAGCATATCCCACCTTAGGGTTCCATTGTGTATTTGTATTTTTATATATTTTATTCACTTTTTAATAAATTGGTGTAGCCCTTTGTCATTTTGCTGCAGGGATTAACTGCACTTTGCACTTTGCCCTTTGCTCAACCCTGCATCATATGGTAGTGAGAGCCAATCAGAGGCTGGCAGTTTTTCAGAGACTTCCTGTGAGGAGAGTTTAGTCAGAGCTGTTCAGGGCTGCTGAAAGATGTGTGTGTGATTCTGCCTGGGATGATAAAGGCTGCATCCAGGACCCTGCATGCTGTGAACACTCAGCCTGATGTCACAGTAAGAAGCAGCAGCATTGGGACTAGAGTAAGCTGTCATTTCAGACTGTCAGCACTTAAGTGGAAATAAAGCATCCAGGACCCTGCATGCTGTGAACACTCAACCTGATGTCACAGTAAGAAGCAGCTACAGTAGGACTAGAGTGAGCTGTCATTTCAGACTATCAGCACTTAAGTGGAAAAGCAAGCAGCAGAGAAAGCAGCCAGACCTTTTCTAGAACATTCTACAGGAGGATTCAGGTAGTGGAACAGTTACAGTTATCCCTCACACTAAACAGATATCTGAAACTTACTAAGGGCCCCAACGTGCACCACCACAAGGGACTTCACTTAGCAGTGTATTTTGGGAAAAAGGGTACGCTGCAAAGCGTGGGACTGTTATGTTATTTATATGTTGTTCTATTTGCATTTAAATATATTCTGTGTTACTTTATTATCTGCTTCTGTCCATTATTGCATGTTGTGGGGAACTCATTGTCTCAGTGTTGTGGGTTCCCTGAGAATTGTTATCACTGAGTGGATGCACTGTATGTTACATTAATCAAGATGTCCCAGACTCCCTACTCTAGGGAAGACTTAGGTCATTCCTGTGAAGCCACAGCGTCAAAGGTGACCGTGCAACCTGTATCATTCTCACCAAAGATAGATAAGGAAGGGGTTACATTGGTTTTAATTATTAGCAACATCTTTGGAACCTTACTGATTTATCCTACCACCTACCAATCACTCCCACAGGGAGTTCTATTCTGTAGAGATCGTTATTTTTTCACCATTAGGGTTCATTGTTCCTGTGTTCCTGATTTTTGGCCTATCAAGGTGACCAGTAAGCTGGGTTGCTGCTAACCACCCAGCCTGTTCCCAATAGCACTGTCTGAGTGCTCTTCCTAAATGTGAGTACCCTGATTAGGTTTTGCAAAATACCACATTACACCACTGGCACACACAAGTGCCCTTTCTGTTTCCCACTGCATATACAGATATTAGGATCCAGTGTTCCTGTATATCAAGATTGAACAGTGAACAGTGAGCTGGGTCACTGCTAAACATCCAGCCTGCCTCCAATAGCACTGTATGAGTGCTCCTCACAAATGTGAGTACCCTGATTAGGGCATTTATTGGCTTATTTCCATTCTGTTATTGGTACACACATTTGCCTCTCTTGTTCTCTATATTTCTCTAGATATTTGCGAACAATGTAACAATAGCTTGTTTAATGTTGTTCCTTTTAAAACCCTCAATAACAAGTTAAAGGGAAAAAAAAAACTTACATTACTTAAAAAAAAAAACTAACATTACTTAAAAAAACCCTAGCATTACTTAAATGTTATACCTATTCTAAAACCCCACTTAAATCCCCCCCAAACAAAAAACAACATACCACAACTAAACTACAGAAATAGCCCTTAAAAGGGCCCTTTGTAGGGCATTGCCCTAAAGTGTCAGCTCTTTTTCTGAAGAAAAGAAATTGTCTCCAAACCTCTACAATAAACCCCCCACAAAAAAAGACTATCTAAAAAAAAAAACTACTGAAAGGGACATTTAACTGGACATTGCCCTTTAAAGGGCATTTAGCTATTTTGCTGCCCAGGGTAAAAAAAACACTAAACCCCAAAGATGGTACTCACCTAAGATGAATTTGGCCAGCGGCCCTCCATCTTCATCAATGTGGGGCTCTATCTTCATCACGGCGGTGATCTTCATCCATCTTCTTATCTTCCATCCCCCAACATCCTCTTCATGCGATCACCAGCAACACACTGAATTTTGAAGGTGAGGTACCCCCTTTATATAGGGATACCTTTCGATTAAAAATTCTAATTCAAATCAGCCAATAGAAAAATCTTTCAGCAATTGGTAACTTTGCGATGGGGGTTGTGGCAATTTAGGGGTTAATTGTGTATTAGGGACTTTGCGGTGGGCTATGCGGCAGATTAGGGGTTATTAGAGAATGGATTGCAATTTGGGCTAGCATGCGAGTATGGGTGTTAGTTTTTTCCACTTTTCTCTCTCTATTGAACTCAATGGGAGAGTACATTAACACGGTTGCAAAATTCTAACTCCTGCTCTTTGCGTGCCAGGTTAGTTCGGAAGCAAAAAAGATTTACTTTCAACTTGTAATATACACGCTACCAGACTCGTGCAAAGAGCAGAAGTCGAGCAGAGTTAGTGTGGGAGCGGTAATTACTGTGCCACTTGTAATCTAGCTCTCAGTGTGTTAGTACAGTGTTGCCCCTAGTCACTTCTCAGCCTCTGGGTTCTTTTATGGACATCCAACCTCTATAGACAAACAAGAAACAAATAGAAATAGGTTTCTATGGCAAAGCAGCTGCACACAAGCCTCATATCAACATGCACAATGCAAAGAGTTGTATGGTGTAGTGTAGAGCAATACTTCAAGTGTGGGGAAACTCGAGTGGCCAACACAAAGGGGGCCATTTATCATGCTCCGAACGGAGCTTGTGGGCCTGTGTTTCTGGCGAGTCTTCAGACTTGCCAGAAACAGCAGTTATGAAGCAGCGGTTATGTAGACCGCTGCTACATAACCCTGTCCACCTGCTCTGAGCAGGCGGACAGGAATCGCCGGAAATCAACCTAATCAAATACAATCGGGTTGATTGACACCTCCCTACTGGCAGCCGATTGGACGCGAGTCAGCAGGGGGTGGCGTTGCACCAGCAGCTTTTGTGAGCTGCTGGTGAAATGCTGAATACGGAGAGCATATTGATCTACGCATTCATAAGGTCTTGCGGACCTGATCCGCACTGTTGAATAAGGTCCGCAAGACCTTTTATAAATAGGCCCCATCGTCATGACTCAACCCGATTGAACACCTTTAAGATGAACTGTAATGTTGATTGTGAGCTTAGACTTTCTCATCCAGTTTCAGCCTTCCCATCCAGTTAAACCTTTTTAATGAAATGTATTCATGACAATGAGTTTTGGCTCAACAGTTCACACATTTTAAAGTGACATATTTCCCAAACAGTGAATAGCATGAAAATGATTCACCATATCTGAAACATGTTGAACAGGAAATATAATTAATATGATGGTAAATCCAGTAGTGTTTCAAAAACGCTAGGATTTACGAGCACTAAAAATAAATAGGATTTTTAATGATGACTAAAGCAGCACAGGTACGATTAGCACACTTTTTTTACAAAGCCGTCACTGAAGGTCCTATTCTTATTTTAGGGCTGGTAAATCAAAATCAGAATTTGCATTGAATATGTTTTTTCAAGTACTGTTTACAGCAATCACATATGGCCGTGGCAACAATTTAGAGGCTGAACTATGAGCTTTATAGTGTTTTCTCAGTACAATCATCATAATCACAATAGGACATAAGCACTAAGGCTTTTACATAGTTAATTTTGTCCTGAACACTGAGAGCTGAACTGCATCATTTTCAAGTTCAAGATTACATGCCCTAATACTTAATAGCTAAAAAGTCCTTTACGCTCTTACCTGAATGGTTTATTGTTGTAATCTAATTTTCTCTGCTTGCTACCTAGTACATTTGTACATTCTCTACTTGAATGTAGTAATTGCAGGAACCAGACATACATGATTATTAGCTTTGCTACTCCTGTTTTAAATCATAAAGTTCAGATTCTCAGATAAAATGTGGAATTCCATTATAATAGAAATAAATTCCATACTCATACTGAATCAATAGCTATCGTTAAAGAGATATCTAATTTGTTAGAGCATGTTATTATTGTATTATTGCTTGCATATGGTTTGTTTAACCCCTGCAAAGGAGGTAAAGTCAGTTGCAGAGCAGCAATACACTACTGGGAGCTAGCTGAACAACTCTGATGAACCATTAAAGTGCCATAAAATATATTATAAAAGGGTCAACTGAGGTAAAACAGTGTAAAAAAAAGTATTTTAATAAAACATTTTAAAAATCTGCAAAATTACTTACACTTTAGTGTTGCCATGTGTAGCCTTCTCCACCCCTTATCAGTGTCCTTCTCCAAACCTTTTAGTGTCAAGTAACAAAGTGTGCACTTGAGGATAATTATTTATGCAAGTAAGCGCGGGGGGGGGGGGGGGGGAGTGAGGAGGGACAGAAGGGGACTGCTATTGTTTGTTGCCAAGAGGCTTGTTTGTTTTATTGGGGATAATGTCACATGCTTTGTGAAAGCTTTAGCATTATAATGTGCACTGCCTTAGTCATGTGTCATTTGATTGTGCCCCATACTGTGCATGTGCATGAGTGAATTCTGCTGAAGCTATGGCCTAGATAGCACCTTCCATATATGGAAATGCCCAGGAGGGACCTTGCTGCAAACAAAACTATGCCTGAATTAAAGGGGTTAATGGAGGTTAAAACAGAAACCATTTTGCAGGTAAGTTTTGGCTGTGTTATATATTTAGAAACTTATGTTAGTTCATACTGTTTTATGTCCCTTTAACAAGGGGCAAATGTGTGTAACAACCAGTCAACAGCTAGCTCCCAGTTTTAACAAAGTAGAAGTACCCCCTCTAGGATCAGAAACAGGTGTGCCTATTTTAGGTCCAGGAACACTTGTCCACTTTAGCAAGCCAAGGAACGGAGTGCCCAAAAGGGCCAAAGACAGGAGTGCCTACTATAAGGCTGAGACAGCAGTGCTTACTTGAGGCTGAGACTGAAATGCCCATTTGCCCAGTTCAGAGTAATGAATAAGTAGTCCAATCCTACATAGTACACTGGGGAGATCAAAAAGAGAGGCCAGTAGACAAGCCAGATACAGGAACCAGGAAAACCGCCAAACAACAGGAATTCAGGTTAAGGAGAGAGGCCTTATGCTCTCTATTGACTCTACACTACAGAAAAATGGGAATAGGGGTGTAGCGGGCTATAGCTGTGATTACAAGGCGGGGGGGGGTGATCACTACCCTACAGATTTATTTTTTATTTTTTAATTTAAAACAAATAGCTGCCAGTACCTAAGATGAGAGGGGGAGGGTTAGATAGCTGTTTGGGGGTGAGGAGGGAGGCTAAGGGTGGATCCTACACTGCAGAAAATATATAAATAAACAAAATTAATTTATTTAAAAAAAATCAAAATCTTTATACTGGCAGACTGTCTGCCAGTACCTAACATGGTGCTAAGGAGTGTGGGTGAGTGGGGAGGGAGCTGTTTAGGAGGAATCAGGGAAGGGGGAAGTGTCAGGTAGAAAAATACTGTTAAAAATACTGTTACCTTTACCAGCTAACCTATTACCCCCTTCACTGCCAGGAATTTCAGAAGTATGGTGCGCAGTTGCCAAAAACTAATTGCAAAGCCATGTCTGCTATTTCTGAACAAAAGGGACCCCAGATAAACTTTTACAACCATTTGCCTTATGACTGAAGTAGTTGTGTGTAAACGATTTCAGTGAGAAACCAGTTTCTAAAAAAGTTATAAAAAAAGAGTACATGTAATTTGGTTGATGACAAAAGTGTTTGTTTTTTTACAATCTATAAAGAATGAAACAAACATATACCTTTGCATTTATATTTTACTGCACATAAACAATATATTGCATTAAAGATACAACACTTTCATATTGTTTATGATACAGTATTAACTACATACTGACCTTTTATAGAAGAAATGGAACACACTGAGATCTATTTTCCCCACATACACATTAGTTCATCATATTTTATTTAATGATATTATGTTTGTATATTGCTTGGGGTATTACATGATTAAAAAATAAATAAAAAAAATAATAATTCAAGGCTGTCACATAAAATGCATAAATATGTCAAGGTGCCAAAAGGCAAAAAGACTGCGAACCAAAGGTAATAAACATTACAGATTAACAATTGCTGTATGTGCAGGGTATCTGGGAAGCAGACAGTCAAGTCAGCAGGATCAAGTACAGATGGCCAAATAGACCCAGGTTGTAAGTCCTGGTGAACAGATAGGACACAGTGGTGTCTTTTTCTGTATTTTAAAGCAAGTCTCCCTCATTAGCCTCTGAAACAGGGTTAATTAGATGTTCTCCCCAGGCAGCAGTAAAAGCCTGTATAGGGAAACTCAGTTAATTCTCTAATACTGTGCTCATTTAGTTTAGTTTAATTTATAGTATAACTGGAAGTTTGCTATGATATTAGAAAATATAATTACAGATTTGAATAATTTATGTTGTGAATTTTAGCAGGTTTTACTAAATAAAAAATAATGTTTCTATTGTTTTAATAAACTTAAAGGGATACTTAAACCACATTTTTTATTTCATGATTCAGAAAGAGTAGGCAATTTTAAGCAACTTTCTAATTTACTTCTATTATTATTTTTTCTTTGTTCTCTTGCTATCTTTATTTAAAAAGCAGGAATTTAAAATGTAGGAGCCGGCCCATTTTAGGTTTAGCACCATGGATAGCGCTTGGTTATTGGTGGCTGACATTTAGCACCAATAAGCAAGCATAACCCAGGTTCTGAACCAAAAATGGGCCGGCTTCTATGCTTTACATTCCTACTTTTTAAGTAAAGCAAGAGAACAAAGAAAAATTAGTAATAGGAGTAAATTAGAAAGTTGTTTAAAATTGCATTGTCTGTCTGAATCATTAAAGGAAAAAAAATGGGTTTAGTGTCCCTTTAAAGTCAAACAAATAGAGGCATAAAAATATCTGGATATGATCTCAGAGTTTGCAGTTGTAATATTTCAATGCAATAAGAAATAAAGCTTTCAAATTCTAATAAATTTAAAAGTATTAACAGCTCAAATAATTTTATACAGGAGAAGCAGAGATCAGTATGTCCTCTACATACCAGATGGCAGCACTAACTGTATCTTTATAACTGTAAGTAAGTTTGCCTTTAGCATTATGAGCAAGCACAATTTGGAAACATCATCTCAATATACTTTAAGGCATGCTGCATATCGAGTTCCATCTTCCTAGGCAAAAATAAAAGTGTTTTTCTTTTACTGAGGTTACAAGAAGGTGATACGTCTGCTGCAATTAGTTAATTGCAATCAAATACTCCTTATGTTTAGTATGGGTCAGTGTTTTATACCAACCAGAATTTTCTGCACCTTTTCTGATGACTCTTTATTTAAAGGGGCAGTAAAAAAAAAAATAAACTTCAATGGATTTTATAGAGCATTGATTGTCATTGATAAAGCACTGGTTTACAAACCTGTCCTCAGGCCTCCCCAACAGGCCAGTTTTTTAGGATTACCTTATATGAGAGCAGGTAAAATAGCCATCACCAAGATAAGTTTTGTGTTACGGTGCAGTGCCACTTTTAACGCTGAATAAATGGCCATTACGTTGGAATTTTAGCCTGTAACGCAACGTCCATTCCGCATTAAAAAAAAAAACCTTTTTTGTGTGGGATTTTCAAAGCACCGGTATTACAGGTTGTGCGGTCTGGCTAAAATGCTTTTGCGTTACAGCCTATACCGACACGATCCATACCGCCATCTGAGACCAGTAGTTATGGATTTTGCAAAACAAAAATGTTTCACAAAACTCATACTAAACTGTTACCAAGTACACTAACACCCATAAACTACCCATTAACCCTTAAACCACCACCCTCCCTCATCGCAAACACTATATTAAATGTATTAACCCCTAATCTGCTGCCCACCCACATTGTGACTATTAAATAAACCTATTAACCCCTAATATGCTGCCCACCCACATTGCCAACACTATTTAAATATATTAACCCCTAAACTGCCACTCCCCGACATCACCAACACTATAATAAAGTTATTAACCCCTAAACCAGGGTTGGATGGGCCGCCAGGATACCGGGCAGAGCAGAGGCTGGGCTGGAGGCGTGTTGTAACTTATTTGGTCTCCGTCCCCATGGACAACTGTCTCCCCTGCCGCTCGGCTATTTCCATAGCCGCATCGCTGCTTACATCACCGCCCATCACCTCCTTACAAAATCCACCCATATCCCTCCTTACAGAACCACCCACCTAGTAATCCTACTGAGGGCATTCCAACAGATTCAGTATCCCCATTAGTATCTGTATCCCTGTCTCTCGCCGCACTTGCTTTCAGCCCCTCCCCTTTCTCACAGTGTAAAGCTACCATTGTCAGTAAAGGGGGATTAGCTGGATCAGACGTTAGCTCAGTAACATATACAGAGTAGCTTTACACTGTGAGAAAAGGAAGGGAGCCGGGAGAGAGACAGTGATACAGTATATTTCTATAAGCAAGAATGCTTATGGTAAAAGCTATCAATTCTGCAATGATGAGTTTTACTGTGCACACAACCTGTCAAGCTTATGTCCAATCACATTCTAGAATCACCACAATATTCTTTAGATCAAGGGTGTCAAACTGACGGCCCGCGGGCCATATGTGGACCTCAACATAATTTTGTGCAGCCCACGCCACCTCCATAAAAATTAAATTAAAAATAATAATTATAATATGCTTATTACTTTAAGAGCGAGTGGGCTTACTGTTAGGGTTGCTTAAACGTGCAACCTCCATTCAGGTCTCCATTATAATGACTATATCCTTTTGTTCTGGTGATTTACTTGTTGTATAGTGAGCAGCTGCACTACGGTAGGGAGGTCATTAAAACCCCTCAGTGTTTAATTAGTAACATTGTTATTAAAAAGAGAAAGTGAAACACAGATAAGTGCATAATGATTTATTTGACACGTGTAGCACTTTATGTGTTTGTTACTATGGCAGCACTTATTTCACGCATCATTTTTTGCCCATTTCTTTCAATAATTTTCTCTTTAATTAAAATCGCATACTTTATATTTGATATATATTTTATATGTATTTATTTTATATTTATTATATCCAATAGGTATATGTCTATCACTATATAAACAGTGGGTCGCAATGCTGACAGCATTGTGATCCACTAATTATAATGCAGAGGAAATGTTATACTATGTGCATGTGTATGCTAAACTGTGAGCGCGCTCGTAACAGGGCTGCTCAAGAAAAAAATAGCACGGATGGAGCGTGTGTCACCTTTTTAAAAGCGTTAGAGAGCATTTCATCAAGCTAGAGTAAGTTAATTAGGAGTTACAAAACACAATCTTTTGAAATGTATGCAGTTATAGCAAACATCAATGCTTTGTTTAGCAATGGCACAAGATATGTAGGTAGTGTGCGGCCCACGTGAGTTGCACTTGTATGAAAAATGGCCCGCAACTTAAATGAGTTCGGCACCCATGCTTTAGATTATAGGAGCTAAGTGGTTATAGATGAGAAAGGAAGGAAAAATGGCTGTTACCGTAGTTTTCTAAAAAGCATGTTACTTAATGCTGAAAAACCTCATAGCTTATGTATAAGAGTTCACTTCTATAATAGCAGGGAAAATGTAGACAACATGTTGAATAATAGAAATAGCAGGCATGGATTGGAAAGACTTGTCACAGATGAAAAACAACATGACGATGGGCCAGAGGGAAAGAATGACAGAGGTCAGAGATAAAGCTGAGGACAGAGAGACCAGAGAAATCAGCAGTCATTCAATGAAGAAGATCAAGTGCTGAGCCTGTCTGTTAGTAAAGTAAGTATATAAATATGTCAGAGTGATGGATGAATTCAATAGGATTTACAAACTGCACATTATTGTACATGCAGAGGAACAAACACCTCATACTCATACAGTTACTCTGAACTGTGCATTGATTAAATATTATCTTAGCTCATTCTCACTCCTGTCAATAAGGTCATAGAAAAACAGAAATCTCTAACCTCAAGTAGCATTGCTTGTTAATGTAATATTTATTACACATTTTAGTCTCAAATCTATAATGTTTTTCTCAATATAATGAGGACAAAACATCAAATCAATGAGGCAGTTTAGAAAGCTGATGTTGATCTTAACAATAGTATCGTTTTAGATTAAGATTTAAAGGGAGCTGGAAAATGTTCCATCTAAATGATATTTCAAAATGGGTTGTTTAAAAACGTATTACCCCTATGGTAATGAATTGAACTTTTAATGCAGGGATTATTTCAGGCAACCATTAAGCAGTAGATACCTATGTATTAGTAACACTTCCTTTTAGTTTTGTGATTATGTAAAAACCTAACGGCTAGATTTGGAGTTTTGTCGGTAACGACCCGAAAAACTAACGCCGGCTTTTTTCTGGCCGCACCATAAAAATAACTCTGGTATTGAGAGTCCACATAAAGGCTGCGTTAGGCTCCAAAAAAGGAGCATAGAGCATTTTTAACGCAGCTTCAACTCTCTATTCCAGAGTTGCTTACGGACGCGGCCAGCCTCAAAAACATGCTCGTGCACGATTCTCCCATAGGAAACAATGGGGCTGTTTGAGCTGAAAAAAACCTAACACCTGAAAAAAAGCCACGTTCAGCTCCTAACGCAGCCCCATTGTTTGCTATGGGGAAACACTTCCTACGTCTGCACCTAACACTCTAACATGTACCCCGAGTCTAAACACCCCTAACCTTACACTTATTAACCCCTAATCTGCCGCCCCCGCTATCGCTGACCCCTGCATATTATTATTAACCCCTAATCTGCCGCTCCGTAAACCGCCGCTACTTACATTATCCCTATGTACCACAAATCTGCTGCCCTAACATCGCCGACCCCTATATTATATTTATTAACCCTTAATCTGCCCCCCACAATGTCGCCTCCACCTGCCTACACTTATTAACCCCTAATCTGCCGACCGGAGCTCACCGCTATTCTAATAAATGTATTAACCCCTAAAGCTAAGTCTAACCCTAACACTAACACCCTCCTAAGTTAAATATAATTTAAATCTAACGAAATTAATTAACTCTTATTAAATAAATTATTCCTATTTAAAGATAAATACTTACCTGTAAAATAAATCCTAATATAGCTACAATATAAATTATAATTACATTGTAGCTATTTTAGGATTAATATTTATTTTACAGGCAACTTTGTAATTATTTTAACCAGGTACAATAGCTATTAAATAGTTAAGAACTATTTAATAGCTAAAATAGTTAAAATAATTACAAATTTACCTGTAAAATAAATCCTAACCTAAGTTACAATTAAACCTAACACTACACTATCAATAAATTAATTAAATAAACTACCTACAATTACCTACAATTAACCTAACACTACACTATCAATAAATTAATTAAATACAATTCCTACAAATAAATACAATTAAATAAACTAGCTAAAGTACAAAAAATAAAAAAGAACTAAGTTACAAAAAATAAAAAAATATTTACAAACATAAGAAAAATATTACAACAATTTTAAACTAATTACACCTACTCTAAGCCCCCTAATAAAACAACAAAGCCCCCCAAAATAAAAAATGCCCTACCCTATTCTAAATTACTAAATTTAAAAGCTCTTTTACCTTAACAGCCCTGAACAGGGCCCTTTGCGGGGCATGCCCCAAGAAGTTCAGCTCTTTTGCCTGTAAAAAAAAACATACAATACCCCCCCCAACATTACAACCCACCACCCACATACCCCTAATCTAACCCGAACCCCCCTTAAATAAACCTAACACTAAGCCCCTGAAGATCATCCTACCTTGTCTTCACCTCACCAGGTATCACCGATCCGTCCTGGCTCCAAAATCTTCATCCAACCCAAGCGGGGGTTGGCGATCCATCATCCGGTGGCTGAAGAGGTCCAGAAGAGGCTCCAAAGTCTTCATCCTATCCGGGAAGAAGAGGCGATCCGGACCGGCAACCATCTTGATCCAAGCGGCATCTTCTATCTTCATCCGATGACGACCGGCTCCATCCTGAAGACCTCCACCGCGGACCCATCTTCTTCCGGCGACGTCCAACTGAAGAATGACGGTTCCTTTAAGGGACGTCATCCAAGATGGCGTCCCTCGAATTCCGATTGGCTGATAGGATTCTATCAGCCAATCGGAATTAAGGTAGGAATATTCTGATTGGCTGATGGAATCAGCCAATCAGAATCAAGTTCAATCCGATTGGCTGATCCAATCAGCCAATCAGATTGAGCTCGCATTCTATTGGCTGATCGGAACAGTAAGGTAAAAGAGCTTTTAAATTTAGTAATTTAGAATAGGGTAGGGCATTTTTTATTTTGGGGGGCTTTGTTGTTTTATTAGGGGGCTTAGAGTAGGTGTAATTAGTTTAAAATTGTTGTAATATTTTTCTTATGTTTGTAAATATTTTTTTATTTTTTGTAACTTAGTTCTTTTTTTATTTTTTGTACTTTAGCTAGTTTATTTAATTGTATTTATTTGTAGGAATTGTATTTAATTAATTTATTGATAGTGTAGTGTTAGGTTTAATTGTAACTTAGGTTAGGATTTATTTTACAGGTAAATTTGTAATTATTTTAACTATTTTAGCTATTAAATAGTTCTTAACTATTTTATAGCTATTGTACCTGGTTAAAATAAATACAAAGTTACCTGTAAAATAAATATAAATCCTAAAATAGCTATAATATAATTATAATTTATATTGTAGCTATATTAGGATTTATTTTACAGGTAAGTATTTATCTTTAAATAGGAATAATTTATTTAATAAGAGTTAATTAATTTCGTTAGATGTAAATTATATTTAATTTAGGGGGGTGTTAGTGTTAGGGTTAGACTTAGCTTTAGGGGTTAATACATTTATTAGAATAGCGGTGAGCTCCGGTCGGCAGATTAGGGGTTAATAAGTGTAGGCAGGTGGAGGCGACGTTGTGGGGGGCAGATTAGGGGTTAATAAATATAATATAGGGGTCGGCGGTGTTAGGGGCAGCAGATTAGGGGTACATAAGGATAACGTAGGTGGCGGCGCTTTGCGGTCGGCAGATTAGGGGTTAATTATTGTAGGTAGCTGGCTGCGACGTTGTGGGGGGCAGATTAGGGGTTAATAAATATAATATAGGGGTCGGGGGTGTTAGGGGCAGCAGATTAGGGGTACATAAGGATAACGTAGGTGGCGGTCGGCAGATTAGGGGTTAAAAAAATTGAATCGAGTTGCGCCGATGTGGGGGGACCTCGGTTTAGGGGTACATAGGTAGTTTATGGGTGTTAGTGTACTTTAGAGCACAGTAGTTAAGAGCTTTATAAACCGGCGTTAGCCCAGAAAGCTCTTAACTACTGACTTTTTTCCTGCGGCTGGAGTTTTGTCGTTAGATGTCTAATGCTCACTTCAGAAACGACTCTAAATACCGGAGTTAGAAAGATCCCATTGAAAAGATAGGATACGCAATTTACGTAAGGGGATCTGCGGTATGGAAAAGTCGCGGCTGAAAAGTGAGCGTTAGACCCTATTTTGAGTGACTCCAAATACCGGCGGTAGCCTAAAATCAGCGTTAGGAGCCTCTAACGCTGGTTTTCACGGCTACCGCCAAACTCCAAATCTAGGTCTAAGTGACTACTCTGGCTCCATGCGCACAGGAAGCCTTGTAAAAAATATTTAGTAAGCGGTTCCATCTTGTTAATAAGACACATTAACTGTGCCAGTAGTTTTGATTATGTTAAAGACAAACGCTATATCTTAACCATATACAGTGTTAACTATTATTATAACAGGAAATGCATACTAATGCAAACTAGTGTTATAACATTTAAAAAAAAAAACTGAGCGCATTTACCCGCAAGATCATGTATGCAAAAGTAAAATAGAACATCAAGACCTTGGGGGATATCTATCAAAGCGTCAACTATGTTGCATTCGCCGGCATCAATACGCTCGCCTAACATCAGCAAACATTGCAGCCACGGATCTCAATACGCTCTCCTTATTTATAAAAAAAGCCGTCAAAAACACAAGCACCAAGTACGGGGCGATGAGCATCAGACTGTTGTTAACTAACAATCATCAATCTCGCGTCTATTCGTGTTTTTCCCAACTTTATTTATACCATTTCACTAAACACCGCCACTATACTAAAATGTTTAACCCCTTTCCTGCCGCTCCCGGACCCCGCTGCAACATAACTAAAGTTATTAACCCCTATCTCGCCACTCCCCGACCCCGTCGCAACATAAATAAAGTTATTAACTCCTATGATATATCCCGCCACTGCCCGACACCGCTGCAACATAAATAAAGTTATTAACCCCTATCCCGCCACTCCCCGACCCCGCCGCAACCTAAATAAACGTATTAACCCCTAAACCTCTGGCCTCCCACATCACCACCACTAACTACACCTATTAACCCCTTATCCATCAGCCCCCAACATCGCTAAAAACTAAATTAAGCTATTAACCCCTAAACCTAATAACCCCTTGACTTTAAATTAAAATTACAACATCCATATCTTCAAATAAATTAAAACTTATCTGTAGAATTAAAATAAACTAATTTTAAACTATTAATTAACCTACCCTAACTATTATATCAAAATTACATTAAACTACCAATTAAATTAAATTAAATAAATTACATATTAAAAAACCTAACTCTGCTAAAATTATTTAAATCTACAATTAAACATTATTTCAAAGTCCTAAATTACAAAAAAAAAAATAAATATTAAAAATAACAAACCAAATGATCACCTAATCTAATAGACCTATCAAAATAACCCCCCCAATAAAAAAAACGCTAACCTACAATAAACTAGCAATGACTCGTTTATTGTAAGATCCTCTGCACCGGATGTCTTCAGGATGGACCCGCTCTGCGCCGAATGGATGATGATAGAAGATGCCGTCTGGATGAAGACTTGCAGCGTGGATGAAGACTTCTTGCCGCCTGCATGAGGACTTCGCCGGCTGGATGGATCCTTCAAGCGGGACTTCAATAACTGTAAGTGGATTGTCGGGGGTTAGTGTAAGGTTTTTTTAATGTTTTTTTGGGTGGGTTTTATTTTTACATTAGGGTCTGGGCAGAAAAAGAGCTAAATGCCCTTTTAAGGGCAATACCCATACAAATAGATAGCTTAGGTTATTTTAGATAGTATTTTATTTGGGGGGTTGGTTGTGTGGGTGGTGGGTTTTACTGTTGGGGGGTTGTTTTTACAGGTAAAAAAGCTGATATCTTTGGGGCAATGCCCCACAAAAGGCCCTTTTAAGGGCCATTGGTAGTTTATTTTAGGCTAGGGTTTTTTTATTTGGGGGGGGGCTTTTTTATTTTGATAGGGCTATGAGATTAGGTGTAAAAAAAATATTTTTGATAATTTGGTTTGTTATTTTTCGTAATTTAAACATAGAAACATAGATATTGACGGCAGATAAGAGCCATAGGCCCAGCAAGTCTGCCCGATATTACCTAACAGTATAAACTTATTGAGTTTGTAGGATAGCCTTATGCTTGTCCCATGCATTTTTAAAGTCCCCCACAGTGTTTGTTGCTACTACCTCTTGAGGAAGTTTATTCCATAAATCAATCACTCTTTCTGTAAAGAAGTGCTTCCTCAAATTACTCCTGAATCTACTACCCTTTAGCTTGAGCTCATGACCCCTTGTTCTTGAATTTTCCATTTTATGTAAAATACCCACAGCCTCAGTTTTACTAAACCCTTTAATGTACTTGAAAGTACTGCACACAATACTCAAGATGAGGCCTAACTAATGATCTATAAAGTGGCATAAGAACCTTACTATTTCTGCTGCAAATACCTCTACCAATACATCCAAGCATTTTGCTAGCCTTACTCGCTGCATTACTACATTGTTTACTAAGTTTTAAATCATCTGAAATAATAATTCCCAAATCCTGTTCCTCATCTGTAACAGTCAGTAAAGTGTAATTGAGTCTGTAATTGACATTTGGATTTTTCTTCCCTAAATGCATTATTTTACACTTTGCTGTGTTAAACTTTAGATACCAGTCGTTTATCCAATCCTCCAATTGTTGTATATCACCTCTCATTTTGTCTAGCCCCCCTGGAACATTCACTCTGTTACAAATTGTTGTATCATCTGCAAACAGACATAATTTCCCCTGTAGCCCTTTGCTGATATCGCAGATAAATATGTTAAACAAAACAGGCCCCGGAACTGACCCCTGAGGAACACCACTAGTAACAGCCCCCTCTGCTGAATGAGCTCCATTTACTAAGACATTTTGTTTTCTGTCCTTAAGCCAGCATTCCACCCAGTTCACAATTTTTTAATCTAGACCAAGGAGATACAGTTTGTGAATTAGTTTATTGTGTGGGACGGTGTCAAATGCTTTGCTGAAATCTAGATATGCCACATCAACTGCTCCACCCTTGTCTAATACTTTTGTTACATAATCAAAGAAGTCAATTAGAGTAGTCTGACATGATCTCCCTGAAGTAAAACCATGCTGATTTTGGTCCTCTAAATTGTTTGTCTTTATGTAAATCATAATTCTTTCTTTTAAGAGGCTTTCCATTAATTTCCCTACTACTGAAGTTAAACTAACTGGCCTGTAGTTGCCAGATTCTTCTCTACTGCCCTTTTTATGAAGAGGTATTATATTTGCTATTCTCCAATCATCTGGGACAGCTCCTGTTAATAGTGACTGATTAAACAGATCAGTTAATGGGACAGTTGGCACTGATCGAAGTTCTTTTAAAACCCTTGGATGAATATTATCAGGACCCACTGCCTTTTTAACATTTATTTTTGATAATGCTAACAAAACCTCATCCTCTGTAAAAAGATTACTGTTAAGCTTGTTTCTATTTTTCGTAGCATCCCTTAATGTAGTCATTCTATCTTCACAATCTTTTGTGAAAACAGAACAGAAGTAATCATTGAGACAGTCTGCAATCTGCTTATCTCCTTCAATTATTCTACCATCAACTGATTTCAATGTTACTATTCCTACCTTATTTTTTCTTCTTTCACTGATATATCTAAAGAATGTTTTGTCCCCATGTTTTACTGACTGTGCTATCTTCTCTTCTGCATGAGCTTAACCTTCCTAATTAACTGCTTAGTCTTTTTTTTTGTTGGAGTCTCCATATTTTCATATCATCATCTGCTTGTGTGTGTCTGTAATTTTTATAAGCTATCTTTTTTGTATTTACAGCATGTGCTACTTCTTTGGAAAACCAAATTGGTTTCCGCTTTCTTTTACTTTTACAGACATGTCTAATACAGTGTGTGCTTGCATCTAAAATGGCACCTTTCACAAATTCCCACTGTTCTTGAACCCCTGTAATAAGAGTTTTCCCTTTTAAATAGTTTTTTAGGTATTCTCCCATTAATGAAAAATCTGCCTTCCTAAAGTCTAAAACGTTTGTTTTAGTCTGGGTGGACAGTTCCTGCACATAAATACTAAACCAAACAGATTGATGATCACTGGATCCTAAGTTCTCACCTACAGACACATCTGAAACTGTATCACTGTTTTTAAGTATTAGATCTAATATAGCTTCCTTATGAGTTGGTTCTTTGACTAATTACTCAAGTAATTCCCCTAGCAGAGATTCAAGAATATACCTGCTTCTAGCTGATCTAGCAGAAGGAATACTCCAGTCTATATCTGGCAAATTAAAGTCCCCCAGAACTATAACCTTACCCTTCATGGTCATTTTGGTTATTTCTTCTAATAACATATTGTCCAGTTTTTCATCCTGCAATGGAGGCCTATATACAACCCCTATTCTAAACACATTTTTATCTCCAATTTCCAAAGTCACCCAAATACTTTCCACCTCATCATTTGTTCCTACAATTTCAGTAACCTTTATATTTTCATTTACATACAGAGCAACTCCTCCACCTTTCTTTCCTACTCTGTTCTTTTTAAATAACCTGTATCCAGGTATGACTATGTCCCAGTCATGCAAATCATTGTACCATGTTTCTGTTATAGCTACTAAATCCAAGTTGTCCCTAGTCATTATTGAAATGAGTTCAGGTAATTTATTTCCTAAGCTGCGAGCATTTGTGCTCATGGCACGAAGAATTTTTCTACTAGAATTTCTAGAATTGTTACTTACTAACAGTTTTGGCATGCTGTGGGGGGCAGGTGGATATATTAATGCTACCCCCCTTTATTAGTTTAAATGATTTCTAATAAAGCATTTGAACTCGTGGGGGGGTAACTTAGTGTTTGTTTGTTTTTTGTAATTCAGGACTTTGTAATAATGTTTAATTGTAGATTTAAATAATTTTAGTAGGGTTAGGTTTTTTAATATGTAATTTATTTTATTTATTTAGTAGTTTAATGTAATTGTAGTATAATAGTTAGGGTAAGTTAATTAATAGTTTAAAATTAGTTTCTATTAATTCTACATGTAAGTTTTAATTTATTTTAAGATAGGGATGTAGTAATTTTAATTTAAAGTTATGGGGTTGTTAGTTTTAGGGGTTAATAGCTTAATTTAGTTTTTTGCGATGTGGGGGACTGACAGTTTAGGGGTTAATAGGTTTAGTTAGTGATGGTGATGTGGGAGGCCAGAGGTTTAGGGGTTAATATGTTTATTTACGTTGTGGCGGGGTCAGGGAGTGGCGGGATAGGGGTTAATAACTTTATGTTGTGGTGGGGTTGGGAAGTGGCGGAATAGGGGTTAATAACCTTATGTAGGTGGTGGCGATGTCGGGGGCAGTATATTAGGGGTGTTTAGACTCGGGGTTTATGTTAGGGTGTTAGGTCTAAACGTAACTATTTTTCTACCATAGAAATCAATGGGGTATGCTTCATTCTCTTGCAGCATCAAAAATAAGCTTTCGGTGCTTTCATACTCCCATTGATTTCTATGGCATCCGCGGCCTTAAGGGTGGCAGATTGAAAACCAGGTACGATGCGCCAAAATAGCCGCAATCGTACTTGTTAGAAGTTTGATAAATGGGAAAAAGTGTCAAATAGAGCCGAAAGTGTATTCGGAACATCTGTAATGACGTAAGCATTGATCTGCGTCGGATTGAGACTGGTGGATCGTATGTTACATCACAAACTTCAACCTTTGCCGTTCTTGAGGCTTTGATAACTAGGTCGGATCAATCTCGCAACAATTACAATGCGGAATTCCGGCGTATTTGTGGTTGACACTTTCATAGATAGGCCCCATAGTATTATTTAGAGTCCCGTTATTTGTGACAGTAGATATACTTAATAAGAGGCTAGGTCATTAATAACATATTCAGCGACCTCTCGCTACAATTTCAGTTTTGAGTCTATTTCTAAACCAGAATGTTCCGTGTTAATAAACTATCTAAACGTCCAGTAGAAAACAATAGGTAATAAAAAACATGGAAAGTTTTTTGTACCATTTAGGAACTTGAAAGTGGGACTTTAAACTATTGAACATATGGGGTAGGATACTGGATACTAGCTAACAAAAGACCTTTGCGAAATCTGTAGGAAGAAGTTAACAGCAAAATTTACTGATGGACTGAAGTCACAATGTGCTGTTCAAAGGGGCATCTGCAGGCTATCCCTTTCCTGTCTTTGTAGTATATCCATCACTTTTCAAATTAGCGATGTTCCCATCTGATGCTCAGAAATATCTCCGCCATGCAGTCTCTCCAGTTATATTAGTCCCATGTAAAGTATGCCGGTCAATGACACTTTTAAAGATCTCTGGAGGTTGGAATGAGACCACATGCTATAAGCTTGTATAGGGTACGTCCATCTTACCTCTGTACTTGTGATTGAGATCGTAGCGCATGGAGCCCTGTCATTCAAAAATTCACTAAGATCTAACAGAAACCACATAGCATAATTAGGGTCTATTCTTAACATAGGAGCAATGAGGTCTTCACAAGCCACATTACCAGAGGGCAGCCCAGGGCTGAATTAAGAGCTAACCGCTTGGGGTGTAAGTTATAACAGGCAAAGATATGCCTACAGCTATAAACCACCAATCCGGCAATGTGGGAGGAATGTGGAACTTGTGCAAGTGGCCACAAAATGACTTCAAAAGCTAGTATATCATAAACCCCTTCTAATGGTAAAAAAAACAACATATATACACATAATAGCTTGTAGTAAAAGATAAGGATATAGTTCAGACTGCTAGCCGTATTCATCAATTTCCAAAGTCCTCTACAACTTGACTACAGGATTACATGTGGAACTTTCTTTGGAAAATAAAAGACAGCAGAGTGTAGCTCTTAAACATTAGAATTATCTAGCAACACTGTATATAGATAGCTCACTGAATGTTAACAGACAGAACCCTTGTCTAGGAAAATTTTTAACTAGTAACTTTAAAAGTCTAATCACAAATACAAAAGCCATATGTCTTAACGGCTCCTGAAAAACAACAAAGTGACACATATGTACTACAGGGGATAGCAGTGCCTGACAGGCTGCAACGCAAGTAAGCCATGTTCCAGAGGCCACAGTCGGGTCTTATCTAAAAAACCCACCAGAGAGCATCTCCCCTTTAACCAATACCTCTCCTGAGTTTATAGGGAACAGCAAAGTTCGTCAGTCGCCATACTATCTTGACATTGTGCCTGCTTCTAAAATCAGTGCCCAGAAACTCCAGCCTGTCAAATCTCAGTGCAAAAAAGTCGTCCACTAGTTCAGATGGGTTTGTGCCGAGCTTTGGTGGTGAACTTGGGCTAGTATGACGGCCGGTCTCCGGAGTGCTTAAAAGTGGCAAAGCTTTGAGTAGATCGGTTGGTAGAGAGGGATTCACACTATTGCGCAGGGTGACATTGGAACAGTCAGTCTGACGCTTCGGGCCTATGATTTCCCGGCATCTTGCAGATTTTGAAGAGTCAGGCTTACGCTGCTGGGATCTATCTGATAGAGAGTCATCGTGCGGGACTCTAGTGACAAGCAGAGTAGTTATCTTCACTGGAGTCTGCTCAGGCACAAATAGGTTCTCACCAAGTGATGTGGGTTCACTGGGCAAATCATGAGCTGCTGACTGTAGGAGCATTATGAGTTTGGCATAATTCTCATCCATCCGCCATGATAATTCCTCCAGCAGGGACTGCACCATAGTATGAGGGTCTTCTATGGATGGTAAGGTCATTTTGCCCCTTAGACAAAGTAGTATACAATTAGTTTGAATGCCGATCTGGTACTAAGTGTCCGGATACCGCAGCAGAACTTTGTGTCCACTTGGGAATTTCAAAGAATGTGAGTTGAAGTAAAAAAAAAACACTCCTTCGCTTCCACTTTCAGGATCCTTGTACAGCTTCCCAAATAAACTTGTAGGAGTCTTCTGTGGACACTTTAGGAGCAATAAATATTATCTATTATCCCCCAATAGTATAATTAAGAGCCAGAGCTCCTACTATATGCGACTAGTAAGCTTGGCTGTTGGCTCCGCCCCCCGTATACATTTTTTTTTACTGTGTACTATCATTATCAATATAAAAGTAGGACAATAGCAGGTATATTTAGCATCATGAACCGTTATAATGCCAAATTGCCTATGGTTAATTTAACAATTAATCTTTATAAAATTGAGGTAGAAATCAATAAGATATATACAAAAAAATTGGTGCCACAAAAATATATTATTAAAAAGAAGTCTGTCTAGAATTATGTTTAATATATTATAATATACATTGTCCAGACACGCTGAAGTCAGATTCAGTTAAAAATTATACACCAAAATTGGTGTTAAATTGGTATTAACCCAAATGACTATATTCTTTCTATGGATACCATATATATCTAAATACACTATACATAATACAGCTGTAATTCATTGTTTTATATCTTTATATAAACAATATATGGAAAAGTAATTACATGGCTAGGGAATACTTGTATAATAGTTAATAACATTCCAGTTATAATATCAAATCAGACCCTTGCAAAACCAAGATATCCTATTAGGTGGTGTAATCAAGCTAAAAATAAAAAAATAAATAAAATTAAGGCTAAAAGTACGGATTTTAGTCTAGAATAAAGGGGCTGATGTCTAATTCCACATAAGTCTGGTAGACCCACCAGGACGCCCAATAATATCAGGGATATCCTCTATATGCTCCAACCTCTCTCTATATGTAGACACACAACTGCAAGGATATGTACAAAAGCTACCTTTGTACCTTAAAGACACCACAGAAGTTTTAAATTTACTCCAAAACCTTGAATGGCAGGAAGATTAGATTTTAGCCACAAGCGATGTCAGCTCTCTCTCTACACGAGTATAAAACATGATAAAGGCATTGCCACAATTGATTGCTTCCTTAAGAGTGAGAATATTACCCAATATAAACACAATCAGTTCATTTTGGAATGCATTAAATTTATCCTTACCAACATTGTATTTGCATTTAATGATAATCTATATTTGCAGGTCCAAGGAACCGTGATGGGCCCGAGGTTTGCTCCCAGCTATGCCAACCTATTTATGGGTAAATGAGAACATCATTTTATCCAGGGGCATAGACTGGGAGCAAGCCTCGTGCTATTCAAATGGTACATTGATGATATTATAATTGTGTGGACAGGTAGTGAAGATAGTTTGAAATCTTTTTTTGAAGACATGAATTGCAATGATTTAAATTTGAAATTCACATACTCCATGAGCAAACAGATGATAACATTTCTTGATCTAGATATATTCATAGAACAGGGGGAATTAAATACCAAAAACCTTTTTAAAACAATAGGCACAAATAATTATATTATATGACTCCCAAGTAGAGATCTTGGAGAGTAGATTTTTACAAAAAGGATAGAATCCTGAGGCTCTTAAAGGGCCATAATACCCAAATGTTTAAACACTTGAAAGTGATGCAGTATTGCTGTAAAAAGCTGACTAGACAATATCACCTGAACATCTCTATGTAAAAAAAGAAAGATATTTTACCTCAAAAGTTCCTCAGTAGCCACCTCCCATTGTAAAGGATTTCTAAGCAGCATATTAGTATGTCTGTCCTGGGACACCTTAAGGGATGAGCCTCGTGCACTCTCATATTATTTCACCAATCAGGTAAAGGAAGCTTACTATGAAATCTCATGAGAGTTAAGTCAAATCTCATGAGATCACAGTAAGAGTTCATGACCTCAGCACTGCTGATGCTGATTGGCTGCAGTTAATTTCTTCATTTTTTTTTTTTACCTGCAGCTGGGAGCAGCTGAGTATAACTTTTTACACAGAACTTACTCTGCTGAGCTGAGGAGATTGTGAGGTAAAATATCTTCCTTTTTTTACATAGAGATGCTCAGGTGATATTTTCCTGTCAGCTTTTTACAGTTATACTTCATCAGTTTCAAGTGATTTAGCATATGAGTATTATGTCCCTTTAAGACAACAATCACTAAAGTTAGAAATATAGAAAGAAAAGAGATTCTTGCTAAAACACCAAAAACTGAAATCACAACCAAAGATGTCCTAAAAATACCATTTGTTACAAATTATAATTGTCATCATAAACATTTAACAAAGATACTTAATAAACATTGGTATTTGATTAAATCAGACCCCATTATAGGAGATCTAATATCTGAATACCCTACTATAATTTATAGGAAAGCAAATATAAAAAGTATTCTTGCACCTAGTGATTTCAAGAAAAAAACACAACAAAAAACACATGATAGAAATCTACTAGGGAATAAATTGTGTGGCTATTTCCCTTGTTATAGCTGTAAAGCCTGCCAACATAGTACTAAATGTAGAGGATATTCATCTACAAACACAGGCAAAGAATACAAGATCAAGGACATGATCAGATGTAGTGATAAGGGGATAATATATCTAATCCAATGTTCATGTGGGAAGCAGTACCTAGGAGAGACTTCTAGAACCCCACATACTAGGATAAGAGAGCACCTCAATCTAATTAAGAAAGGAGATCAAGAAACTCGCCTCTATGAACATTTTAGGGTGAAACATCAGAATAATATTAAGGACTTAAAATACTGGGGTATATGTAAAATAAAAAAAAACCTGGCGAGGAGGGGACTATGACCATTTATTATTGAGGAAAGAAGCAGAATTAATTTATGAGTTACAGACACTATACCCACAAGGCTTAAACTCAGAATTAGACCTCAACCCCTTTATTCTAGACTAAAATCCGTACTTTAAGCCTTATTTTTATTTATTTTTTTAAGTTTAGCTTGATTACACCACCTAATAGAATATCCTTGGTTTGCAAGCAGGGCCGTCTTTAATATTGACTGGACCCTGGTCAAAAATGTTCTTGGGCCCCCCTCCCACCCCATGCAATTTCGCTCTCCACCCCAACATCCCAAAAAACAACTAAATCAAAAAAAAATGTATTATTAGCCCAGCGGTGGATCATCCACTGCTGGGCTAATCATTTTTTAAAAAATGAAATAAATTGCAATATGTGAAACTGGACCTAAGCAGTACTAATAAGTAAATAAATATATAAATTCCTCCACTGTGGATTCATTTAATATTCTTTTGAATGTGATTCTGGTGTGAGGTTTGCTGGTTAAAGAGATTTAGGGCAGCCAACAGGCGCAAAGCAAGGTAAAGACTGAGGAGGAAGCATGGAGGTGCAGACAAATATAAGTTTACTGACTGGAACAGCAGAACTACTATGGGAAGCTGTATAATCTGAGACAGAGAGAAAATAAAAGCTATAAAAAATAAACCTTACATTAATGTGTGAAGTATCAGCATGACACTATACATCAGCCACAGCAGCACATGTCGCTTCTTTGCTAGGAACAAATTCCCTCTCACCCTGCACTAGACAATGCTGCATGGGGAGGGGCGTGTGCACTCACTTATTCTTCCCACTGACACCTTTCTACAAAGCACTGTTCCCCTAACAAACTTCAGTTAGTTGATCTTAGGGCCACAGCAGAAAGAGCAGGGCTAAGGGGACCAGTAGACTGGATGCTGTCTGTCCAAGGCTGCATTGATACAGTGTGAGATGAGTCACACAGCCTCAAGACTGAAGAGAGATGCTCAGATGCTCAAATCCTCACGTGCCTGCTGCTCCAGCTGCATGCACCTACAGTCAGCCCTACCCAGAAACAATCCAAACAACGAGAGCAGTTACCTGGTAACAGTGGTAACCCCAGGTAACAGTGGTAACCCCAGGTAACAGTGGTAAGCCCAGTAGGACCTTTTCTGATGCAGTGGAAATGGCTGGATGCCGAGTTAGGGCTTTGCATTCAGTGCTGCACAGTGCACATCTAAAACAGCACATGGCAATAGCTTGGCATGTCACATGACACTGGCACGGTCTGGCACAGTTTAAAAAAATATATATATAAGCAGAGTACTTTTGACTGTGACAGTATTAGGACTGAATGTGTGTGTTCCCCATGTCACATCAGCAGTCTGGTATGAACCATAAAAAGACTGGGCCCTGGGCAGCTGCCCCTTTTGCCCTGTGTTAAAGATGGTCCTGTTTGCAAGGGTCTGACTTGATATTATAACTGGAATGTTTTTAACTATTATACAAGTATTCCCTAGCCATGTAATTACTTTTCCATATATTGTTTATATAAAGATATAAAACAATGAATTACAGCTGCATTATGTATAGTGTATTTAGATATATATGGTATCCATAGAAAGAATATAGTAATTTGGGTTAATACCGATTTAACACCATTTTTGGTGTATAATTTTTAACTGAATCTGACTTCAGCGTGTCTGGATAATGTATATTATAGTATATTAAACATAATTGTAGACAGACTTCTTTTTAATAATATATTTTTATGGCACCAATTTTTTGTATATATCTTATTGATTTCAACCTCAATTTTATAAAGATGAATTGTTAAATTAACCATAGGCAATTTGGCATTATAACAGTTCATGATGCTAAATATACCTGTTATTGCCCTACTTTTATATCGATAATGATAGTACACAGTAAAAAAAAATGTATACGATTACCTAACTAGTCCACCTTAAAAGACTTCCACCTTTAGTAAAGAGCCTGCAATCTAGTTGATATGTTTAACCAATCAACTATCAGGCATACATTTATAAGGAACTTGCAAATCATTCAGAACCATCTTGAAAAAGCCGTTGTTAATGGCGAAACGCGTTGATGGTAGCAAGACAAGTTGTAAACATTGAAAGTAAGAAGCCCATTTGGAGGATTAAGACAGATTCTTAAAAGGGATTACTTTTCTCCTACGGACCTAATATAACTCTGCGCAGAGTAAGGATACTTGGAACATCACGGAACTACTTTTTGCCAGTTACGGACGCAACAAGTGACGTCACCAACTACACAGAGCTGCACTGACACCTGTGCCTTGCCACAACGGAACGGCTAACATTTCACAGAAACAGGTAGGCACACAGAGGTGTAGCAGCCCGTGAGTGTGGTTCTTTCATGGGACGTATCTTCAAATAACGTCCTACACTTGTGTATTGCAAAACCTTAACACTAATTGTAGGGACTCTAATAACCTACAAATTCATACGTTTGTTCACACCTTGTTGGGCTAATAAGTGACATTTCCAGCAAACACATTTGTTATCAACACTATCCCAAGGTCAGATCCCAATTAAAGCTATAAATAAGTCTTTCATATGGAAAAAGGGAAACCAGTGTGTACCCTGATTAAGGACTTTTAGAATAAAAAACCCAGTTTGTTTGCAAAAAAAAAAAAAAAAGATTTCACGAGAAAAGAGAAAATAATATAGATCCTAATCAAGGACTCTAAAATAAGCTAACAAGTGTGTCTGTATAAAAAGAGAACTTCATTTGCAGTAAAGACACACTGAAATATACATCCTAAAAGGATATAAGTTGGTTCGATATTAACCTATGAAATTTCTATGTACCATTAGTGCTTTTTATATAATTACTATTTTGGTAACATAGGTAACTTTTAAGGTGGAAATCATTTGTAATTATTTGCAATTGTTTTATGTTCCTATTTTCATATAGATAACATTTAAATGACCTGTCATATGTGAGGATTAATTTTAATTATCTCTATTAATTTGGTGTACTATACATATTTATAACTGATTAAATATTACTTTTAAACATTGTTTGTCTCTGTAATATTACTCTATATCAGTAATTTTACCCCTTAGCTGTTAGCGCACATATACACATTTTTTTTTTTGCCACGAAAGTTAAAAGTTATCACTCTTGCGCTAACCAGACGTGCGCGATAACCTATTCCCCTAATAAAAGTCAATGGATCAATAGAAGTCGCTCTCACGGTAACCTGATTGTATATTCTCATGTGCGCTAACAAGATATGAAAATATGAATATTTCACATTTTCTGCTCATAGCAGAATATGTTCTATTTATTAATAAATAAATATTTATATATATATTTTTTTTTTTTTTTTTTTTTAAACAGCTTTATTGTAATAATAAAATAGGTATACAGGTTGGTGGAGACGCAGCTCCGGTAGTACATAATAATACAATGGCTGTAAGTTTTATGATTAACAGTAATAGAGGCCTATGGCCCTTGGGTATTGGATAGCAGTTGCCTTTTTAAATTCAAGCTTGATTCAATGTTCAATGGTGAAGGCATACTGGTGTGAAAGGTGTATTTATCCTCTCCTGAGGAAGTGCAGTTTAACAATCGGTAACAAAAGTAAAGCATGAAAAACAGGAAAAACAAAAAACAAAAACAGAAACAATTATAAAAACAGCCAGTCCCAGTCCGCCCCCGCCCCTATAACACATAGTTGTGCTGTCAGTTCTAACTCCCATGTCTGTATCTAGTTTAATCTAGGTTGTTCGTGTTACTCAGTGTTTTCAGCTATGTGTTGGAGGTAGTTGAGCCATAGTTGTGAGAACTCAGCGTATGTGTCCATTGTACCGTGTTTAAGATAGTATTATTCTTCTAAATCTACGATCTCGGAAACCTTCTGAACCCACATCTCTAGAGATGTTGCTTCTCTGTGTCTCCAGTTTTTGGCTATTAGGAATCTGATTCCATTGACCATGATGTTGAACAGCCGAATGTATGGCTTGTATTTAATTGAGGGGGGGGGTTTATGTAGTAACCACACTAAGGGGTCTAGCGGGAAAGAGATTTTTAATATAGCTTCTATCTCGGTAATGACCTCCCTCCAAAAGTTTTGGATGGTGTTGCACCACCACCACATGTGTGCAGTATCGCTGTTCACATGGCCACATCGCCAACATTTGTTGCTTTTTGTATGGAATAGACGGTGTAATTTTCTCGGGGTGTGGTGCCATCTATGTAGTAGTTTGAGGTTGATTTCTAGTATGGATGATGAGACGGAGGATCTCATTACATTATAAAACATCTGTGCGCTGGTTTGGGGCAGGATTATGACTCCCAAATCCTGTTCCCAACTCTCTAAGTACGGGGGTATGTACCCTGGGGGGGGGGGTGTTAGGATCTTGTAAATGGTTGAGAGTGTGTGTCTCAAAGGAGGGGTTTGGGTGCAGAGTGTTTCGAACGTAGTTAGTGGTCTAATCATATTATTATATCCCTTGTGTGTGGATATGTAGTGGACTGCCTGTCGGTATGTGAACCAGTTTTGAAAGCATGCATAGCCTTTCGAGATCAGATCTGGTTGTGAGAGAATAGTTTCGTTATTGGTCATTGCATTAATCGTGAAGTCTCGGTTTGGAGCGTCCGTTGTGTCTCGTTGGGTGTAGGGGCGTACTGTGAATTCACCGTTTTCTATCATGGAAGTCAATGGGGATGGAATGGATGAGATATAGTGTGTGGTATGTATAGTGTGTTCCCATATCTGGAATGTCTCTTAAATCATAGGGTTGTCTGTTCTATTTCTCTTGAGTGTGTTTGGGTCACCCCAGCACATCCTCCCCAGGTGTGTCTTGTTCATTATCAGGTGCTCTAGGGGGACCCACCTTTTGTGGTCAAAATGTATGTTCCAATCTACCAACCTCTGGAGGAAGATAGCCTGACGGTATGCGGAGAGGTTCGGGACTCCCAGACCCCCCTGAATTTTAGGTAGTTGCATTATTGATTTGTTTATTCTGGGAGGTTTTCTGCGCCATATGAAGTCACTAAATGCTTTTTGTAGGGAGGGTAAGTAGGATCGGGGCAAGGGGAGCGGGAGGGTTTGAAGGATGTATAGTATCCTGGGGAATATGTTCATCTTAATGACTTCTATGCGCCCCAACCAGGATAACCTTTTGGAGCCCCATGACGAAAGGTCTCTTATTATGGTGTGTTTGATGGGCATATAGTTCTGTTGGAAGATATCTAGCGTTAGATAAATTCCCAAATATTTCAAAGAACGGGGACACCAGGTAAATGGGGTCACTCTCTGGGTGGGGATTAACAAAGTGTCTGGTAAATTTATGTTTAATATTTCGGATTTTGTCATGTTGACTACAAAGTTTGACAGTAGTTGGAATTTAGAGAATTCAGCTAGAAGTTGAGGGATTGAAGTGGCCGGGTTGGTGAGGGTGAAAAGCATGTCGTCCGCGAACAGGGAGACTGTATATGCACGTCCTTCTATGTTAATTCCAGTTATTTAGTGATTCTTTCTAATTTTTTCCGCCAGGGCTTCGATGACGCATGCGAAAAGGAGCGGGGACAAGGGGCAGCCTTGGCGGGTTCCGTTGGATATCGGAAATGGAGAGGATAGAGTGCTGTTGACTAGGATTCTTGCGGTTGTGTGGGAATATAAGGAAAAAATTCTAGTAAGCATCTTCGTTCCCAGGCCCATTTGGGTCAGTGTTGCTCACATAAAATCCCAGGCAACACGGTCGAAGGCCTTTTCTGCGTCCGTGGATAACAGGACCGCAGGGATATTTTTGGATTTAACATAGTAAATTAGGTTTAAGGCCCTGACCGTGTTGTCTTTTGCCTCACGGCCGGGCACAAAGCCAACCTGGTCGAGATGGACCAGGTCGGGAAGGATCTTGTTCATTCTCAACGCCAAAATCCTGGCGTAGAGCTTGACATCGGTATTTAGCAGTGAGATAGGACGGTAACTATTGGGGAGGTCCTGTGGTTTGTTGGGCTTAGGGATTAATATAATGTGGGCTTCTAGTGCCCTGGAGGGGAAGGATTTACTTTCGTCTATTGATTGGAAATAATTTAGCATATATGGGTTAAGGATGTCTTGGAACGTTGTATAATATTTATGGCTGAAGCCGACCGGACCCGGGGCCTTGCCAGTTGGCAGATTCTTTAGGGCTAATTTTAATTCAGGAAGAGTGATTGGGCTCTCTAATTGCTCTTGTTGGGAGTCAGTCAGATGTGGTAGTTGAAGTTCCCTAAGGTATTCCTCTATTTGTCGGGTTCTCAACTCTTCCTGGTCTGTGTCATGATTGTGTGGTTTTTGTATGTTGTAAAGTTTACGAAAGAAGGTTTGGAAGGTTAGCAGGATTTGCTTAGTTGATTTCTGTGAGTGACCTGTGTCATCTTTAACTTGCATAATGTATTTCTTGTGTGCCTTTTGTTTTAAATACCTGGCTAGAAGTCTGCCAGATCTATTTCTGCCTTTGTAATGTCTGCGTTGGGCATACAGCGATTGTCTTTTATGAGATTTGTTCAAGTGTGTGGCCAGTGTCTGCTTTTCCTGTGTTAGGTCAGAGAGTATTTTTTTATCTGTGGGAGTAGTTTTATGTAGCTGTTCTAGACGCTCTATGTTTGAAATGAGAGAGGAGGTTAATTCTCTTTTAGCTTTGTTGATCTGCGCTTTAATGGCTATTAGTTCCCCTCTGATAACGCTTTTATGTGCCTCCCATAGCGTGTGGGGGGCAACCTCTAGATTGTCGTTGTGTTCAAAGTAGTCTAGGAGTGCGGTCGAGATTCTGGGTGTCACTGTTGGGTCTGTCAGCAAGTATTCGTCCAGTCTCCAGATATAGTCTTTGATTGGCTTTGAGGGCCAGGTCATTGTGCAGAGTAATGAGGCGTGATCTGACCAAGTGATTGGGGAGATTTTGGCTGAGTTAAATAGGGAAAGGCCCCCTACATCGGTCAGTACATAGTCAATTCGTGTATATGTTTCATGTGGGTAAGAGTAAAATGTATAGTCTCGGCACTGGGGGTGTAAGGTCCTCCAAACGTCGTGTGCTACGATATCTCTAAGGTATGAGTTGACCTTGGTTATGCGGGAGATGGGTACAGAGGAGTGCTGTGAGGAGCAGTCCATAGTGGGATTAAGTGCGATGTTGAGGTCTCCACATATAATGAGGGTCCCTTTTTGATGTTCCAGGATAAGATTAGATATCTTCCTCATGAAGGAGTGTTGAGCTGTATTGGGTGCGTATAAGGAGACCAGGGTTACTGGCCTGCCGTATAACAGCCCTACCAGGATAAGATATCTGCCTTCTCTGTCTCGGGTGGCCTGTATAAGTGTATAGGGGGTGTTTTTGGATATCAGTATGCCGACTCCGTGTTTTTTGCACTTAAAATGTGAAGCCCAATAGCAGGTGTGATGTTCGTGTTTGAAAGTGAGGGGTTCCCTTCCTTTTCAAAAATGGGTCTCTTGTATAAATGTGAGATCAGCCTTGTGGGTATGTAGTTCTTTAGCGACTAAAGTTCTCTTACTAGGGATATTCAAGCCCTTTGCGTTAACTGAGTAGATGTGTATGTTATTGTTGACATGGGAGTGTGTTCGTGTGTTAGCCATTATCTATGTGCATGGTGACTAGTTTGAGTTGCAGGTGTGTAAATATATGAACTTGCTTGTGGAAGAGTTTACATAATGGGGCGGTGGGCGGACCAAGGACAGCTGCCCTTGAGTGAAACATTATATTTAACTTTTGAAACGTACATACAATAAACAAAAAAGAAACATGTACAAAATAAACACAAACAATAGGTTCAAGAGTTACCAACATTGGGAACCTATTGATTTTGGGGGTGGTGAGTCCAGTGTGCCGCTGGCGCCCTGGCTTAAGAATATTGGGGCAGGCAGTTATTTTGTGCATAGTCACTCAGCCTCCCTAATACTATGTGGATAAGCGTATAATATTTGATCTGAGTAAGAAATTACCTCTCATCAGTTCATTTTTAAACTTGTGTGTTTCTCAGTGGTCCTCTATTTCTTTAGCCTAACATTCTATATGGACCTTGGGTTTCCTTGAGAGGGTGGGGGTAGTGTGCTTAACTGAAAGAGTGTTTAAGACCCACTCCAAACTTTGGGTTTGTATATATCTACATACCAGACTGTACGTTCCTGGAAACAGTATAAGAGAAACATGGGCATCAGATAAAAATGTTTGCAAAACATTACTTTGTAGATAAGCATTTAGTCATCTGATCCATGTTAAAAATTACCCCCTGTCAGTATATCTTTAAGCCTGTGTATTTCTAAATAATTCTCTATTTCTTTAAACTAACATTCTATATGGACTCTGGTTTTCCTTGAGGAGGGGGGGGGGGTAGTGGATATAACTGAATGAGCGTTTAAGGCCCACTCCCATCATGGGGTTTGTATATATCTATGTATCAGAGTTTACTTTCCTATGGTGCAGATTATAATAAACATAGGCATCAGATAAAATGATTGCAATACATTTAAACAGTATATCATTATGACAGTATACTTATCAGTGTCCTTTGGTGGAAGTCCATTTCAACGCCATACAGGTAGCCAGCATAGAGGAGACTGTACCAAGTGGTACTCCGCTTTTCTGGCGGTGTGAGGATTTAGTGGGAGCTAGAGGTTTTAAGTTAAATGTCCAGTTTTTTCCTCTTGCTGACCAAGGACCATTGTGGTCTCTGGGGTTTGGGTGCGCCGTCGGGTTTGAGGGTGGATGAGTTGTGCGGTTGTTGGTTCTGTGGTGGGAAGGTGATGTTTAGGCCCTTGGAGAACATGTCTAGATCATCCGGTTCCTTATAGATAAAAGTCTTGCCTTCTTGTTGGACTATAAGGCTGAAGGGGTAGCCCCAGCGGTAGCGTATCCGTCTCTCCTGGAGAACCTGGGTGATGTGACGGATTTCTCTGCGCCTTTCGATGGTGGAGGGGCAAATGTCTTGGAATATTTGGATGCTGTATGTTTGAAATTTAATTTCTCTCTGCAAACGAACCTGCTTCCATATGGCCTCTTTTTCTAAATAGCTGGTGAATTTTATTATAATGTCTCTTGGAGGGTTAGGAGGTTTCGAGGGGGGTCTCAAGGCCCTGTGTGCACGCTCCATGGAAGACTCTGTGAGTTTTAAGGATGGAATAATGTACTCAAATAGTTGTAGTAGATAAGAGTGGAGAGATTCCTGTGTCGCCTCTTCAGGCACGCCGCATATTCTTAAGTTGCTCCTGCGGCTTCTGTTATCGAGGTCTTCGACTTTAAGTTGGAGAGAGTGAATAAGGATCTCCTGTCTTACCGCCAGATGGTTGGAATCTGATACCATAGTGTTTAAAGTATCCTGCCCTTCTTCCAGACATTCTATCCTTGAACCCAGTTCGTTAATATTCTTCCTGAGAGAGGACATTTCCGTTTTAATGAATGTTTTTAGGTCTGCTAAGTCAGATTTGGATGGTAGTTGGGAGATTGTTGTTTGTATGAGATTAAGTTGCTGGGTCTGTGATGAGGGCAACTGATCTGACTCCGACTGTATTTCTGGTGGTTGTGCATCTTTGGCTGTGTCAGCAGCTTCACAGTCTGGTTTATCATGGTTGATAGTGATGTGGTTAGTGTCTTTTTATCAGATTTGGGCTTATGCCTTGATGCCATTTAACATTGACTGTAGAGTGACACAGGGTATCGGTGTCAGATAGAGGTGTGTAGTTGTTTGGGTTTGCAGCACAGTGATGTGTGCTGGGCACCTCCTGCAGTGCTTGGCAGTGTAATCTGCGTAGTTGTGCCCTCTCTTTTTCACCCCTGGACAGCGGTGTGTATTAAAGGGTATTTGCAGTTATTAAAGTCCCCCTTTTATAAGTCCAGATTTTCTGATGTATCCCTTATATTTTGGGGTGTAGTAATGTTTGTTATACGTGATCAATTTTATTCCCCATGCAGCTGCCACGTGGGTGTGGTGTGAGTAGGGCGGGCGTGTACGGGGTAGGCCGCAATGGCGTCCGTTATGATGTTGAGATTGACTGCTTAATATCCCGGTAACGCCTCAGCCCTCTGTACCTGTTCTCGTGTGATAGCGGGTGCCTCTGGGGATGTAAGTCCGGCAGCTGACTTGGTCGCGGGTCAATTCCTGCAGGGGAGATGGTCTCGGCCGGTATAGTGCTGCAAAGACTCTCCGTTACACAATGTTCAGCGCGGAGAATGACAAACCGCTAATTGTATCCCGGTCACTGGGTATCAGGGTAGCATAAGCTGGATGTGAGAGAGTTAGTTTGCCTTCATTTTTGTATGTTAGGAGCCAGCAGCACTGGACAAGCACCGGAGCAAACTCAGGACGCAGCCATGTTCCTGCACGGCTACGCTCCGCCCTCCATAAATATTTATATATATATATAATAGCAAGTAAAACAAAAAAACAAAGCACTCACTGGTCTTTGGACATCAAACTTGAAAAAACTGTAATGTGACGTTTCGGGACCTCAAACGTCCCTTCCTTAGAGGAAGGGACGTTTGAGGTCCCGAAACGTCACATTAAAGTTTTTTCAAGTTTGATGTCCAAAGACCAATGAGTGCTTTGTTTTACTTGCTATTAAATACCCCCTGAGAGCACCCTGGCAGGTGAAGCGTTGGTGAGAGTGCATGTACCTATGAACACCATATATATATATATGGTGTTTTGGTACGATATACACATACATGATTATATATAGGTATAGATTTATACAGATATAAAGATATAGGAAAATGTATTTAAAAATACTTTGAACATATTCTGCTATGTACAGAACATTGGATTGTGAAATATTTACAGTGAATACACAGTATAACACATTATTAAACATGAATATTGCATAAATATGCTTTTATATGTTTTCATCTACTTAACTGCAAAGTTCTCCAATGCACTTATATATGTCTATATATGTATACATCTGTATTTATGTGTTTATATGTGTATATATGACTGTAAATAGTACATAACAAAGAAGAAGCGGAGCACCGGCTATAGTAAAATTTGCATTCTGCTTTATTCAGAAAATGATTAAAAAATTATTCAAATTCAGCAGGAAACACGAAGTGGAAAGTTGTGGATTGTCCAAAATAGGAGTCAACTAGTCCAGCTGACATGTTTCGGCTTACGCCGTTATCAAAGCTGTTGCCAATGGAGACGAACCCCCCGCCTTTTAAAACAACTAAAGTACTCCTATTGGACAATAAAAAAATGGACAAAACGTTAACCATTACAATACTATTACATTTTCACATAGATTGTGTAAAAGGCCTCTACTTTGACTAACATTTTTTATATATATATATATATATATATATATATATATATATATATATATATATATATATATATATACTTGCTGTTATATAGCAATGCTACACAGAATAATAATTTAAGCCATTCATAACTAGGTAATTCTTAAAAATAAAGAAGCAAACTAAAACTAATCAGCAACGATGCCCTGAACCAATTACGTTCAAGAATAAAGAATACAGAATTAAACAACTATGTGTTTCTGAAAGGGGCATACTAAATGTGTAGTATTTAATTATGTATCAAACATTAAAAAGTGAGCAAATATATCTAGATGTTAAATAGTATAATCCCTTTAAACAACTCATTATCAAACCTTCCTAAGAAGGGGGTCAATAAGTTACTAACATGAGGAAGAAAAAAAAGAAAAATTAACTGATCTGTAACTAGGTTTTATCTTGTATCTGGTTTTAATCAATTCTGTACCTAACAGCTATATCCCTAGGAATAGATGTTATGCATATTCATATCTAAATCAACTCCATGTGACCCTAAAATAGGGGGCAGAGAACACTACCAAAAATTAATCAAATCGTATGAAGAGTTAACCTAAAATCTGGTTATAAGAGTGAAAACCCAGAACATTTATTTTTTGGCCAAAAGCCTATCTCTATCTCCTCCCCTTGGAGGTGTAAATACTCTCTCAATACATGTCCACCAAAAAGAATTGGCACTTTTGTTATGTTGAGTAGCAAAATGCTCTACCAGAGGGGTGGAGAGATGTTTCCTGATCCGTGATCTGACCTCACGTGTAATAAGGCCTACATATTGTTTACTGCATTCTATACAGGAAACAAGGTAGATCACATATGTTGATCTACAATCCAAACACATGTTTTTAGAATAGATTTGTCCTGTAAATAATGACCTAAACAATTCACTTACCTCTACTTTTTCACAGGCTACACAATCCCAATTGTGGCACTTGAACATCCCTTTGTGCGTTAGCCATAAGGACTGTTGAGTCCTCTCAACTGGGAGTTTGGTAGGGGACACAATGTTCCCTATTGTTTTGCTTCGCAGATAGGTGAACTTACATGACCCAGTAGGGAATTCAGCAAGTCCTTCTTTAGCTTTAATCATGGAAAGATGTTTCCTGATAATGCCACAGACCTGATTATACTGTTCTGAGTGGTCAGTAATGAAAAGAAAACCCTCCTGGGTTTTACCCTTTTTCATACGATCAGGTCTGCGGCACAACAGATCTTTCCTGTCCAACTCTTTAACTTGTTCTACTGTTTTATTTATAGTGTCCTTAGAATAACCTCTGTTTAGTAATCTATTCATTTTTTGGACTCAGTTTCAAACTGAGCAGGGTCTGAACAGTTTCGTTTCAGCCAAATAAACTGTCCCTTAATTATTCCTTTAAACACACTCCTGGGATGGCAACTTTTAGCATGCAAGAGTGTGTTACCAGAAATAGGCTTTCTATAGACTGTTGTGTGTACTTTTTCACCACACATCTCGGAAAGTGTAATATCCAAGTAGTGTATTTTGTGATGGTTGGATTCCGATGTAAATCTGATGCCTAAGCCATTACCGTTAGGTAATTAACAAATGCACCAAGTTCCTCCTGATCACCGTTCCAGATAAACAGCAGATCATCAATGAACCTTCTGTAGAACACTATTTTCGAGCTGAAGGGGTTCCCACCCCCATAGATGTAGTCCTGCTCCCACCACCCCATGAAGAGGTTGGCGTACAAGGGGGCAAATGTTGCCCCCATGGCAGTCCCACAAATCTGGAGGTAGAAAACCCCCTCAATAGAGGGGTAGAGTGACCTAACATCTACTGTCAGTCATATGTATCGCTCACTCCATTCCATATTATCCAGGAAATTAAACATATGCATGGTATCTCTTACATAGCTCCACAATTTCAACACCATTGGCTGTAAAATTTGATCCAACCACTCTGAGGTATGCTCCAAGAGTGACCCGATCCTGCTTACAATGGGCCTACCTACCACATTGTCAAGAGATTTATGAACCTTGGGTAGGTGAACCCTGGGGTCACTGGATGTGAGATTAGCAAATATTTGCTTGTTTCATCGTCAATGAAGCCCCCTTCAACACCGTCATCTATCAGATCCTACAATTTCTTTCTAAAGGGGATCAGAATTTAAAATACGATAGTCATGGGTGTTAAAAAGCTGTCTATGGGCCTCATTGATAAAGTCAACTTTATTCATCACAACCACAGATCCCCCCTTGTCAGCGGATCGGATCACCAATGAAGGATTAGAACTTAAAGTTTTTAATACATCCTTCTCTTTCCTGGTTAGATTTTGGTTGGTTTTCTTGTCACAGTAGTGCAATCTCGTTAAGTCAGCCTTTATTCTGCTTTGAAAACTCTCAATGATTGTACACGACTCTGTATGGGATAGAATTTAGAGGCACATTTTAACTTGGGCCTTAAGGGAGTCTGGGTGTTGTTCACATTCCTGATTAGTGTTGAGAGTCTCTAGTATTGAAAGGCTGCAAAGATCTTGAAAATGTATATGTCTGTAAATACATACATTATATACACATAAAAATGCTTAAATACATTTGTACACACATATAAACATACATAGACATCTTTAGCAATGGGTTTAGTTAGTGGTGGTGTTGTGGGAGGCCAGAGGTTTAGGGGTTAATAAGTTTTTTTAGTGGCAGCGGTGTCGGGGAGCAGCGGGATAAGGGTTAATGCATTTTATTTGTGTTGGTGATGTCGGGGGCGGCAGAATAGGGGTCTTTAGACTCAGGGTTTATGTTAGGGTGTTAGATGTAAACGTTACTTTTTTTCAACCATAGAAATCAATGTGATATGCTTCATTCTCTTGCAGCATCGGACATAAGCTTTCAGTGCTTTCAGACTCCCGATGATTTCTATGGCATCCAAGGCCTCAAGGTGGTGGTAAGAAAACTAGGTATGCTGCATCGGAATAGCCGCGAGCGTACCTGTTAAATGTTTGATAAATTGGGAAAAATGTCAAATAGAGTCGAATGTGTATTAGGAACATCTGTAATGACATAAGCATTGATAGGCGTCGATTGAGATCGCAGGAATCGTATGTTACGTCTTAAATTTCAATATTTGACGATCTTGATGCTTTGATAACTACGTCGGATCAATCTCACAACAATTACAATGCGGAATTCCAGCGTATTTTCGGTTGACGCTTTCATAAATATACCCCATAGCATTGCAGTGTTACTAGTGATAAAATTGTATGCGCTAATGAATTCAAGTATTTCCTTTCATCACTATAATGGCCCATTAAAAAGGATTTCCAGTTCAGTGGCAAGTACTGAAATCAGGAATTTTCCTGCTTTGCTGCATTTAATTTAGAACTTGAAAAGACCGCAATAGATGTGAGTCTTTTGCATTAAAATGAGCCTTTGTGATCCATTTAACAAGCTGTGGATGCAGTGTTGGCTCGCCTTAGGGTGCAGGCTTGAATGAGTGAGCCTGCTGCCAATAGTTAAGAAGCATCATCACCTATATGCCAGCTCTGATCTGACCGTGTGCGAACAGGTGGCAGAGTTTTTAAATGCAGGCAGCGAGTTTTGTATGAATTTGTTTTCTCTGTGGTACAAAATGTTTGTTTGTAACAATGTTTGTCATACTTTAATAAAGTTTACAGCAGGAAACAAAATGTCAGCTTTTTGGTATGTGGAATAAGTCTATATAAGAAATCTGGTTTGTTTAGTAGACATTTGTGGAGAGTACGAGTATGGGCAGATAACTTGAACATTACATAAGTTCATTTTTGTGAAATTGAAACTTATTTCTAAGTAATAAGTCAACTACAAACCTTACCACATTAAAATTAGCACAACCTTTAAGCCAATGACATTATGTTCCTTGTATTTTAGTTTACTGAAGTTAACATATTCATTTTAAAGGTCCAAAGACTGCAGTATACTGTTTCCATAGCAACCAGATCTTATTACAATCCAACTTTGCCAGAGGAACATTCTTAAATATCTCAAAAAAGAAATGTGGAATATATATATATATATATATATATATATAGAGAGAGAGAGAGAGAGAGAGAGAGAGAGAGAGAGAGAGAGAGAGAGAGAGAGAGAGAGAGAGAGAGAGAGAGAGAGAAGAGAGAGAGATTTATTGCACATTTCTATTTAACCATGTTATATTTATACAGATCATTTATATTGAGAATTAGTTACCAACTATCTATAGGATGTAACTAACACTACAGATACAAGGGAAATTAGTGTTAGCTCTAAGGCTAAAAGGAAAATCAGTGTAAGTAACTGTAATTTTGTTCTTGCTTTAATTTGAAAAAAATAAATTAATTCATCATTGTCAGAAACATACAAAACACTAACGGCTAGATTTGGAGTTTTGTCGGTAACGACCCGAAAATCTAACGCCGGCTTTTTTCTGGCCGCACCATAAAAATAACTCTGGTATTGAGAGTCCACAGAATGGCTGCGTTAGGCTCCAAAAAAGGAGCGTAGAGCATTTTTAACGCAGCTTCAACTCTCAATACCAGAGTTGCTTACGCAAGCGGCCAGCCTCAAAAACGTGCTCGTGCACGATTCCCCCATAGGAAACAATGGGGCTGTTTGAGCTGAAAAAAAACCTAACACCTGCAAAAAAGCCGCGTTCAGCTCCTAACGCAGCCCCATTGTTTGCTATGGGGAAACACTTCTACGTCTGCACTTAACACCCTAACATGTACCCCGAGTCTAAACAACCCTAACCTTACACTTATTAACCTCTAATCTGCCGCCCCCGCTATCGCTGACACCTGCATTTTATTTTTAACCCCTAATCTTCCGCTCCGTAAACCGCAGCTACTTACATTATCCTTATGTACCCCTAATCTGCTGCCCCTAACACCGCCGACCCCTATATTATATTTATTAACCCCTAACCTGCCCCCCACAACGTCGCAGCCAGCTACCTACAATAATTAACCCCTAATCTGCCGAGCGGACCTGAGCGCTACTATAATAAAGTTATTAACCCCTAATCCGCCTCACTAACCCTATAATAAATAGTATTAACCCCTAATCTGCCCTCCCTAACATCGCCGACACCTAACTTCAATTATTAACCCCTAATCTGCCGACCGGAGCTCACCGCTATTCTAATATTTAATTCTGTTCCGATCAGCCAATAGAATGCAAGCTCAATCTGATTGGCTGATTGGATCAGCCAATCGGATTGAACTTGATTCTGATTGGCTGATTCCATCAGCCAATCAGAATATTCCTACCTTAATTCCGATTGGCTGATATAATCCTATCAGCCAATCGGAATTCGAGGGACGCCATCTTGGATGACATCCCTTAAAGGAACCGTCATTCTGCAGTTGGACGTCGCCGGAAGAAGATGGGTCCGCGGTGGAGGTCTTCAGGATGGAGCCGGTCGTCATCGGATGAAGATAGAAGATGCCGCTTGGATCAAGATGGTTGCCGGTCCGGATCGCCTCTTCTTCCCGGATAGTTCTTAACTATTTAATAGCTATTGTACCTGGTTAAAATAATTACAAAGTTGCCTGTAAAATAAATATTAATCCTAAAATAGCTACAATATAATTATAATTTATATTGTAGCTATATTAGGATTTATTTTACAGGTAAGTATTTAGCTTTAAATAGGAATAATTTATTTAATAAGAGTTAATTTATTTCGTTAGAATAAAATTATATTTAAGTTAGGGGGGTGTTAGTGTTAGGGTTAGACTTAGCTTTAGGGGTTAATCCATTTATTAGAATAGCGGTGAGCTCCGGTCAGCAGATTAATTATTATAATTGAAGTTAGGTGTCGGCGATGTTAGGGAGGGCAGATTAGGGGTTAATACTATTTATTATAGGGTTAGTGAGGCGGATTAGGGGTTAATAACTTTATTATAGTAGCGCTCAGGTCCGCTCGGCAGATTAGGGGTTAATAAGTGTAGGCAGGTGGAGGCGACGTTGAGGGGGGCAGATTAGGGGTTAATAAATATAATATAGGGGTCGGCGGTGTTAGGGGCAGCAGATTAGGGGTACATAAGTATAACGTAGTTGGCGGCGCTTTGCGGTCGGCAGATTAGGGGTTAATTATTGTAGGCAGGTGGCGGCGACGTTGTGGGGGGCAGATTAGGGGTTAATAAATATAATACAGGGGTCGGCGGTGTTAGGGGGAGCAGATTAGGGGTACATAAGGATAACGTAGGTGGCGGTCGGCAGATTAGGGGTTAAAAAAATGTATTCAAGTGTCTGCGATGTGGGGGGACCTCGGTTTAGGGGTACATAGGTAGTTTATGGGTGTTAGTGTACTTTAGAGTACAGTAGTTAAGAGCTTTAGAAACCGGCGTTAGCCCAGAAAGCTCTTAACTACTGACTTTTTTCCTGCGGCTGGAGTTTTGTCGTTAGATGTCTAACGCTTACTTCAGAAACGACTCTAAATACCGGAGTTAGAAAGATCCCATTGAAAAGATAGGATACGCAATTGACGTAAGGGGATCTGCGGTATGGAAAAGTCGCGGCTGAAAAATGAGCGTTAGACCCTATTTTGAGTGACTCCAAATACGGCGGTAGCCTAAAACCAGCGTTAGGAGCCTCTAACGCTGGTTTTCACGGCTACCGCCAAACTCCAAATCTAGGTCTAACTAAATCCCATAATGAGGTATTGTAGGAGCTTGTAGCAATGAATATATGTCAAGGGATGAGCAAATATTTAATTATATTCATCAATAGCTCATTTTGAACTGTTTTAAACAAATGTTTGGTTTTAGAAATAAGTAACATATTTGTTCAATGTAAAATGTAAATACCTGGTGGAAATTGATAAAGCTGCAGCTTTAGTGCATAGCGATAGTTAAGAAGCAGCGGTCATCAGAGCGCTTCTTCTTCACCTATACGCCACCTCCTAGTTTGTGGTTTACAATCACCCTGGACAAGTCAGAACGGGGTGACTGTCAGCCTGTGCGCCAGCAGGGAGTGGCATTGCACAATCAGTGACTTGTTCAATGATAAATGCAGCCAACATATTACCGGGCGACAGGTTTGCTGGGGCGAGTCTTGTACACCTGGTGCTTGTTAAATGTCAGCTTTAATGTAACATTTAATTATTCAAATATTAACAAATGTTTACATTGGACCTATAGAAACATTTGAATGACAGTACAGTTGTAAAGAGGAACATTTCTTCTGCCATTCAGCAATGGAATAAAATACATATACCAAGAATACCACTTACGGGTGCATTTAATAATAATTTTGCACTTAAACACAAGAGAAAAGTAAAATACATATTGAAATGTAATACAACCATGCAATGAACAGAATCCACTAAATATCTAAATATAAGCAAATTAAGGCCTAGATTTGGAGTTTGGCGGTAGCCGTGAAAACCAGCGTTAGAGGCTCCTAACGCTGGTTTTAGGCTAACTCCGGTATTTGGAGTCACTCAAAAGAGGGTCTAACGCTCACTTTTCAGCCGCGACTTTTCCATACCGCAGATACCCTTACGTAAATTGCGTATCCTATCTTTTCAATGGGATTTTTCTAACTCCGGTATTTAGAGTCGTGTCTGAAGTGAGCGTTAGAAATCTAACGACAAAACTCCAGCCGCCGAAAAAAGTCAGTAGTTAAGAGCTTTCTGGGCTAACGCCGGTTCATAAAGCTCTTAACTACTGTGCTCTAAAGTACACTAACACCCATAAACTACCTATGTACCCCTAAACCGAGGTCCCCCCACATCGCCGCCACTCGATTACATTTTTTTAACCCCTAATCTGCCGACCGCCACCTACGTTATACTTATGTACCCCTAATCTGCTGCCCCTAACACCGCCGACTCCTGTATTATATTTATTAACCCCTAATCCGCCCCCCACAACGTCGCCTCCACCTGCCTACACTTATTAACACCTAATCTGCCGAGCGGACCGCACCGCTACTATAATAAAGTTATTAACCCCTAATCTGCCTCACTAACCCTATAATAAAGAGTATTAACCCCTAATCTGCCCTCCCTAACATCGCCGACACCTAACTTCAATTATTAACCCCTAATCTGCCGACCGGAGCTCACCGCTATTCTAATAAATGTATTAACCCCTAAAGCTAAGTCTAACCCTAACACTAACACCCCCCCTAACTTAAATATAATTTGAATCTAACGAAATTAATTAACTCTTATTAAATAAATTATTCCTATTTAAAGATAAATACTTACCTGTAAAATAAATCCTAATATAGCTACAATATAAATTATAATTACATTGTAGCTATTTTAGGATTAATATTTATTTTACAGGCAACTTTTTAATTATTTTAACCATGTACAATAGCTATTAAATAGTTAAGAACTATTTAATAGCTACCTAGTTAAAATAATTACAAAATTACCTGTAAAATAAATCCTAACCTAAGTTACAATTAAACCTAACACTATACCATCATTAAATTAATTAAATAAAATACCTATAATTACCTACAATTAAACCTAACACTACACTATCAATACATTAATTAAATACAATATCTACAAATAACTACAATGAAATAAACTAACTAAAGTACAAAAAATAAAAAAGAACTAAGTTACAAAAAATAAAAAAATATTTACAAACATAAGAAAAATATTACAACAATTTTAAACTAATTACACCTACTCTAAAGCCCCCTAATAAAATAACAAAGACCCCCAAAATAAAAAATGCCCTACCCTATTCTAAATTAATAAAGTTCAAAGCTCTTTTACCTTACCAGCCCTGAACAGGGCCCTTTGCGGGGCATGCCCCAAGAAGTTCAGCTCTTTTGCCTGTAAAAAAAAAACATACAATACCCCCCCCAACATTACAACCCACCACCCACATACCCCTAATCTAACCCAAACCCCCCTTAAATAAACCTAACACTAAGCCCCTGAAGATCATCCTACCTTGTCTTCACCTCACCAGGTATCACCGATCCGTCCTGGCTCCAAAATCTTCATCCAACCCAAGCGGGGGCTGGCGATCCATCATCCGGTGGCTGAAGAGGTCCAGAAGAGGCTCCAAAGTCTTCATCCTATCCAGGAAGAAGAGGCGATCCGGACCAGCAACCATCTTGATCCAAGCGGCATCTTCTATCTTCATCCGATGACGACCGGCTCCATCCTGAAGACCTCCACCGCGGACCCATCTTCTTCCGGCGACGTCCAACTGAAGAATGACGGTTCCTTTAAGGGACGTCATCCAAGATGGCGTCCCTCGAATTCCGATTGGCTGATAGGATTCTATCAGCCAATCGGAATTAAGGTAGGAATATTCTGATTGGCTGATGGAATCAGCCAATCAGAATCAAGTTCAATCCGATTGGCTGATTCAATCAGCCAATCAGATTGAGCTCGCATTCTATTGGCTGTTCCGATCAGCCAATAGAATGCAAGCTCAATCTGATTGGCTGATTGGATCAGCCAATCGGATTGAACTTGATTCTGATTGGCTGATTCCATCAGCCAATCAGAATATTCCTACCTTAATTCCAATTGGCTGATAGAATCCTATCAGCCAATCGGAATTCGAGGGACGCCATCTTGGAAGACGTCCCTTAAAGGAACCGTCATTCTTCAGTTGGACGTCGCCGGAAGAAGATGGGTCCGCGGTGGAGGTCTTCAGGATGGAGCCGTTCGTCATCGGATGAAGATAGAAGATGCCGCTTGGATCAAGATGGTTGCCGGTCCGGATCGCCTCTTCTTCCCGGATAGGATGAAGACTTTGGAGCCTCTTCTGGACCTCTTCAGCCACCGGAAGATGGATCGCCAGCCACCGCTTGGGTTGGATGAAGATTTTGGAGCCAGGACGGATCGGTGATACCTGGTGAGGTGAAGACAAGGTAGGATGATCTTCAGGGGCTTAGTGTTAGGTTTATTTTAGGGGGGTTTGGGTTAGATTAGGGGTATGTGGGTGGTGGGTTGTAATGTTGGGGGGGGGTATTGTATGTTTTTTTTTTACAGGCAAAAGAGCTGAATTTCTTGGGGCATGCCCCGCAAAGGGCCCTGTTCAGGGCTGGTAAGGTAAAAGAGCTTTGAACTTTATTAATTTAGAATAGGGTAGGGCATTTTTTATTTTGGGGGTCTTTGTTATTTTATTAGGGGGCTTAGAGTAGGTGTAATTAGTTTAAAATTGTTGTAATATTTTTCTTATGTTTGTAGATATTTTTTTATTTTTTGTAACTTAGTTCTTTTTTATTTTTTGTACTTTAGTTAGTTTATTTCATTGTAGTTATTTGTAGATATTGTATTTAATTAATTTATTGATAGTGTAGTGTTAGGTTTAATTGTAGGTAATTGTAGGTATTTTATTTAATTAATTTAAAGATAGTATAGTGTTAGGTTTAATTGTAACTTAGGTTAGGATTTATTTTACAGGTAATGTTGTAATTATTTTAACTAGGTAACTATTAAATAGTTCTTAACTATTTAATAGCTATTGTACCTGGTTAAAATAAATACAAAGTTACCTGTAAAATAAATATTAATCCTAAAATAGCTACAATGTAATTATAATTTATATTGTAGCTATATTAGGATTTATTTTACAGGTAAGTATTTAGCTTTAAATAGGAATAATTTATTTAATAAGAGTTAATTAATTTCGTTAGATTAAAATTATATTTAATTTAGGGGGGTGTTAGTGTTAGGGTTAGACTTAGCTTTAGGGGTTAATACATTTATTAGAATAGCGGTGAACTCCGGTCGGCAGATTGGGGGTTAATAATTGAAGTTAGGTGTCGGCGATGTTAGGGAGGGCAGATTAGGGGTTAATACTATTTGTTATAGGGTTAGTGAGGCGGATTAGGGGTTAATAACTTTATTATAGTAGCGCTCAGGTCCGGTCGGCAGATTAGGGGTTAATAAGTGTAGGCAGGTGGAGGCGCAGATTAGGGGTTAATAAATATAATATAGGGGTCGGCGGTGTTAGGGGCAGCAGATTAGGGGTACATAGGGATAATGTAAGTAGCGGCGGTTTACGGAGCGGCAGATTAGGGGTTAAAAAAAATATGCAGGGGTCAGCGATAGCAGGGGCGGCAGAATAGGGGTTAATAAGTGTAAGGTTAGGGGTGTTTAGACTCGGGGTACATGTTAGAGTGTTAGGTGCAGACGTAGGAAGTGTTTCCGCATAGCAAACAATGGGGCTGCGTTAAGAGCTGAACGCGGCTTTTTTGCAGGTGTTAGGTTTTTTTTCAGCTCAAACAGCCCCATTGTTTCCTATGGGGGAATCGTGCACAAGCACGTTTTTGAGGCTGGCCGCGTCCGTAAGCAACTCTGGTATCGAGAGTTGAAGTTGCGTTAAAAATGCTCTACGCTCCTTTTTTGGAGCCTAACACAGCCTTTATGTGGACTCTCAATACCAGAGTTATTTTTATGGTGCGGCCAGAAAAAAGCCGGCGTTAGCTACGCGGGTCCTTACCGACAAAACTCTAAATCTAGCCGTAAGTTTGATGATGATGATGATGATGATGATAATAATACAATAATTAATTATTTCCATCTTACTCCCCTTGTTCTTATTCATCTTTCTAAAATATTGGGCCCATGCGAACTTGCGTTCATATTACATTTTGAAAGTAAATAAGAGCAAAATAAATTTGCACTCATTGGGTTAAAAGTTGCATCAAACACAAAATAAATACATTAACATAAAGTGTGACATTCATATATATTCTATCTGACAATTATTCATATAAATATATAAAAAAAAAACATTATAAGGGTTAAAAGGTATATGTTCTGATATATTCATAACAACCTTTGGATTAGCGCAGCTGGTCTCCATTGTAGTATATGGGGAGAAGTTAACAAGGTCACAATATCTGAAGTTCTCAATTTAGAACACGTTGGCGCACATTAAAACTTTACTATTAGTTTTGTTTGCACACGTGTGAAAGAGCTAAATAAAGTTCCACTTGTAATATGGCTCAAAGTTTTTTAAAGGGACATTAAACACTTTGAGATGGTAATATAAAATGATAAATCGTATATATGAAAAAAAGTCTGTCGTAAGACCGCTGCTCCTTATCTTCTCCGACACCTTTTTGGTGGCGGACTGCAATCATCCCAATCAGATACGATTGGGATGTTTGAAACCCCCTGCTAATGGCCGGTTGGCCACGAATATTTAGGGGGCGGAATTGCACAAGCGATTCAAAAGCAATACTTGTGCAATGTTAAATGCCGACAGCGTATGCTGTTAGCATTTAGCGATGCCGGGCCAACATGATTCAATCTCAAAAAAGGTAATTTTCCAGCCTCCAGTAGATTTTAAAAGACCTTTATTAGTTTCTTACAGGGTCCATTATAACAACAACGACGTTTCAAACCTATACCAGGTTCTTAATCATGTTTCAAAACAGCATTTAATAAATTGACCCCATTATGTCAATATTAAAACTGCTAATGAAACTTAAAGGGACAGTCAACTCCAAAAATGTTTTTCATGATTTAAATAGGGAATGTAGTTTTAAACAACTTTCCAATTTATTTTTATCACCAATTTTGCTTTGTTCTCTTGGTATTCATAGTTGAAAGCTAGTTCTAAGAGGTTTATATGCTAATTTCTTAGACCTCGAAGACTGCCTCTAATCTGAATGCATTTTGACCACTAGAGGGCATTAGTTTATGTGTTTCATATAGATAACATTGAGCTCATGCACGTGAAGCTACCCTGGAGCCAGCACTGATTGGCTAAAATGCATGTCTATCAAAAGAACTGAAATAAGGGGGCAGTCTGCAGAGGCTTAGATACAAGATAATCACAGAGGTAAAAAGTGTATTTCCATAACAGTGATGGTTATGCAAAACTGGGGAATGGGTAATAAAGGGATTATCTTTCTTTTTAAACAACAACAATTCTGGTGTTGACTGTCCCTTTAAAAATACATCTACATGTTATTCTCAGACTAAGCTTTTCTTTGAATGCTTCATTCTATTTAGCATTTATTTAGGCCTAGATTTAGAGTTGGGCGGTAGCCGTCAAAACCAGCGTTAGAGGGTCCTAACGCTGGTTTTTACCGCCCTCTGGTATTTGGAGCCAGTCATTAAAGGGTCTAACGCTCACTTTCCAGCCGTGACTTTTCCATACCGCAGATCCCCTTACGTCAATTGCGTATCCTATCTTTTCAATGGGATCTTTCTAACGCTGGTATTTAGAGTCGTGTCTGAAGTGAGCGTTAGAAATCTAACAACAAAACTCCAGCCGCAGAAAAAAGTCAGTAGTTAAGAGCTTTCTGGGCTAACGCCGGTTTATAAGGCTCTTAACTACTGTTCTCTAAAGTACACTAAAACCCATAAACTACCTATGTAACCCTAAACCGAGGTCCCCCCACATCGCCGCCACTGTATTAAAATTTTTTAACCCCTAATCTGCCGTCCGCACGCCGCCGCAAGGTACGTTATACTTATGTACCCCTATTCTGCTGCCCCTAACACCGCCGACCCCTATATTATATTTATTAACCCCTAATCTGCCCCCCTCAACGTCACCTCCACCTGCCTACACTTATGAACCCCTAATCTGCCGACCGGACCGCGCCGCTATTATAATAAAGTTATTAACCCCTAATCCGCCTCACTCCCGCCTCAATAACCCTATAATAAATAGTATTAACCCCTAATGTGCCCTCCCTAACATCGCCGACACCTAACTTCAAACATTAACCCCTAATCTGCTGACCGGAGCTCACCGCTATTCTAATAAATTTTTTAACCCCTAAAGCTAAGTCTAACCCTAACACCCCCCTAAATTAAATATAATTTAAATCTAACGAAATAAATTAACTATTATTAAATACATTATTCCTATTTAAAGCTAAATACTTACCTGTAAAAGAAACCCTAATATAGCTACAATATAAATTATTATTATATTGTAGCTATTTTAGGATTTATATTTATTTTACAGGTAACTTTGTAATTATTTTAACCAGATACAATAGCTATTAAATAGTTAATAACTATTTAATAGTTACCTAGTTAAAATAATTACAAAATTACCTGTAAAATAAATCCTAACCTAAGTTACAATTAAACCTAACACTACACTATCAATAAATAAATTAAATAAACTACCTACAATTATCTACAATTAAACCTAACACTACACTATCAATAAATAAATTAAATACAATTCCTACAAATAAATACAATTAAATAAACTAACTAAAGTACAAAAAATAAAAAAGAACTAAGTTACAAAAAATAAAAAAATATTTACAAACATTAGAAAAAAATTAGAACAATTTTAAACTAATTACACCTACTCTAAGCCCCCTAATAAAATAACAAAGACCCCCAAAATAAAAAAATGCCCTACCCTATTCTAAATTACAAAAGTTCAAAGCTCTTTTACCTTACCAGCCCTTAAAAGGGCCCTTTGCGGGGCATGCCCCAAAGAATTCAGCTCTTTTGCCTGTAAAAAAAAACATACAATACCCCCCCCCCCAACATTACAACCCACCACCCACATACCCCTAATCTAACCCAAACCCCCCTTAAATAAACCTAACACTAAGCCCCTGAAGATCTTCCTACCTTGTCTTCACCATGCCAGGTATCACCGATCGTTCCAGGCTCCGAAATCTTCATCCAAGCCCAAGCGGGGGCTGGCGATCCATAATACGGCGGCTGAAGAGGTCCAGAAGAGGCTCCAAAGTCTTCATCCTATCCGGGAAGAAGAGGCGATCCGGCCCGGCAACCATCTTGATCCAAGCGGCATCTTCTATCTTCATCCGATGACGACCGGCTCCATCTTGAAGACCTCCACCGCGGACCCATCTTCTTCTTCCAACAACTTCCCGACGAATGACGGTTCCTTTAAGGGACGTCATCCAAGATGGCGTCCCTCGAATTCCGATTGGCTGATAGGATTCTATCAGCCAATCGGAATTAAGGTAGGAAAATTCTGATTGGCTGATGGAATCAGCCAATCAGAATCAAGTTCAATCCGATTGGCTGATCCGATCAGCCAATCAGATTGAGCTCGCATTCTATTGGCTGATCGGAACAGCCAATAGAATGCGAGCTCAATCTGATTGGCTGATTGAATCAGCCAATCGGATTGAACTTGATTCTGATTGGCTGATTCTTCTACCTTAATTCTGATTGGCTGATAGAATCCTATCAGCCAATCGGAATTCGAGGGATGCCATCTTGTTCCGATCAGCCAATAGAATGCGAGCTCAATCTGATTGGCTGATCGGATCAGCCAATCGGATTGAACTTGATTCTGATTGGCTGATTTCATCAGCCAATCAGAATTTTCCTACCTTAATTCCGATTGGCTGATAGAATCCTATCAGCCAATCGGAATTCGAGGGACGCCATCTTGGATGACGTCCCTTAAAGGAACCGTCATTCGTCAGGAATTCGTTGGAAGAAGAAGATGGGTCCGCGGTGGAGGTCTTCAAGATGGAGCCGGTCGTCATCGGATGAAGATAGAAGATGCCGCTTGGATCAAGATGGTTGCCGGTCCGGATTGCCTCTTCTTCCCGAATAGGATGAAGACTTTGGAGCCTCTTCTGGACCTCTTCAGCCGCCGGATTATGGATCGCCAGCCCCCGCTTGGGCTTGGATGAAGATTTCGGAGCCTGGAACGATCGGTGATACCTGGCATGGTGAAGACAAGGTAGGAAGATCTTCAGGGGCTTAGTGTTAGGTTTATTTAAGGGGGGTTTGGGTTAGATTAGGGGTATGTGGGTGGTGGGTTGTAATGTTGGGGGGGGTATGGAATGTTTTTTTTTACAGGCAAAAGAGCTGAATTCTTTGGGGCATGCCCCGCAAAGGCCCTTTTAAGGGCTGGTAAGGTAAAAGAGCTTTGAAATTTTGTAATTTAGAATAGGGTAGGGCATTTTTTTATTTTGGGGGTCTTTGTTATTGTATTAGGGGGCTTAGAGTAGGTGTAATTAGTTTAAAATTGTTGTAATTTTTTTCTAATGTTTGTAAATATTTTTTTATTTTTTGTAACTTAGTTCTTTTTTATTTTTTGTACTTTAGTTAGTTTACTTAATTGTATTTATTTGTAGGAATTGTATTTAATTTATTTATTGATAGTGTAGTGTTAGGTTTAATTGTAGATAATTGTAGGTAGTTTATTTAATTTATTTATTGATAGTGTAGTGTTAGGTTTAATTGTAACTTAGGTTAGGATTTATTTTACAGGTAATTTTGTAATTATTTTAACTAGGTAACTATTAAATAGTTATTAACTATTTAATAGCTATTGTACCTGGTTAAAATAAATACAAAGTTGCCTGTAAAATAAATATTAATCCTAAAATAGCTACAATATAATTATAATTTATATTGTAGCTATATTAGGGTTTATTTTACAGGTAAGTATTTAGATTTAAATAGGAATAATTTATTTAATAAGAGTTAATTTATTTCGTTAGATAAAAATTATATTTAACTTAGGGGGGTGTTAGTGCTAGGGTTAGACTTAGCTTTAGGGGTTAATACATTTATTATAGTAGCGGTGAGCTCCGATCGGCAGATTAGGGGTTAATTATTGTAGGTAGCTGGCGGCGACATTGTGGGGGGCAGATTAGGGGTTAATAAATATAATATAGGGGTCGGCGGTGTTAGGGGCAGCAGATTAGGGGTACATAGGGATAATGTAGGTAGCGGCGGTATACGGAGCGGCAGATTAGGGGTTAAAAAAAATATGCAGGGGTCAGCGATAGTGGGGGCGGCAGAATAGGGATTAATAAGTGTAAGGTTAGGGGTGTTTAGACTCGGGGTACATGTTAGAGTGTTAGGTGCAGACGTAGGAAGTGTTTCCCCATAGAAAACAATGGGGCTGCGTTAAGAGCTGAACGCTGCTTTTTTGCAGGTGTTAGGTTTTTTTTCAGCTCAAACTGCCCCATTGTTTTCTATGGGGATATCGTGCACGAGCACGTTTTTGAAGCTGGCCGCGTCCGTAAGCACCGCTGGTATCTAGAGTTGCAGTGGCGTTAAATTATGCGGGAGAAAAAAAGCACGTGTAGCTGACGCACCCCTTTGGTCGCCAAACTCTAAATCTTGCCGTTAGTGTTTAATGTCCCTTTAAGTGCGCTACAGCTGGGCAGAGAGAAATGTCCACAGGGCTAATTCCTGACCATTAAATATTAAAGTAAAAAGAACTAACCACAAAACTAGGGGACCTCGTCTTCTATTAACTATTTGTACTTTTATTTTAAATGCTCTTTTTTCCCTATGTTCCATTTCTCCTTGCTCTATATTGAGCACTAGACATGACAAACTGGCATTACCTTGGAAATTCAGGGGTATCTGTGCTTAAGGGACACTGAACCCAAATTTTTTCTTTCGTGATTCAGATAGAGCATGACATTTTAAGCAACTTTCTAATTTACTCCTATTATCAAATGTTCTTAATTCGCTGGGTATCTTTATTTGAAATGCAAGAATGTAAGTTTAGATGCCAACCCATGTTTGGTGAACAACCTGGGTTGTGCTTGCTGATTGGTGGATAAATTCATCCACCAATAAAAAAGGTCTGTCCAGAGTCCTGAACCAAAAACAAAAATCTTAGATGAATTATTTTTCAAATAAAGATAGCAAGAGAACAAAGAAAAAATTATAAAAGGAGTAAATTAGAAAGTTGCTTAAAATTGCATGCTTTATCTGAATCATGAAAGAAAAAAAAATGTCAATGTCCCTTTAGCACTCCCCAACAGCCCCTAGAACTGCCACCAAAAAATTTCATCTGAATTAAAGGGATATGAATGTCAAAATTAAACTTGCATGATTCAGATAGAGCATGTGATTTTAAGACACTTTTAAATTCACTTTTATTTTCAAATGGGCTTTGTTCTCTTTGTATCCCTTGTTAAAAAAAATATGCACATATCCTAAACTAGTAGAAGCTAGTTGCTGATTGGTGCCTGCATACATTTGTCTCTTGTAATTGGGTAACTATATGGGTTCAACTAGCTGCCCATAAAGCAATGCTGTTCCTTCAGCAAAATATAACACATTTTATAATAGAAGTAAGTTATTTAAAATTTCATGTTCTATCCAAATCATGAAAGAACATGTTGGAATTTCCTGTCCCTTTAAGTTCTCTTATAGTGGAGGAAGACTACTGACGGTCTAGTACAGTGGTGAACTATACCTCAAGTCAAAGTCCTTGTCTCACAGAAATCTGAGTACCATTATGCTTCCCAAATCTTTCACTTAGTATTACTGAAGACATGGGGGCCCATTTATCAAGCTCCGAATGGAGCTTGAGGGCCCCAGTTATGAAGCAGCGATCTGCTCTGAGCAGGCGGACAGACATTGGCGAAAATCAACCCAATCGAGTACGATCGGGTTGATTGACACCTCTCTGCTGGCGGCTAATCTGCAGGGGGCGACATTGCACCAGCAGCTCACAACAGCTGCTGGGGCAATGCTGAATACGGAGAGCGTATTACTCTCCTCATTCAGCAAGGTCTGGCGGGCCTGATCCGCACTATCGGATCAGGTCTGCCAGATCTTTGATAAATATCCCCCTTAGTGACATCCCTGGGGGTGTGGGGGGTGCGGACTGTACCCAGGTGACATGATGCACCACACATTCTTAATCAGAGACAGGTTAGGACTGTAGGCAGGCCATGCTAGCACCCGCACTCTTTGCTTACGTAACCATGCCCTTGTAATCTGGGCAGAATGTGGTTTGGCGTTGTTCTGCTGGAAAATGCTGGGACATCCCTGGAATAGACGACGTTTGGATGGCAGCATATGTTGCTCCAAAATATATATATATCTATCTGAATTAATCGTGCCCTCACAGATGTGTAAGTTACCAACCCCATGGGCACTGACACCCCCCCATATCATGTCAGACGCTGGCTTTTGGACCTGACGCTGATAACAGGTTGGACAGTCCTTTTCCTCTTTGGCCCGAAAAAATGATGGTTGTTTTTTACAAAAACTATTTGAAATGTTGACTCTTCGGACACAAAACACAATTCCACTGTGCTACTGTCCATCTCAGATGACACCAAACCCAGAGAAGTCAGCGGCGCTTCTGGACATGGTGTCTGTCCCCCCCCTCTCCAGTAATGTCTCCCTTTCTACACTTGTCTTGACTGGTTCTACATAGGTGAGCAGGGGCTATATGTACCTAATAATCTGTATATGGTGAAGGGCTCTGTGTACCCTGTGGGGTGTGTGTATATATGTATGTATGTATATATATATATATATATATATATATATACACACATATATATGTGTGTTTGTGTCTATCTATCTATCTACAGTGAAGGAAAAAATTATTTGATCCCCTGCTGATTTTGTACGTTTGCACACTGACAAAGAAATGATCAGTCTATAATTTTAATGGTAGGTTTATTTGAACAGTGAGAGACAGAATAACAACAAAAAATCCAGAAAAACGCATTTAAAAAAAGTTATAAATTGATTTGTATTTTAATGAGTGAAATAAGTATTTGATCCCTTATCAATCAGCAAGATTACTGGCTCTCATGTGTCTTTTATACAGGTAACAAGCTAAGATTAGAAGGATTCTCTTAAAGGGTGTGCTCCAAATCTTAGCTTGTTGCCTGTATAAAAGACACCTGTCCACAGAAGAAATCAATCAATCAGATTCCAAACTCTCCACCATGGCCAATACCAAAGAGCTGTCCAAGGATGTCAGGTACAAGATTGTAGACCTACACAAGGCTGGAATGGACTACAAAACCATTGCCAAGCAGCTTGGTGAGAAGGTGACAACAGTTGGTGGGAATATTCGCAAATGAAAGAAACATAAAATAACTGTCAATATCCTTCGGTCTGGGGTTCCATGCAAGATCTCACCTCGTGGAGTTTCAATGATCATGAGAACAGTGAGGAATCAGCCCAGAACTACACGGAAGGATCTTGTCAATTATCTCAAGGCAACTGGAACCATAGTAGCCAAGAAAACAATTGGTAACACATTACACTGTGAAGGACTGAAATCCTGCAGCATCTGCAAGGTCCCCCTGCTCAAGAAAGCACATGTACAGGCCCATATGAAGCTTGCCAATGAACATCTGAATGATTCAGAGGAGAACTGGGTGAAAGTGTTGTGGTCAGATGAGACCAAAATCAAGCTCTTTGGCATCAACTCAACTCGCCGTGTTTGGAGGAGGAGAAATGCTGCCTATGACCCCAAGAACACCATCCCCACCATCAAACATGGAGGGGGAAACATTATGCTTGGACGATTAACGGGGCCATGTACCGTCAAATCTTGGCTAAGAACCTCCTTCCCTCAGCCAGGGCATTGAAAATGGGTCGCAGATGGGTATTCCAGCATGACAATGACCGAAAACACATGGCCAAGTTAACAAAGGAGTGGCTCAAGAAGAAGCACATTAAGGTCCTGGAGTAGCCTAACTGAAGGTTCGAGTTGCCAAATGTCAGCCTCGAAATCTTAATGACTTGGAGAAGATCTGCAAAGAGGAGTGGGACAAAATCCCTCCTGAGATGTGTGCAAACCTGGTGGCCAACTGCAAGGAACGTCTGACCTCTGTGATTGCCAACAAGGGTTTTGCCACCAAGTAGTAAGTCATGTTTTGCAAAGGGGTCAAATACTTATTTCACTCATTAAATGCAATTCAATGTATAACTTTTTATTGCATTTTTTCTGTTCAAATAAACCTACCATTAAAATTAAATACTGATCATTTCTTTGGCAGTGGGCAAACATATAAAATCAGCAGGGGGTCAAATAATTTTTTCCCTCACTGTAGATAGATAGATAGATAGATAGATAGATAGATAGATAGATAGATAGATAGATAGATAGATAGATAGATAGATAGACACAAACACACACATATATACACACACCCCACAGGTTAAATAGAGCCCTGCACCATATACAGATTATTAGGTACATATAGCCCCAGCTCACCTATGTAGAACCAGTCAAGACAATTGTAGAAAGGGAGACATTACTGGAGAGGGAGGGCAGACACCATGGGTCACCGCACTGGGTGACACCAACCCTAGTGACGCTACTGTGTAAACTGAAGATAATCCATGTGCAGTCATACTAGTAAAAGATGGTTTTCTCCCACACCAATTATATGGGAGTGTAGCATGTGGCACATAAACTATTCCCAATTGCCTGTTGGTCTCTCAAAGAGATGTGTCTATAGTATCTCATTTCTGTATAATGTCAAATTAGAAAACTGTTTCACCTCTTTTCAGTTCCAAGATTCTTTGGCTAACATTACATTTATTCAAATACAAAGGTCCTCTTCTATATTTCTTGAGCATCTCAGCTACAACCAGCACTAGATTGTTGCTCTAAAATAACCATACTTCCCATTTACAGAAAACTGTGCAAAAGTGCTACATGCACAGATGCATTTTAACATTTTGTCTGACTTTTCTTTCTATTTTACTGTACTTAGATCCTAATCTAGGTTTTTTTCAAGCATCTCAGCTACAAAAAGCCTTTACAGTTGTACATTAATACCCACGATACCCATTTACAGAAAGTTGTGCAAAACTGTTAAATGCCTAGATGCATTCAAACATTTTGTTTGACTTTTTGTTTTGTTTTACACTTCAAATTTTCCTACATAGTTTTTAATTTAAATTACTACTTTTAAAAAGTAATACATTTACATACACAATAAAACAATGTTTTACATGCAACACAGATGCAATGTATTTTTATAAAGACATAAATATTTTTATATAAACCAACTCACATGACCCCACATTGTCAAGCAATGCAGGTATGTAAAATAGTGAAAATGCCCCAGTTTGTTTACTAACATCATTATCAACAACAACCATTAAACAGTTCCAACAGGAGGGGCAGAACCAACTACTGAGGGGTCCAGACGTGTTTCTATGCAGTTCCTGACTTTTGGACAAGACTTTATGGATTAATTTATAAAGATAAATCCTGAAACTAATTTTTCCTCTCATAATAATGACCCTAGATACATGCCTCAAGCTCCGCAAGAATCAGAAATGCACCATTTCTAGAGATTTGGGGACAATAAATGCTCCTGCATCTCCTGCATGAAGCCATGCGGTAACAACCACCACCTTGCAGGCAGTATCCCTCTTACTATTATAAGCTGCTTTAATCAGCCTAGGATCATCAGCTGTAATCTCTTCTCATGGAGGATTATTACTACGAAATAAGAACCCTCCTTACGGAAATTGACCACCACATGACAATCGAATTTGAAAGCCTGAAGGCTGTTATACGATATGGCTCTGAATGCACAGAGGCACCTGAAGGGGTAATTGCAGAGTGGGAGGAACCTTCAAGCTCACATACAAATATCTTCAACTCCTATCGCTGCACAAGGAGGTGCTGCAACAGCACTGTCATACCAGATGCCTTTAACCTTCTCTCTTTCGGCTTCCCATACACCGGAGGATGCGGTTCATTAATGGGAGAGCTCAGGATATCAGTTGCTTGATGGGAAAGCACCTTACTCTGAAAGCAATCTTCTCACAGCTGCCTTACACTTGATGGGACCTGAACCGGACTCTGATCACTATGTGAACCTCCACGATTTTAACTTTAGTGCTGATCCTACTTGGCACCCCAACTACGTGTCTGGAAACCTGTTTGTGTTAAAAAACCAAGAGGAGAAATTACATGCATACGGATCACTGATTGCAGCCGGACCTATCCTGCAGCATTGGAGGGTCAACTTTCAAGGTGACAGTTCGGCTTTCGGGCAGAGCTTCTCCACAGCACCTATACCCTAGAAACTTAGATCTGGTGTTGGGCAATTTTATATCAAATGCTTCGCCATCTCCCATGCCCAAATCTTGCATACTGGCGACAGGGCATATAATTGCAAGACAGATGTATATAGAACTCATGATGGATGTCTGTTTTGGATTTATTCTTCTCTATATATATTTTTCACTAGTTGCACTTAGTTACTTTCGCTCCTTATTTTCAGTTATATTCCTCCAATGTTTTCTGGATAACCTTCCATAAGAGACCCTTAGAAATTAGGCTATTGTACATGGGATATTATATAGCCTGGCCTGTCATCTATCTAAGGTCTTCTACTAACTCACATTATACATTATCTCACAGAGACATAATGGGGATTAGGTCAGCCTGTAACACTTGATACTTCACGGGCTAATGTTAAGAGAACATATGATGGTATTGTACTGTATTGGGGTTTTTTTTCCAACAACTGCATTAACATTTATTTATGTATCTTCCATTATCACTCTGAACACCCTTCTTGAGTGTTAAGTAGATTTGTATTATTTCAGATCTCATTATGGTGTCCTAATTGTATGTACATATTGGGACGACCTAGGTCTAACTGCGTTGTCTGCGGCCGGGATAACGCAGTGTAGTAACCCTAAGCTTTTTCATATAACCGCTACATGAGGATGAGGTAGGTCAGCTGTAAAACAATTGAACTTAGATACACATGTACCCAATAGAGGGGTTTTACAGTTTTTTTACAGTATTGAGATTATGACAATCTACTAGAATAGTTTTCTCTGACTGTTATACATGCATTTCTGGGCACCTAGCCATCTTTATTTAGATGAATGACGGCAGTCTCTTCTTTGAACATATGTCTCCCACTTATAGGGATACCTGTACTTTTTAGCTTCTATCCGTATTGGGATCCTTAAGGTTGGTTTTACCTACAGTATATAGTCCCAAGGTGAACCCCGACTTGGGACTGAATTAGTGTGAGGAGGCTAGTTTCTTGTAGTTTCCCTGTACATAAATCTTGCATATACTTCATGCTCAGATTCTTCCTGACAACTTAAGTTTTTCTATACACTATAACTAAGTTGAGATATCTAATTGGTTGGTGAGAGTTACCAGATTACAGTCGCCAAGTGTATATATATATATATCCCATATAGGTCATTATATTTTTATTAACTTGCCGTTATATATATCATCATGACCTACACACTTAAAGTCGAACAAATGACCCAGGTGCGGATTAATTCAACTTTAGTTATTCTCAACAATATTATCTCATAGTTATTATAAGTATATATATATATATATATATATATATATATATATATATATATATATATGAGCTATTCATTAACTATTTTATTAACCCCTCATTACTTACACCAACAATAAGCTAGTCCACCCCTCCTTCCCACCCCGATTTCGAGAAGCTCTCACCTGCTGATTCCCTCTAACCTTCAACAAGCTATTACATACTACTATATGATTCCATACAGAAAAATGAGGTTTCATTTAGAAGTGTAATATCTTGCTATTGACGTTTGGCTGTTTGTTTTTCCCCACTATGTGGTTTGTACTATTTTTGAAGTCAAGACTTATCTTATTATCTAACTACTTTATTGTATCAGCCTTCCAATACCATGTATTTGACACACAAAGATAACAAGGGCACTATATAGGCAAGCTCCTCATTGGTTTGGATTATATGAGATACTGTATTTTATTTTAGTATCACTATATTATGTTTCTTTTGAGGAGTGGTGCTAGCATTTGGTGCTGAACTGGCAGAACAATTGGGATAAAATCCCTGGAAAGAAATGCTGTGTAGCACTCTCTGCCCAGACTGGGGTAGAGCCACTAGTACAATTTTAAAATTTAACTTTTATTTCTTAACTTTAAAAAGAATGGGTGAACATGAACAATTTAAAAACACTCTATCTCTTAATTGCCAATGACAATTCTCTCTAGTTATTATTTACTAATTCGAGAGACCAGTTAGTTTTTATATTAATATTAGCTATGTAGCTGAACTAATCGGTACTCCCTTATTTACGTAAAGTAGGGGTATTAAGAGCCCTGTAATAGGTATCTGTGGTGTTTAATTTCTCATATAATTATTGAGGCTAGTATTAGTGTTTAATTTGTTTATTTTGGCCTGGGATGGCAGAAGGGATTTTCAAGTTTTATTCGCATATACACACAGACCCTGGTTATAAGGTTCTTAGTGTTATTGAAATTCACTACCCTTTATTGGATTAGTGTATGAATGACCCCGTTTTCGTATCAATTATACTCAGAGGATGTATATTGTGTTTTCCACTTGTATTTTTTGTATATTCTGCATTCATTATCTCACTAGTTCATTCTTTTATTTCCCATGTGGGATTAATCCTATAGTGAGTTTAAACAGACGTTTGGCTGATAAATTCAGTGGCAATACGGTTTATATGTGTATAACATATGTTCCTTCATACACTGTTAGGTGATTCATTAAATAATAGCGTCTACATGCGTGAATTTCTTTATGTTAATAATGTTTTTTGTGAGCTCCCCAGTTTACGATGTTTCCTTTATTGTTATAATTCCTGTTATTGGTGGCTGGTTACTTTGTGTTACATATGTTTCACAATACGTATTGTGTGATTATAAAAAGATACTGTCAATACACGCTCTCACAACACCCACAACCTGACTCCTTTCTGGGGATTCAGAGGCTAGTTATAATTATATTCTTGTGATGGTGGCTGGTTACTTTATGTTACATATATTTCACAACACGTATTGTGTGATTATGATACGATATTGTCAGTACACAATCTTACAACATTATGTCTCCTTTTGGGGACTCAGGGTTTGGTTATGATTATATTTGCAACATCCGCCTTCGACTTCAGATTGCACTCGATAATACTTTTTATCATCTATGTTTGTATTTTCGTCGAGATCGCTACACATTTACTCATTACTCAGTATGTCAGCTATAATTTGTAATTTGTGTTCTGAATCACCTAACAATACAGTACTGTGCACTTTTGGATTGCGGCAATGGTACTCGCATTCATTCCCTAACTGCCCCTATAAGCTGTCCTCTCTGCGATTAGGCTTCGTAATCTTATCACTAATACTGGGTATTATACAGTTGCGATTGTGTTAGCAACCAATACTTTTTGTAACCGCATTCCCATTAACCTCATTAGGATGCACTGTTGGCTATTGTTCAAAATAATATTAACTTGTAATTCTGCTTGAAATATTTTCACACTCAGACGTTTTTATCGCTAACATGCACTCACACACTGTGTCGAATGTAATTGACACCAACACCCCTTTACTATTCGATTTGGCAATTGTGATAGATTAGATTAAAAAACATTTAACATTCTAATGGGACCCCATCGTCCCACGCAACCCCCCTGATGCGTTTCGCCAGTTACGGCTTTATTAAAGGACTACACAGCATTTCTTTCCAGGGATTTTATCCCAATTGTTCTGCAAATTCCAATACCATGTACCTTCACTGTTTCTGATTTTCTCATTTCTTTTATAAAACCTCAATAAAAATTATACTTTAAAAAAAAGTTCCAACAATTATTGAATATCAAACTTAAAACTCCCCAACAGTGCTTGCCCTTCTCCACCACACGTGCATTTGCAAGAAACTCTAGAAATGCTCCATCATGATCCCTCTATTGCACACCTAAAAAAACACCTAACAACCAGCAGACTTAAACCACTGAAAGAAAGAAAAGTCCTCCAGCTAGTGCAAAAATCCAAAGATCCTTTATTGTGCAAAATAGGGTCCACAACAGCTTGACAAAATATGAATACAGCAAGATTTAAATAGCCCTAATGGCACCAAACAATTGTGGTAAAAATATGATAACATTGCCATCTAGTGGTGAAACACCATATTATACAAACTTGTAACATATTTAATAGGTTAAGTGAATACAATAGTATCATTCAGTGAAAAATATACATTGGGTACCATGTACTAAGCTTCCAAGTGACCGTCCGTCTGTATTTCCGCGTCAAAATTCACTCACGATCTGCATCTAGTATTTACCAATCTGCGATCGAATAGAAAAACCACTATTTTTCACCAATTTTATGCAACTGATCATTCCTAAGCCTTTTTCCACTTACTACATGTTCGATCGCACATAAATTCGCTTTCATCTGATATTATGAATGTTACAACTAATCCGCCCGCTCCAACTTTCACTGTAACTTCGCGTAATTTGCTTTGCGACCATTTAGGTAGCGAATACAATAGAAAACTATAGGGGGTATCAACCTGATGCCAGGTTGAAGTACTTAAATGAGAAAGGACTAGACTACTATTGTATCATTATTGGTTTTTGTATCACTGGATGAAGATGGAGACACTTTTACACATGTTTCTTTTCTGATTGATTCAATTACGAGGAAGAAGGGCTATAAAGGCACCGGTTGACAACAATGGATTGCAAAGAAGGAGAGGTAGAAGAATCAGAGTCCCTAGAGTTTTCCTTCCACTTATGGGTTTGGAATGCATTTCTGATCGGGAGATTATCCAGAGATTCTGTTTGGACAGAGAAGCTATTATGGAACTTTATAATGAAATAGCAGAATACCTTGAGCCTACGACAGCGCGTTCACAAGCCATACCTGGACTATTAAAACTGTTGGCAGTCTTACATTTTTTTGCCACCAGTTCATTCCAAGCTGTGTCTAGCCTTATAATTGGCATTAGCCAGTCTGCTTTTTCGAGGCACTTAACCAAAATAATTGATGCATTGATGGTCGTCTTTCCAAGGTACGTGTGCCTTCCATCGACTCCTGAAGATTGGCAATCTGTGAAGTCCAATTTTTATAGAATGTCCGGAATGCCCAATGTCCTTGGAGCCATCGATTGCACCCATGTTGCAGTCAAACCATTACAAGAACGTGAGGAAGTTTTCAGGAACCGAAAACAGTACCATTCCCTCAATGTTCAGATGGTGTGTGACCATAACATGAAAATAATCAGTGTCCGTTCTAACTTCCCTGGATCCTGTCATGATTCCTATATCTTGTGTCAGTCTGGGTTATATCGGAAGCTTGAGGAGGGAGAGATGCCTGAAGGATGGCTGTTAGGTAATTATATTTTTTTGTTGTTATGTAAAATAGAGTATTATTTTTATTGTAAAATTTTGTTAATGTTATGGAGTTTGATGATATATGTAACTCAAAAACATAGTTAATTCTCTTTAAAATTATCATCTTTATCATATTATAAATGTTAATCATTATTTATTTACTTTTTTTCATAGGGGACGCTGGTTATTTCAGTAGAGAAGGGTTTTTCACACCATATCACAATCCTCGAAGAAGATGTGAGGTGAAATTCAACAAGGCACACAGATCCACCCGAGGAATCATCGAGAGAACTTTTGGATTGTTAAAAATGCGCTTTTGTTGTCTTGACCATTCAGGTGGTGTGATGCAGTATGCTCCAGAAAAGGTTGCAAAAATTATTCTTGTATGCTGCATTCTTCATAACATTTCAATAAGAAGAGGATTTGAAATTGAGCATGCAGAAGAAATATCGTTTGAGAACTTCCCTGAGGTCATCTGTAATGATGCACCAACAAGACAGGCCATTAACGCCAAAAATTATGTTGCTGAAAACTATTTTAAAGATTGATTTCATCAATAGATTTTATTCACAGGACTTCTATTTTTTTGTTGTTTAAATAAAAATAAAAATTGTCAATTTCTGAATAAAAATTTTGTTTTTTCATCATATACTTTGTGTGATTGACCATTTTGTTTTATTTGTTTTAATTTTTATAATTTTATGAATTGTAAAAAAAGGTCACATTAGAGAATGATTATTAATAAAACTTTACTTTTTATTTAAAACCAACATATTGCTCAATAACTATATAAACAAAATAATCATAACGATCTATAATTACATGACTCTCCTACATTACAAAATAACCTAAACTACACTATTGATAACTATATTGAACTTACACTAAAAAATATACAGAAAACTTCAATTACATTTAACATTACTTATTATTCACTTATTACTTTTACATCAGAAAATAAAAAAAGATACTGCCAATAAATAGTACAACTTTACAATTATTGTATCCAAATAATTCTAACAATTTAGCAAATATAGATTAATGTTGCATAGAAACACTGAATAACGCGATATTTAGAACATTTTGAGATTTGACACACCCATCTAGAAAGTTGCTATGCGACCAGGGAGGATGAAGAGAATTGCACCTTTCACATCTGGGGAAATGATAATTCTAGTCTATGTAATGGACAGATATTTTCCAAAATGCTTAGGGGGTGTCCGAGGGGTCATGCAAGATGAAAGGGACAAAACTATATATGAAATGATACGCAGAATGTATCGTGTATCAAAAATTAAAAGGACCAAACGTCAATGTTTGAGACGCTACAGTGATGTTAAACGTCGAGAACCACTATATTACCAATCCATTAGGAGCCTTTTAAGGACATGTAAGTTTATAAAATTGTTTTTATCTTAATATTTGTTTGTGATCTATTGGTAATCTAATACTGAAAAAAACAAATTAAAAAAAAAAAACTTATTTTTGTTTTAAAATTTACATCCCTGCATTTAGAAAAAAATATATAATTTCAAATCATAATAAAATTATTATTGTTTTAAATTATAAATTCTATGATAAGTTCATCATCAATATGAGATATGAAAGAATAATTAGGTTTCAGTGTACCATATTGATCACTTTCATGTCCATACTGGTTCTTACTGGTATCTATTAACATTATGATTTATGTTTTTCTAATTTTTAATTGGAAATTATTGTTATGTACAAAATTCTTAAAAATCTAAACACTGTAAAAATGCTAAAAACTAAAAACTCTAAACTTGATTTTACAAAATCTAAAAAAAGATAAACTTTTTTTAAACAATATACAAATAACAATAATTTTCAAAATTCAAAAAAATCTAAACACTATAAACATTATAAAACACCAAAAGTGAAAACTTTATTTTATAAAATGTTAAAAAGCTTAGAAACTTTTAACAAACATATGTACAAATAACATTAATAATATCTTATAGATCAAAAAAAATAATAATAGAAAAATAAATTTGTTGAATCTTGTTTTGTATATCTGTATTAACTATTTCAGATAAGAAGAAAGAAAATATTTGTGGTGCTCCTCCTCCACATTATGTAAGGCCTATTCTAAATTTGACACCTAGAAGTGAGGCTAGATCCCCACCCTTGCCACTGTCTTTGCTTGACAGACAATTGTCCCCACAAAAAGGAGGTGTCAGGCGCCTAACTGTCGTTCATACACCTCAAGGTACAAAAGGAACCATGGTTTAAATATATATAGTTATAGAACTGATAAATTTAATCATGAATAGCTTTTTGTGTTATTAACAGAAACCAATAAAAAAGTGTTGAAAACGAAGAAAACAAGGTTCACAAGAATATTACAAATGTCTTCTACAGAAGGTATTTTTCTTATATTTTGTACCATTACATTTTTCACATTCAAATTTTTGTAATTGTATTCTTAAATAATCTTTCATAGATAGTGACAATGAAGAAAATAATGCTCCTGAAAGGATGTCATTAACTTCACCCTCAATTCAACTAGGTAATTGTTTATTATTTTTAGATTTACTATATTATTATATATTATAGTCAAATCAATAAAAATATATTTTTCAGATGCAAGTAGTGAGAAAAACTCAACCAATATTTCTGATATTGATAATGAATTGGACATATCTATGGTTTCTAAATCTACACAGACAAGTACATCTATGGAAAATACCACCTCTAATATAAATGGTAATACAATTTAGTTAACTGCTTATTAACAATCTATTTTTATTATAAAAATGGTCTCACAACCCTTAATTTTTTTATATATTTTTTTTCCTTATCTAGATTCCGGGGTACAAGTTGTATCACAAGTGCAATTCTCTGTTTGTGAAGAAATTAAACAAATAATGGATACTATCAAGAATTTAAATACACAGGTTCAAAATCTCTACAACAGTTATGTTGTGGAAAACAGATAAGCAATGATTGCATTTTAATTCAATTTTTTTAAAATGGTGAATTTCAAAACCAACAATGACTGTAGTGGCCCGGGAGGACCCTCATATCTTTTTTTATAATGCCTTTTTGTATCATATTTGTTAAAAATCTGGATGTAATAAATTTTACATTTGGTTCAATTAGATTTGTCTTTGTGTACAATTAATTTTAAACCTTTAAATGATTAAAAGTAAATTTCGAAAAAGAAAAGAAAATAAAATCAAATAAGAATAAACTTTAATAAAACTATGTACAAATAACAATAAAAATATATTTTGGATCAACAAAAAACAATAATAATTACTGCAACTGTTAAAGAATACAATTTTATAATACATTAACGTAAGAGACAAATTTTTGTGCAGACAATTAAACAATATAAATATTAATTTGGAGATTCATTTATAATTACCTCGAATATCGCTATCACAGTCATCGGTTATGCCCTCAATGACCTCTGTGCCAAGCCTCTGTAAAACTTTTCTTTCAAAGTCAGTCAAATCTGCGACATAAGGTTGTTCACCTCCAGTACCTCGTGCATATTGCTTTTCTTTGGCAATTTTGGCTTTAGATTGACGCTTTATATTGTTGAACCTTTTTTTGCAGGAGTCGATATCTTTTTTAGTTGGTCCTTGAGCACTCACAGCATCACTAATTATTTCCCAAATAAACTTCTTACGAGCACCGGGGGTTTGCTTGACTCGACTACCATAAATATTGTCATTCTGTTGATGAGAGAAATTTGGGTTGCAAGTCTTCTTAGAAGTAGCTGAATCTCCGGAGCAAGCCATCTTCTCAAAGTGAATACCGAAAAGTAAATAAACAATATTCTAAGATTTCTGGGAAAATGCACATTTTTATACATGTCAGCAGTCAGACTTTGCCGCTTGTCTGACGATTATGACACCTAGATGGTCACATGAGTGAAGAACTAAACCAATTAGGTCACAGACTGTTTCGTAACTTTGCTCTTTCACGCCGAATGAAGCTTCAATTTATCAATAATCCGATTGTCTTTGAGACTCAATAGACGCAAAATTTTATGGCTTGGTTTTTAGTACATTCATGTAACAAAGTTCTATCCGCATGGTGCGAATGCCGGCGGGTTAATTCGATACGGTCTGTGCGAAAAATTTGATGCCTTAGTACATGGCGCCCCATATGTTAATTTCATGACCTTAAAATATTATATTTAACAAATTACTAAAAACATATATTCTTTAGTTGCCTATCAGAATATTATTTGATCTCTTAATAAGACCACAACTCATTCTTTATTTAAAAACATCATATATGTGAAAACTAGAAAAAATATTTCAATGAACACATATATGTATTAGTCAAACAAAAAGATACTCAAAAAATATTTTTAATATATGTATTACTGTATAAATGGAATAGGTCAGATGACATAAGCAATATTAGACACAAAGAAACAAATCCATTACACATAATAAATGTCATTACATGGAGATGCATCTCATCCAATTACCAAAATGCTGTCCAGTTGCATTCTCTATTGAGCCTCTTGGGCCATAGGGTATTTAACTAATTAATCCCGCTTATTAAGCATATTCTCCCTATCACCACCTCTCCTAGGTATATGTACCTGCTCAATCACCTGAAAGAATCGAAGTTGACTGATGCTGTGACCAGTCTTATTTTTGTACTAATAATACTGATACTGTTGCTGATAATATTGTGCACAATATTTTGGGTATTGATTTTTCAGATACAGAGATTTCTTTTTTGAATAAAGACTTATCATATTTCCCAATCAATAGACGTAATTTGTTCCAGGTTAAACAAGAATTACATAAGTTCTTTCGGTCCATTAGGTTGTAATTATTCTTTCAAAGGTATATGAACACGCTTGTGTGAAAGGGTGCATTAGAGATGATGGTGTTTTAACTTGCAAATCTGTGGGGTTAAAAAATTCTAGCAAATTTAACCCTAAGACTACTGACAATAGTGCAAATACATTTTTTGATTTGGTTTTGAGTGATGTTGAACGATTCCAAAAACCTGATTATGTTTTTCAAAAGAAAAGGCTGGAATTTAATAAAGATTTGGCATCACTTAAAACCATTAAATCAAGAAAAGGATTAAAGTGAAAGGTGCTGACAAGGCTGGTGCTTTGGTGTTGATGAATCAGGAGGCATATATAACAGAAATAACACAGCAATTGAATGATGTATCAGTATATACAGTAATTGGTTTTGATTTAACACATAGGATACAGAGTGAAATAACTAATATTCTACCTAATGCTGTTGAGGATGAATTGATTTCAAGTGATTTGAGGGATTTTTTACAGATAAAGCATCCCATTAGACCGGTTATATATTGCTTACCGAAAATTCATAAGAATAAAACTAGACCACCGGGCAGACCCATAGTGGCTGGTTCAGGCTCAATTTTCACAAATATTTCTGTTTTCCTTGATAAAATGTTGCAACCTTATGTTATTAAGTCATCTTCCTATATTAAAGATACTTATGACTTTTTGAAAAAACTTGAAGATCTTAATTTACAAAGTCAAAAAGTAATTCTATTTACCCTTGACGTATGAAGTTTATATACGTCCATTAAACATACAAGTGGAATAGCCTCGGTGGCTAAAGTATTGGGAAGTGATAAGAAATATACACCTAGATTTAGAGTTCTGCGTTAGCCGTCAAAAAGCAGCGTTAAAGGGTTCTAACGCTGCTTTTTACCGCCCGCTGGTATTTAGAGTCAGCCAGGAAAGGGTCTACCGCGATTCCAGGCTACTGCAGATCCCCTTACGCTATTTGCGTACCCTATCTTTTCAATGGGATCTGCCTAACGCTGGTATTTGGAGTCTTGGGAGAAGTGAGCGGTAGCCCCTCTACCGACAAGACTCCTAACGACAAAAAAAGTCAGTAGTTAAGAGCTTTATGGGCTAACACATGAATATAAAGCTCTTAACTACTGTGCTCTAAAGTACACTAACACCCATAAACTACCTATGTACCCCTAAACCGAGGCCCCCCCACATCGCCGCCACTCTAATAAAAAAATTTAACCCCTAATCTGCCGGACATCACCGCCACCTATGTTATACTTATGAACCCCTAATCTGCTGCCCCTAACATCGCCGACCCCTATATTATATTTATTAACCCCTAATCTGCCCCCCCAACATCGCCACTACCTAACTACACTTATTAACTCCTAATCTCTCGCCGCACCGTCGCCGCTACTATAATAAAGTTATTAACCCCTAAATCTAACTCTAACCCTAACACCCCCCTAACATAAATATAATTTATATTAAACTAAATAATATTCCTAAATTAACTAAATTATTCCTACTTAAAACTAAATACTTACCTATAAAATAAACCCTAATATGGCTACAATATAACTAATAATTACATTGTAGCTATGGGGATATCGTGCACGAGCACGTTTTCCCAGCTTTTCGCTACCGTAAGCAACGCTGGTATTGAGGGTTGAAGTGGAGCTGAATTAGGCTCAACGCTCCCTTTTTTGAGCCTAACGCAGCCCCTCAGACAACTCTAAATACCAGCGTGGTTGGAAGGGTGCGTTGGGAAAAAAAGCAGCGTTAGCTATGCAGCTTTTTACCGACAAAACTCTAAATCTAGCGGATAATATGGCCCAAATTAAATTATTTTTGAGATTATTGTAATTAATTCTTTATGCCAATTATTTTCTTTTTAAGGATACTTTTTACTTTCAGAGAAAGGGGACAGCTATGGGTTCCAATGTTGCCCCTACATATGCCAACATTTTCATGAACAATTATGAAGAATTATTTGTGTATGAACATTCTATATTTAAAGAATATGGTGCCACTTGGTGGCGTTTCATTGACAATATTTTTGGCATATGGTATGGGGACATTGAATCCCTACTTGCTTTTGTTGATGACCTTAATTGCTCAGTTAATGGCATTAAATTTACTTTGACATATGATGAGCATTCCATACATGCATTTATAGGTGAGAGCGTGGGTTGAAAGCTGATATTTATTCCAAGCCTACTGATAAGAATAATAGCTTTCATCCACCCTCTACCTTTAAGGCTATACCAAAAAGCCAATTATTGCGAGTTGATCGCATTGTTTCTGACCCTGAGGTGAAAAAAGTACGGTTGGAACAGATGTCAAATAAATTTAAATCTAGAGGTTATCCAGTTAAATCTAGAGGTTATCCAGTAGAACTTATTGAGAATGAGAAACAGAATGTTATCTCTAGCTCTAGGAAGTTTAAGTCAGTAAAGGAGAAAGTAAAAGAAAAATCTACAGAAAAATCTACAGATAGACTGATTTTTGTATCACAGTATAATAATATAAGTAATCAGATTAACAAAGGCATTTGGAAATATTGGCATATTCTACATAAATGTCATCCAGGGATTAATGCCTTTAAAGAACCTCCAATGCCAGCGTACAAAATAAGTCCTAATATCAAGGATAAACTGGTTAAGGCTGATATTGGCAGTATCAAAAGTATTCAGAGTACTATAACAGGTAAAACACGTAAAGGATGCTATCCATGTTTATCATGCATCAATTGTAATTCAATGATTAAAGGTGACAGTTTTTGTCACCCTTATACAGGGAAACAAATATAAGATCAATGAATATTTGACTTGTAGATCAAAATATATCATTTATGCTATCAAATGTCAGTGCTCTTTAATTTATATTGGTCAATCGACCAGAGAGGCACGTGAAAGAATTTCTGAACACAAGTCAAATATTAATTGCAATGATATGGATGCCACGGTTGGTTCTCATTTTCTAAAGACTGGTCACAGCATCAGTCAACTTCGATTTCAGGTGATTGAGCAGGTACATATACCTAGGAGAGGTGGTGATAGGGAGAATATGCTTAATAAGCGGGAGACTTTTTGGATTAATGAGTTAAATACCCTATGGCCCAAGGGGCTCAATAGAGAATGCAACTGGACAGCATTTTGGTAATTGGATGAGATGCATCTCCATGTAATGACATTTATTATGTATAATGGATTTGTTTCTTTGTGTCTAATATTGATTATATCATCTGACCTATTCCATTTATACAGCAATAACTATATTAAAAATATTTTTTGAGTATCTTTTTGTTTGACTAATACATATATGTGTTCATTTAAATATTTTTTCTAGTCTTCACATATATGATGTTTTTAAATAAAGAATGAGTTGTGGTCTTATTATGAGATCAAATAATATTCTGATAGGCAACTAAAGAATATATGTTTTTAGTAATTTGTTAAATATAATATTTTAAGGTCATGAAATTGACATATGGTATATTTTTCACTGAATGTTACTATTGTATTCACTTAACCTATTGAATATGTTACAAGTTTGTATAATATGGTGTTTTACCACTAGATGGCAATGTTATCATATTTTTACCACAATTGTTTGGCGCCATTAGGGCTATTTAAATCTTGCTGTATTCATATTTTGTCAAGCTTGAAAAAGGGCTGATTGTTTGCCCGAAACGTAGCTGTTGTGGACCCTATTTTGCACAATAAAGGTCTTCGGATTTTTGCACTAGCTGCAGGACTTTTCTTTCTTTTATGATTCTGCTGGGCATGGTAAACCCTCTCCATGCTGTGTGACTAGTGAGTGCTGTATTTCAGTTACTTTGTTTAAACCACTGAAACACAGGTCAACCCCCCCACCCAGTTGCAACAATTCCCACACAGGCTAAATATAGGAAGGTAGGATGAGAGCTTCCCCTCACTGTTATGCTACAGACCACTCCCCTCGCTGCTTAAGACATCTAAGAGTTCAAAAGAGAACATTTGTCTCACATTGTGGGAGATAATGTCCCTTTAAATAAACTTTTGATCACTGTCAGAAGAACTGGTAATAAAGTTAGTTCAGCACAGACCCCTGGGGTGATGGTTACACAATTCTGTACTTTAGTTGAGAAACATAAGTAGAATCTTGAGGATGTGGTAACTAACACAGGAATGTTGATAAACAAATGATTAATCACTGGGCCTCTCTGAGCCAACTAAATACACAGATACCCAGACGTTGCATCTCTATAGAATGACAAAGAAGATTGAAACTTTAAAACGTTATTACTTGTGTCTGATTTTTAAATATTTCATTTATACCAAGACTGTATAAATAATATATATTTATGAATCTGGGGGATGTGTCTAAGGTTTATATAATATATTAAATGAACATATGACTGTATATTTAAAATAAATAACATCTTCCTTGTTTTTTCAGGCACCTGATAAACCAGTGGGATTTTAAATATGAATGAAAACAGATGCAATAAGTTATCCTATTAATATGTCATAGATAGGGGTCTATATTTTAAACATTGTTGAGACATGTGCCATGATAAAATGGAATATATATATTATATAGTCAATAAAAATATTGCTCATATATATATATATATATATATATGTCATGATTTAATTGCTACAGATTTCTATTGCAGGTACGTATGATATAAAGAGATATACTCAAAATTATAGCAATATAACAGCAAAATATGAAATTAAATATAGTTAGCATCTCTTAAAATATTATAAGTAGAATTGTATGGAAACATACATCAAATAGGTATTTTATATACATTTAATGTTATGCACAGGCCTAATATTTAGTATGTATAAGAATACATCATACTAAATCAATATACTCATGTATGGTATTAAAATACATATATTCAGGGGGCGTGACCAAGCCACAGCTATGAGAAGAAGCAGAATAGAGTAGCTCCGGATTCAATCTGCAGAAACAGTTAGCTTTTGCGCTAATATCTCAAGCTCTTCACATTAATAGCCATCTACATTACACAAAGAAGCAATCCTGATCCTGGATCTACTAAAATTATCGTAATTAGATGCACTGAACTCAAATCGGAGTGTTGTGGCCTATATCACTATACCAGCTACCCCCCTCTTCCGGTGTGTGAGCTACCCGGGAGAGTGTATTTTCATTTTGATATTATCACAGGGTTTAATACCATATAGAGCTTAGTTGCCCATGGAGGAGGATATTACCCCACAGATATGGGCACTTCTGAACGGACTAGACCATCGAATGGACAGCTACTTCAGAGACCTTACAGATGTCATTAGAATGGCTGGTGAGGAGGAGCATGGAGACCTGACTAAGATGGCAGATAGAGAGGGAGTCTATTCACTATGCAGCATATCATGCGGAGATCAGAGCTGCCCCTCCTTCCCCAAACCACTTTCTGGGAGTCAGACAAGAGAAATATCAGAACTGTCAAGCCCACCCACACCCGACAAGCTTACTATCCCTTCGCCACGGTTCCCTACAACTGCGGCCCAGGTTTGTGTCGCTAGCCACTGGGTGTATAGGAAGACCTCGCTGGGAGAGAGGGGAACTATCGAGATAAGACCAGGTACCTTGGGGGAACGAAAAGGCAAGCGGCACCGCATGTACACCATGGGTATCAGGATACACATTTTCCACAGCCCACATACCTAGCTAAGATTGCTTGCGATGTATGGCAAAAGGTTCATATTGGTCTTATGGATGGCCTACAGTTTGGACAGGATACCACTCCATAGCCTCCCTAGATTGACTCATCTTCCAAGGAGAGGTTATGGATGAAGGGACTACCGTCTACGACATCTCCAATACAGGGCATCCCATCACCCACCTATGGAGAACTTATGATGCAAACTTTTACACTTCCCTTTCTTCCCCCCTATACGACACAGGAGGACAGGACGTGCCCCCCATCACCTTAACATAAGTTTAATAGATTGTTTGTTAACCTAAGTGTTCTTAGCCTATTAAGTTATCTTTGGGCTCTTTTATTCCAACAGGTTTTTACTGTAGCTATATGGTTGTTTTCTTTTTCTTTGTTATTTTACTTACCAAACGTTCTCATACTTATGTTCAAACCTGCCATTAAGTTTTTTCCTGTCTAATTAAGTGAAATCACACTCTCCACTGGGGATATCAATACTTATATACAGACACCCAATATACACCTATTTAAATGTACTGGGCTTTAGTGTATATAACTTACTTGCCCTTACTACCAATTGATTTCTATTCACCTAGTTTAGCTAACTATGCTGCATCAGATTTATATACCTTAGTGGGAAGAGATGAGAGACTTTGATGCATATATAATATTGGAAATTTAATTTACCATTGACATGGTTGTAATGTCTTCTACTTATAGTACCTTGTGTGATTACTATATAGCTCTAAGACTTTTACCCAGGTTCTCAGGAACTTTACTATTTAGGAATGATAGTATCTAGCTTAATGGTTTCAATAGAGTAAGAACATACCTTATGCATTACATCATAAAATAGCTATTTCCCTTTTATGTACATTTATACCTGTTTCTTCCAAGACCTCAATACTTTCCACTAGAATAGCTAGGAAGGATATACCAGTTTGGTAGTACATGCCCCCAGTGTAGTTTTTATTCAGACAGCATATTCTGTATATCCCTCTCTTAATATTTAATATTTTTATGGTACTAGCATATCCTCCTTCATATATTCTAAAACCCTCCCATATAATTTAAGAAGCCCCACCTTTCTTCTCATTTTGAGCTGCTCTTGCCCGCTGCCTACTTTCCCTTTTCTCCTCCCATTCTGAGCGGTTCTTGCCTGCTACCTGATTCCCTTATAACCACCATCAGATGGCGCCTGATACATTACTATACCACATAGCCTTAGATTACTTATCTTATTTATTTTTTCTATTACATAACTGATACAGAGGCTCTTCTCCATTAGTATTTTCATATATACTCATGCAGAGACAGTACCATAAGTCTAAGCAGGTTGAACTGACTTGTCTCCTTTTATTACCATCTGATGGAATATCATTTAGGCAAAAATAAAAATGAGGTCTCAAGGTTCTAGGTCCCAGATGGCTTCCTGACGTACACATTAGTCACGGGGTCCTCACCCTGAATATCCACAAGACATATGTGATTTAGTTTCATGGTATATCATGACTGTTGTCCTCTATATTTAAGAGGACATTCTATTATTCCATAATGATTACCATTACTAAAGGTTATAGTTACATAACAATTACCACTGGGTAGATAGGACCACCATATTGATGTTTGAGTGTTAGCCCTGTCGATATTTTGTTAGTAGTTTATGTACATTCTAGTATTTTCTTTGAATTGCCTTATGGACCTATTTTACTGGTTGTTATCTTTCAAAACCGCAATAAAAAAAAATTCTCAAAAAATAAATAAATACATATATTCAGTTAAACAAAAAAGCCCATATATGTTGACCAGATAAGTTTATTAATACTAGCAAATAATAGGTTTATTAAATATACGTTTTAAAAATATATAAGAAAAAATATTTCTGTAGTATTTACTAAACAAAGCTACATTCCAATTGTCTGTTGCCTTCTGGTGTCCAATATGAGAATTACAGCCAGATAAATTCAATCAAAGGGAGATTGAATTACAAAGTGGAAATTCTCCAGGTGAGCTCTGGCTTAAAGGGCATAACCAGATCCTATTGGAATGATTAGAGAATGAACGAGAGGTTATACGGATAAAAACTGCTACACATTGCAAGAAGAAACAGGCTCACTTGAAAAAACAGAGATACCCACAGTTTGGGATATTTTCTCTGACTCCTTGCTGGAACACTCTCTCTGGGCAAGAGAGATAACTTTGTGACCTGTACCCCTGCAAAATAGTGATACCTTCTTCATGTATGACCAATATTGAATTCTCATATTGGTTACTGGTAAAGTATTAACTGGTGTTTTATATTTTTAATGTTTTAATTCACAGGTATTCTATAGCCATAGTTTAAGTGTAGCTGTGAATTGTAAGTGTAATTTGTAGTTACAGGTAGATGTTCCAAAGGCCTGTGTAGTCCAGAAATAATTATATTATTATATTATTAGGAAAGGTTTTGTATTCCATATTTATAAATTCACTTTTATCTACTGTGAGATCTTTAAGAACTGCACATAAATTGGCTATTATATTGATAATATACAAATTTCTCTGGTTGAATATTTAAAGTATTATAAGATTATATTGGGTTGAAAATTGTGAATTATATTTCCCTGGAAATTCCATTAGACTTATTGAATTTGAGCTAAGATTCTTATTATAACATAGAAATATATTTATTTAATCAAGTGTTGTTAAATCATTAATCCATATTTTGGCATTGGATCAATGTTATAAATTGTTCTAGCATAATTCATGTGTGATATTTAATAAGCGATTTATTTGGAGTTAAGGTTAATTTATAGATATATTGCGTCCATAATACTTAGGTACCCGATGATTCATTAAATATTTTTATAGCTTGCTTTGTATAAAATATTGTAACAACTAGACATATATAATTGGTCATAATTAATACACTATCTTCTAAATAAATATTTTCAATGTGTATATAAAGTTTAACTGGTCAGAACTCAATGATTAATTTAATTTGAGATTAAATATTAATGTTCATAATAATTTGTCATAATTTCTAGATATCTCATTAGCATTTTGAAATACAATACAGAGATTATATAACGTTTCACTGGAGTGTATAGACAATTTCTATCATATCAGAACTGATATTGCTGACCATAATTTTATGATTGATTATTAATATTCATAATTCCATTAATCAAAAATATTGTTACGGAAATATTAAATATGTTAGAGGTTACTGCTGAGATAGAATTAAATAATATTGTAACCTAGGATATATAACACTTTGGAGGCACTCGCTGGAGATCATTATTCTTTATCAAATTTATATAATACATTTTGTAGTAATTGGAAATTATTATAAAATTATTTTTTTTTTGCAATATATATATATATTTTTTAAATTCTATTAGCGATTTAAGTTAATTAATCTATCAAATGAATCTATACACAGTAGTGAAATGTGTCCCCAAAATTTACAGACAGACTCCCTTAAAATGGACACTATCGGCTGCATCAAAAATTGATTTAATATTTTGGGTGATTTGCCACTAAGGCCAAAAATATTGCTATTGATAATAGAATGTGGAATTAATTATTCCAGGAATTATTAAAATGTAATCAATGCAAGAACTCTAAAAAAACGTGATGAGCTTATACTCAAATCTTGGCCACTTGTAATATGCTTTAATGACGAAATGTCCATTCGCCTTATAGAAAAGGTATTGCAATTACAACAGCTAGAAGATGAAATTCATTCATCACGCAAATGCGAAGAAAATTTAGATATAGCCCAAAATGAAATTGTTACACTTAAACAAGACATGGCCGCCTTAGATAAACAGAACCAAAAATTAATCGCTAAAAAAAAGCTTAAATGAGTAACTCAGCAATAATAAGCCTCAATTAGTGAGGAAAATAATGAAAATAATACAGAGATTATTAAATCCTTAAAATAATTTGTGAGAAGTGAGATACAAGGCATCAGGGAACAAATTAAACAAAGGACCCCAATTGGCTCAGAAGTAAACACCTCATGTTTTAAATTTAGGGAATTTCTATACCTCAGAGGAAGAGGGCAGTTATTATAGTGAGTCCGAGGGTGGAGCCAGCTACCCAAATAGCCCATATAATAATAATACACATAAGGAATCTCCCCATTGTAAAAATAAGGCAGATGGGGGCGCTCCAGCCCTAATAATAAGGTCCCTAGGAGAACCCAAAATGTACCTAATAAGGTGTATGACACCCATAAGATAATTAAATTCTTAAACAGTGCAGTACCTGTATTCTCCAAAAGGGGGACCATTTCTATAATCGACCACTTAGAGGCCTAGGAAAATGCTTTGCATATATTAAATGTTAATAGTGAGCAGTCTAAAATTTAATTTCTGCCATGGGTATTTGATGGTAAACACCGGAAATTCTTTGCTTCACTAAAGGATATAAATACCCATTCCTGGAGTCAAACAAAGCAACAGTGTAAAAGGGAGTTTGGCCCATATCGTACCACAACCGTGGCAAAAGCAGCAATATACAATTTAAAATGTAGTGCCATTCAGAGCAATAGAATTATTTTCTACACTAAAGGGAACGTATTGTATGGCAGAAAACAACCCCAGAATCGAAAGCTCAGAATTTGTAAATTTATTTTATGAAGCATTACCCTCACACATCAAAGTA